>NC_047092.1:150310994-150614024 GCF_902459505.1 Geotrypetes seraphini | reverse complement strand
TGGGGACCACATGTGGCCCGCCAGGTACTATTTTGAGGCCCTCGGTAGGGTATGCTTATCATATCACAAAAGGTATGTTTATCATAATTACAAAAGTAAAATAAAACAGTTTCTTGATCATATGTCTCTTTAGCTATAAATTACAATATTATTATTAAGACTTAGCCAAAAGGAAAGATTTATAAACTATAAAGAGTTTTACTTCATGTAAAGTTGTCATGACTTACTATTTTTTCTGAGGCCCTCCAACTACCTACAAATCCAAAATGTGGTCCTGCTAAGGGTTTGAGTTTTGAGACCACTGCTCTAGACAAAGCGCCTGCTTCCCGTCGTCCTCATCCCCCACCATGCTGTGATTCTCGTCACCCAACTCGTCGTCCATTGGCTCTCCACTTAGTCCTGTCATCTCCTCCTCGCCAGAATCTCCCGCTAACAATTCAGCATCCAATGCTTCCTGCAGCTTCTGCATCAACTCAGCCTTCAGTCCATGGCAGTCTACGCCCTGACACTGGAGCTCGGCCTGCAGGTCGGCTACCTTTAACTTCCGGGTGTCCAGCGCGCTCATAGCCACTGCCGGTTCCCCCTCAACAGGTGTGGGCGCATGTATGCACAAAAATTACAAATGCCGGAGGGGTAGGGGCGGGGAAGGTGCTGCTGCTGTTGCATGTGCTGCTGCCGTTAAACCACCCAATCACAGAACGGCAGGAAGCACAAAGGTCGTGCTACTGCGTTGAGCATCACCACTGAAAAAAAGGTCCCGGGGGGAGGAAGTATTCGGTCCATAAGATGCACCCCCTTTTCCACCATCTTTTGGGGGGTGGAAAAAGTATGTCTTATGGTCTGAAAAATACGGTATATTGTGTGTGTGTGTATGAAAAATGAATAGAAAAAATGGTTACAATTAGTACTATTATGGAGGCGGGGTCTGGGACGGAGATTGGGCGGAGATGGGTGGGGTCTGGCCCGCAACTTAGCCTGTGTTTTGGATTTCGGCCCCTTAATGTGATTTAGTTTGACACCCCTGAATTAGGAGCACCTAATTTTTCAACAATCATCACAACAAGCAGAATCAAATATTTATATTCTTCACAAACAGGATTTCACAAACATCATTCTACCAAGACAATATTGGGATCTTTACTAAATGGACTGTTACTTGGGCACTGATCAAGGAAACACTGTTTTGCTTATGTCTTTAGAAACAGGTTTGAATCCTCAATCTTGGAGGATGCAGGATCTCTGATAGGGGCTACTAGCCAGAGTCTGTGGCAGCCTGGGATCAGGGCAATGACTAATTCCCATTCCTCTTAATCAATCACTGACTGGACCCCCAAGTCCAGTGGATGACTTAGGTGGGATAACCGAGCTCTAAGAGGACAAACCCTCTGCACAATCATAGGCATGACCCCAAACAGTGCCTGCAGCCTCCAATAATTTGAATAGGCTGTGAACATTAAACTCACAAAATCTGGAATAAATCCCTTAACAGGGCGCACCAAGGACTCCTGCAGGAACTCACCTTGTCTCCCCGGGGGCCTAGAGGCATCTGCGCACCTGCTTGTCACTGAATCCACCAAGCTGCTATCTGAGGGCTCTAGGGGAGATTTTTAACCCCAAACTGAGCCACCTGCAAATGGGACCAGAGGGGGCTAAATCCAGTGCTCCCACCCCTCATGTGTCACGCAGCATGTGGAAAAAGTACACTTCTCAGCCATCCATCCAACGCTAAGCTGGCATGAACTACCCGAGGAGTTCATCTGAAATGATTTTAAGCAAAGCCTAGGTGTTTTGAGGCAGATAGAGGCTTTTAAAAACAAATTGGGGAATCCAAGATGGCAGCCATGGCAGCATTTTAGCACCAAAAAATGGCCCGAGCACTCTAAATAAAAGTGCAGAAAATTCAACAGAGTGGTTTTTGGAGATGGAGTGGTTTTTGAAGTAAAAAGGTAAAGCCATGTACTTAGTTTGTGGAGAACACATTGCTGTATTTAAGGATTACAATTTGAGTCATCATTACGAGATTAAACAAGCAGAAAAATATAAGAACTTGACTGATCCAGAACGGGCAAAAAGACATCTGAAGTTTTGATAGCAACAAGGAGATTTTAACAAGCTTTACACATTCAGGGATGGAGCAGTCAAGTCAGTTTTGCGATATCCTACAAAATTGCAAAAAACAGTAAGCCATTCTCTGATGGAGGAGTCGAATCAAATAATTTTTTTTAAATAGAAGTTAGACACAGTTTGGGGTATTATGAAAAAACACTGGCATATTATCTAGTTATACCCACTCTTTTCTGAATTCTCAATGGTAGTATATTCAAGATCTAGGACTATAAGAGAATGTTTGAGTCATTTATAATTTGGGGATATAAAGGAGAGGAAAGAAAAGGAAAAATATAAGCATGAAATGTGTGCAGGATGTCAATGGTATGAAAGTTTGATACAAGGAGCAGAATGGAAAGATCCTCAAACACAGAGAATAGTGTAGAGTGTCTGTGATACATGCTATAACATCTCTCAAGTTGTATATATAACAGAATGTCCTTGTATGTAGGACGAACTAGCCATCTTATAAAAGTTAGATTAAATGAGCATAAATCAAGATCATTGGAGAGGTACTTCAAGCTCCTTTGGTGCAACACTGGCGTATTAAGTTAGGGATATTAAATGGCAAATTATAGTAAAGATGAGGAGGGAGTGTGGCAACTGTGAAAAGATATTAAACTATAAATAACAGTTTGGGATTTTCACTTTAAATACGGTAACTCCCTTGGGTTTAAATCTCGAGATTGAGTAGATGTGGCTAATTTAGATCAGTCTATGATTGGTAGGTTAGGTTAAGGACGTCATAAGAGGAAGTTATAAAAGTTCACTGAGAACGAAGAAACCATTGCTTGTCTGGAAATGCGGGGGCACACAGTGGGACACGGCAAAAAAGATGGATGTGAAAGTTTTATGTATCAGAAGGGTAAGATAGTGAATTGAAGATAAGAAAATGATTAATCTCCATCTTTTATATAGGGGAAGTCCTTGAAAATGCTACTTCTGTTTGGTGAAACATGTTAGGCATACTCCCCCAGTTTGACAGACACTATGCTTTAAAGATAGAAACTTTATAACAATAAACTTAAGTATTTATGAAAGTGTTAGGATGGAGGTGGAGCTACATGAGGTTTAAATTAAAAAAAAGGTAGAAAGAAAAATAAGAAAGGTTAATGACGAGGTGTGTGTGTGAACCTCATTGCAATGAAACCGATGTGAGCTTTGAGTGATACCATTGAAGCCTGAAAAAGTTAGAAGTATAAAAGAAAAAAAAGTACAAAGAACTTTATTATATCCTGAGACTAAATATTGGTATTGAAATGGATAACCTGGACATACAGATGGATAACCTGGACATACTGGCCTCACTTGTGTATGCTGGACACTACAGACATTTTAGACATATATTTTCCCATAGCCAGGCCCAGCCTGTACCTTGCTGTCTGTGAACACATGTATCCTTTGAAATGCTAACCCAGCTGGCCTATGTGCTGCAAAGTTCCTGTCTCTATTCCCTGCTGGGAGGATATTTCTCCAAGGTTCTGCTGAACTGTTATCAGTGATGTATGACTTCATATGCCAGGCACCCTGGAAAGCCATAAAACATTTATAATGAGCAAGGATCCCTGCAGGATGATGTGGGTGTAGCGAGATGAGAACTTGGTACCAAAAACATTTGCTGAACCGAGTTATGGGAACCAAGCAGCTGGGTTGTTGAAAGGTCACCCTGGCCAACTTTCAGCATACAGGGACGCCATCGTGAAGATGCACAGAATTGTAAAACCATAAACTAGCATCTGCAAGGTGATAAGGATCTCAAAGCTGGAGGAAGAAAGTTCACCAAGAATTCTCTAGCTGGAGGAAGAAAGTTCACCAAGAATTCTCTAGCTGGAGGAAGAAAGTTCACCAAGAATTCTCTGTTTCTGCTCGGGCCCCCCTCCTCGGGGGGGGGGGGGTGAGAGAGGCGTAGACTGAGAGGAGGAATAGTTAGATATATATTTTTGTACCAATAGGGAATTACATGAGCAGAATTCGGGGATGTGCTTTTTGGAACAAAGGAAGAATTTCTCTGTATAAAAAACATGTGCATCACAGGTAGAGCCAGAGAGAAATTCACTTGGGTATGCCAGTAGGGACATGCGAGCCCCCTGCTAGGCATATGGGTGTAAGTTCTTCTCTCCATTGCATATTCTGAACTGACAATATATTTTTCTGTTATGACTTTGCTGCTGTAATTTTGTCTCGTAGTCATTCCAATGAGGTAAACAAAGCAGCCTTTACTTCAGTATTGAGAAAAAAAAAAAAAGCATTTGAGAATGTGCCTTTCTCCAGGTGAACTGTGACGAGAAGGATCAAGGGCACTGCAGGAAATCTGGAGATTCAGCTGCAAAACAGAGGACAATTTGACTTTTTCTTCTTGGCTCTGGACGAGAACTGTGATGTCCATGACACAGACCAATTATTCATCTTTGTATGTGGGATAACGAAAGACTGAGATTACAGAGGAGCTGGCAGCAATGCGGTCAATGAAAGGGAAAATGACAGGGAGTGATTTGTTCATGGAGATAAAATGCATGCTTGGACAAGCTGGGACTGAAATGGGACAAAACTGATAAGTGTTACAACTGATGGTTGTCCAAATATGACTGGAAAAAATGTTGGACTTTTGAAGCAGATGCAAGATAAAGCAAAATGAGCTCAAAAAGAAATGCATATTTTTGTATTGTATTATACATCAGGAGGTGTTATGCAAGTCTGTGCTAAAAAATGAACCTTTATCGATGTTGTAACTAAAATAGTTAACTTCATCAGAACAAAAGCATTGTATCAGACAGTTTGTTGCACTTTTGGTGGAGCTTGAAACTGAACGTGGCAACATAAGCTCAGCCTGGGCAAAGTGCTTAACAGAGTATGAGACCTGAAAACAGAGATTTGAGAGTTTTGTGAGAAGAAAGGCAAGGACATCCCAGAGCTCTCACATGCCAATTGGCAGGCAGATCTTGCATTTGTTATTGATGTGACTGCACTAATAAATGAATGAATGCTTTCATGAGAAAATTGCAGTTTCTTTCAAGCTATTTGGAGAACATTCTTACACACATGCCAACACTGAAAGAAGCTACATTATCAAGTGATCCTCTATAGCAGTGTATCGCAAACTGTGTGCCTCTGGAGATTTCAGGTGTGCCGCAACACACAGGTGAGGAGAGTCATCCACGCTGGCTGACTGCCTACAGGACATGCCTCTCGCAGCGAGAGGCACGTCCTATAAGAAGTCAGCCGGCACAGATGACTCTCCTCCTGGCCGACGTCTCTCCTCTCCCTGCACCTCCCGGATCCCTCCACCGAAGTGGGTTGCGGCTAGATGGGACTCCACGCATGCGCAGACGTCGATGTGATGACGTCACGCATCATCGCATCAATGTCCACACACTTCTGTGTGCCTTCCAGTGGGGACACTGGATTTAGTGTGCTGCCGGCCGGAAAGTTTGTGAGTCACTGCTCTATAGCTACTCATTCATATGAGTTTACAAGGCAATTTGAAGACTTCAAAGCAGTTGAGAGTGAAATGTAGTTAATGTACATGATTTCTTCTCCCTTCACTTGCATTGTAGGTAATGCACCCATTGATGATCAGCTCAAATCCGTTGACCTGCAATCTGAAACACTACTGTCAAAGCATTTTAAGTCAGTATCACTGCTGTATATTTATTCTTCTCTCAGAGATAAAAACTTTCAACACGTGAGGATGTTGGTTCTCTTTGGATCTACCTACATATGTGAACAAACATTCTTGGCAATCAACTTTAACAAATCCAGATACGAATCCTCTCTCACTGATGATAACATAAGAACTAAGAATTGCCTTTCTGGGACAAGACTGAAGGTCCATCAAGCCCAGTTTCCTGTTTCCAACAGTAGTCAACCCACATCCCAAGTACCTAGCAAGACCCCAAGTAATAAAAACAGATTTTATGCTGCTAATCCTATGAATAAGTAGTGATTTCCCCAAGTCATCTCAATAATGGCCAATGGACTTCTCTTTTTAGGAAATTATCCAAACCTTTTTTATACCCTGTTAACTCATTTTATCATATTCTCTGGCACAAAATTCCAGAGTTTAATTACACGTGTAAAGAAAAATTTTCTCTGGTTTGCTTTAAATCTACTACTTAGTAGATTCATTGCATGTCTTCTAGTCCTAGCATTTTTGGAAAGAGTAAACAAGCAATTCATATCCACCCTTTCCACTCCACTCAGTATTTTATAGACCTCTATCATATCATTCTTGAGCTGTCTCTTGTCCAAGATGAAAAGCCCTAGTCACTTTACCACTTTAGCCTTTCCTCATAAGGAAGTCGTCTCATCCCTTTTATTATTTTCATCACCCTTCTCTGTACCTTTTCTAATTCTGCTATATCTTTTTGAGATATGGCCACCAGAATTGCACACAGTATTCGAGGTGTGTTCATATCATAGAGCGATACAAGGGCATTATAACATTTTCATCTTTGTTTTCTTTTCCTAAATATTCCTAACATTCTATTTGCTTTCTTAGCTGCTGCTCCCAAAAATATGTGTTCTTCCCTAAATGTTTCTTTTTCTTCCTTTAAAGATTGTAGTTCATCCCCCTTGCCTTTTGTACCAGTTTGTATTAGAACGTATATAATTAGTATACAATGTCTTGTTTTGTCCTCTCCTTTTTTTATTTTTTGTAAAAAATTGTTATAGGCATTGAAATATATGATAGTGCATAGATAACAAATCTTAATAAACTTTAAACTGCTATACATTGAGCTGAGGGTTTCAACGTATTCTCAATGATGACACCTAGATCCTTTTCCTGGGCAGTGACTCCTAACGTGGAACCCTGCATCACACAGCTATAGTCTGGGTTCCTCTTTTCCACATGCATCACTTTGCACTTGCTCACATTAAACGTCATCTGCCATTTTGATGCCCATTCTCCCACTCTCACAAGGTCCTGTTGCAATTTTTCACAATCCTCTTGCAATTTAACAACTTTGTGTCATCGGCAAATTTAATTATCTCATTAGTTTTCCCATTTCTAGATCATTGATAAATATGTTAAAAATCAGCAGTCCCATCACAGACCCCTTGTGAACCCTACTATTTACCTTTCTCTATTGGGAATATTGACCATTTAAACCTACTCCGTTTTCTGACTTTCAACCAGTTCTTAATCTATAATAGGACAATGATGCAGAATTATTATGTTTGATTCTTAATTTCAAAAACCAGCTCTATCTTTGCTCTTTTTTCAAGACTCCACTTCAAAACATCACACTAAATCACATTAGAGTCTTATTAAACTTGTGCTTATATTATACTTATAGACCTCAGCGGTATCGCCTGTATGCCAATAAACTTTTTAAACATACAGTATTCAGGCACCCAAAGTCGTCATCGGTCTCAATGTTTCATACTTTGGATAATTTAAATACTTTATTTTAAATATAAATACTCATCTTCATCTACGCGGGTGGGGGTAGGCACTCCGACATAGATCTATGTTTTGCCCAGAGGGCTTTATCAAGGAATTCCCCCCTTAAATCAAACGGCGCATGTTCCTCGCGTTTGGTTAAATCTGCACACGCAGGGAACATGAGCCATCTGATTTAAGGGGGGAATTCCTTGATAAAGCCCTCTGGGCGAAACATAGATCTATGTCGGAGTGCCTACCCCCACCTGCGTAGATGAAAATGAGTATTTATATTTAAATTAAAGTATTTAAATTATCCAAAGTATGAAACATTGAGACCGATGACGACTTTGGGTGCCTGAATACTGTATGTTTAAAAAGTTTATTGGAGATGGGCGTGGCTTGGACGCGAATGCTGACGGTCGGGTGAAGGAGAAGCTCCGTACAAACAAGCTTATTTTACGGAATTTACTACAAAAAAAATGATTTCCCATGATCTTGATGGTGTGATAAATTGAAATCTGCATCCTCAGCTGAGACGGAGAGACGTTTGAAAGATGAAAAATCAAAAGTGAAAGTGCCGTTTTTTATATCCTGAGAAGTGAGGTGTAAAAGCAGGAGATTGACGGAGTTTGAAACTGCTGGTGAGCTACCTAACAACAAGGATGAAAATTTCTTCTTTATAAATAATATATGAGGAGGTTGGTGCCTGTCGTGCTGTGGAGATAAGCTGTTTTGAAATAGCTCTCCTCTGCCGGAGATGAAGTGAGGTTTGCTGTAAAACCTACTTGGCAACGGTTTTTTTTTTTTTTAACTATTTCCTTGCTGCCAATTTCACAAAAAAGAATTGTGAATGACTAATATAAACATAAATACAATATAATATCAATCTCCTCTCCTCTACTGAAATTGAAAAAGATTCCGATATAAAAGATTGTTGGTTTTTTCTTTCTCTTCAGAGCTTAGGCTGTGAGAAAGATGACAGAATAAAAGACCAACGGTTTTTTTTAACCTGAAGAAAAGTAATATCGAAGTAATTGAGAGGCGCTGGAAACTGATAAAAACATATACTTATACATATACTTCAAAAATACTGGAAGGAATACTGCTCTCCTCAGTAAGGGCTGCGATTGGGCTTATAAGAGGAGAGCAAGAAAAAAGGATTACCGATTTTTTCAGCGCTGATGCAAAGTGTCAACAAAAAAAAAAAAAGTGACTAACGGATTTAATAAAATAAATCTGTAAAAAGATTGACCAGCAGTATCTAAAAAATTTAAGGAAAATAAAGGCTGCTAATTTGAATGTTATTGCCTTCATAGAGGCTGAGATAAGGCTTGAAGAAGGAGAAACAGAGAGAAGGACTACCGACATTTTTTTTACTCACAGCAATAGAACTTGAGACAAATAACTGACAGTTGCTCTAAGAATATTGAAATAAAAGTTTTGAGCCTGTTCTAATATAAGATTGGGACTGATAATCAAGAAAGGAGAAAAGAAGAAAAAAGGAAAAAAGACTGAAAAAGGAAAAAAATTTTAAAATATAGAAACAAATCCTGAAAGAAAATTACTCATCAATTTTTTATATAAATTGAAATAGCAAAATAGTAAAAACATAAATTGAATACTCAAAACAAAAAAGACAAGCGACAAAATATTGAAACTGATACCAAGAGACAGTGAAGATAAGCTGAGATAAAGAGAAGAGAAGAATAACAGAAGATGACATCTAAAAAACAAAACAAATGTGATTCAGAAGCAAGTGGTTCTGGTATTGGTAGCAGCAATAAAAGATCAAAACCAGAGCCAAATAACACACCCTCAAAAGTTCCGTTGCCATCGGAGGAAAGCCCCGACGTCATGGAAGAGTTGAGACAAATTAAAGAAATAGTATTAGACAGCAATAAAAAACTAAAAAAAGCAATTGAAGATGCTGCAATTCTCACCAAAAGAGTTGATATAGTTGAAAATAAAATAAATGACCTAGAAAACAATACAGAACAACTAAATACAGACATGAGAAAATCTAAAATAATATGGAAAGAAGTTGAAGAAATTAAAAGAGACTTGGAAGACAGCCGAAATCGAGAAAGAAGAAATAATTTAAGGATCATCGGGATTCCGGAAGGGGTAGAAAAAAATGACCCTATAACATTCCTGGAACAATTTCTACCTAAAATACTACCTTTAAAATTCAAATCTGCATTAGAAATAGAAAGAGCACACAGAATACCAACACAGAATAAAAACCTTCAATCAAGACCAAGAACTTTAATATTTAAACTTTTGAGACACCAACAAGCAGTAGAAATCTGCCAGCTAGCAAAGGAAAACAAAAACCTTAAATGTCAGGATGCAAGAATCCACATTGTTCCTGACTTTGCAAAAGAAACTGCAATACGAAGAAAACAATTCCTGGACATGAGACCCCAACTGCGAGCTCTAGGGGCTAGATATGGCCTTCTTTATCCAGCAGTAATGAAAATTACCATTGCTAACAAGACTCAAAATTTTTCAGATCCTACAAAACTTCAAGATTTCCTCGATCAATGTGAACAGCCAATGTCCTCTTAAACAAGAACTAATTATCGAATAATATATTTGTGTTTATATTTATAATTATGTTTAAATTAATAAAACATAAAGATTAAATATAGAATACAAATATAAAGTTCGATACAGAAACAGAACTTTCAACTCCAACTGAAAGGAATTAGAAGAACATGGAACTGTGATTTAAACTGCAGGAATATTCTAAACAACGAGACTGAAAAAAAAAATCTTAAGCTCATGTTTAAAGATATATACAAAAAACTTACATGTAAAACTCTGAGCCAGGAAGCATTCCAAAGATGAGATTGTGGAATGGCGCAGTATTGGACTTATATTTACTCAAGACCTTACATTAAGAAAGTCGCTGATTGGATAAGGAAAGCTAGGGGCATCAAAATTAAAAAAGGCACCAATCGCTTTGACAAATGTAGGATATTGAGTAAAACGAATTCGTATTGGATAAAAGAAAAATTTTAATAAATGAACTTCCGGTTACTATGCGTTTCAAAGCGCACATGACATGATTCCATGTCAAAAGGATCCAACATGCAGTCTTGTCATGCTGATGAGAGATAAGATATGAGCGAACTTGAGACAAACGAAGGATTGGATCAAAGACAAAGAAATGAAATGGATGCAGATTGAAAATTGACTGAGATAGCAATGGACATGAACAGCTTGAGACGCAAAATAAGACAGGAGGTTTGTGAGAACTGAGAATAATTTCCTGATATTACCGGAATGTCATTTGTTTGTTAAGCCCTTTTTACAGAACCGAGATACGATTTGTGGCGACGACCAAGACAGTAACAGACACTCAGAGATGTTATGACCGCGGCTTGCACTGAAAACCGCGCAGTGGTTTTGTAAAGAAAGGGAATGCTCTTCTGGATATAATAGTTTCCTACTCTTTGATTTGATATTCTAAAATGTAACTAATAACTATTTTGAAGGGAAAAGGTTAAAGATAATCTCCTGAAGGTTGGACTGAGGAGAAATCTGTTCATCCTTTGTGACTGCCTTCAAACATATACCTAAGCCTTAAAAATATAAGTTATAATATTTCAATTACAATTATTTATCATTTTGAATCAATTCATATCTAACTGAATTTGTGGTATACATTGTTGTCATATGTAATAATTTCCTTAAAGAAAGGGGAAAGAATATAATTTAAACTTAATATTTAAAAATGAAAACATTTCTTGACACCACTTAGAATTTACTGTTAGAAAACAATTATTATATTATACAATACAAACCAAAACATAATAATAAACTCAAAAAATAAATTATACATTGGGAATTTATAATAGAATAAAATAAATTAAAACATCTCTAAAGGGAGAAATATAATTAAAAAAAAAAAAAATAAAATAAATAATAATGGTAGTAAATATAGTTATATATTTTAATAGCTTGTAGGAGTTATATACACCTAACCTCAAAATGCGTATCCAAGTGGTCATATTAAAATGGGGAGGGAAGGGAGGGAAGGGAGGGAAGGGAAGGGGGAAATATAATGGAGAATGGGGAAAAAAAGGAAAAGTGTATATTCTAAAATATTTTAAATACTGGGGAAAAAAATTAAGAAAAACAATTCATATAATTTTAAGGAAAATATATCAAAAATACATAAATGGATCTTAAAATAATATCCTTAAATGTTAATGGTCTAAATCATATGATAAAAAGGAAAAAAGCTCTATTATTTTTAAAAAGGCAAAATGCGGATTTATGCTTTATACAAGAGACCCACCTCTCAAATATTGAATCTAGTAAACTACAAGGAGGTTGGGTCAAACATTGTTTTTTCTCACCAGCTACAAGGAAAAAAGCAGGTGTTGCTATTCTGGTAAATAAAAAATGTACTGCTACATTCAAATTAAAGGCAACAGATATTAATGGAAGATGGATAATTGTGGAAATGAATATGGGAAATACTACCATGACGTTGTTTAATATATACGCCCCTAATTCGAACCAAAATGAATTTTTTAAAACTCTACAACAATTGATATTGCCACTGGCTACTTCAAATCTAATAGTAGCTGGGGATTTTAATGCTGTTATGGATCCTCTATTGGACAAAAACCCAAGTAGATATATGAAATCAATGGGATTAGATAATTTAATACAAACTTGTGATTTAATAGATATTTGGCGAATACTTCATTTTAATGGACGGGAATTTTCATTCTGTTCTCATGTTCACAATTCCTTTTCAAGAATAGATTATATTTTTATATCAAAACACCTAGCACATCAAGTAACAAAAGCTGCCATTGATCCAATTATTTTATCTGATCATGGTGGGGTATGGATTGAAATTAAGATCACAGATCAAAATACAAATAGACCAATATGGAAGTTTGATAATACATTGCTTGCTGATCCAATATTTTGTGAAAATTTTCAAATAAAAATGAAAGATTTTTTTCAAGTAAATGATAAAGATGAGATCTCTAGAGAAATATTATGGGATGCATTTAAAGCATCAATAAGAGGACAAATCATTTCTTATTCGGCTTATCTTAACAAACAAAATAAAAAACAATACTCTAATTTAGAAAAAGAAATTAAAAATTTAGAATTAAAACTAATAGAAAAATGGGAATATTCTATACAACAAGAACTGTTAAAACTCAAATGTAAATACAATGAAATATCATCAAAAATGATAAGAAAAGATTTATTTGCACAGCAGGCATTGTATTATGGAAACTCAAATAAGTCGGGAAGAATACTGGCAAATTATCTAAAAGTGAAAAAAAAGAAAACAAAAATAAATGCTATAAAAGATGAAAATGGTGAAACACTTACACAAATTGAACCAATCTTAAAACAATTTCTAAAATTCTATAAATCTCTTTATTCTTCCGAGACTTATTTAAATAAAGAAAAGGAAGGTTTAGAATTCTTAAATTTATTAGAGGGTCCAAAAGTTCCTGAACATATAAAACGAAGTATGGAAGAACCAATATCACTAAAAGAATTAGAAACAGCTTTGAAATCCCTTAGAGTTGGATCCGCTCCAGGTGGTGATGGTTATACAGTTGAATTTTATAAAACATTTCAAAACTTTTTATTACCCTATTTATTAAATCTTATTCAATATCAACTTAATAAAGGTTGTACAAATGGCACTATGGCAGAATCATTAACAATAGTTTTGCCAAAGCCAAATAAAGATCCCACTTTGGTATCGAACTATAGACCAATTTCTTTAATAAATGTAGATGGAAAGTTATTAGCAAAAATCCTTGCGTTAAGATTGGCTAAAGCTCTCCCACATATTATAAGTATGTCTCAAACAGGATTTGTTGCTCAAAGACATTCATCTCATAACACTAGACTAGCATTCCATATGTTATACTTAACAAAGAAAATGAACGAGCCCACTTTTGCTGTTTCTTTAGATGCAGAAAAGGCTTTTGATAGAATAGAATGGACATTTATGTATCAAGCAATGGAATGGTTTGGTATAGGTCCTGGATTCACACAAATGATACAAACATTATATAGCTCCCCTTCTGCTAGATTATACATTAATAATATGTTTTCAGAAAAATTTAATCTACAAAGAGGAGTTAGACAAGGTTGTCCTTTGTCTCCTTTACTGTTTGATATAGTTTTAGAACCCTTAATATTAGCAATCCAACAAGTAAAGGAGATACAAGGTATAAATCATTCAGATAAAGAATACAAAATATCAGCTTATGCTGACGATTTACTATTATATTTGAGGAATCCAGAAACTACCATTCCATATCTACTTGAACTAATAGAAAAATTCGGAAAATTTTCAGGATATAAAATAAACTGGAATAAATCAGAAATACTTCCATTAAATATACATTGTACAAAAAGTTTATTTAATTCATTCTCTTTTGTTTGGAAGGAAGATGCTATTAAATACCTTGGAATTTGGATTACAAAAAATTTGGAAGATACAATGAAAATTAATGAAAAAAATTTATTACAAAAAGTGACAGAGATGTGTGAGCAATGGAACCCCTTACACTTATCTTGGTGGGGAAGAATACAAACTGTTAAAATGATGATATTGCCTATAGTCTGTTACCAAATGGGAATGATACCAGTTTTCTTCCAAAATTCTTTTTATAAAAAATTAAATAAGATATTAACAAAATTTATTTGGCTTGGAAAAAACCCCAGAATTGCATTAGTGTCATTGCAAAGACCAATTGCGGAGGGAGGGGTAAATTTTCCCAACTTTTATAGGTATCATCAAGCCTATATTTTACGTCAAGGTATGTATTGGATCCTCCCAGAGCCCACTGTAAATATCCCAGATTGGTTTTGGCTAGAATGGAGACTTATGTTTCCATTACGTCTTAGTCATGTAGTAAGTATCAAAATGCCAAGGCTATACAAAGAACATAAAATATTCATGGATACATGGAAAACTTTAAGATATATAAGTAATCTAACTCCTATTCCAATTAGTAAATCAACAACTCAAACAATTTGGTTAAACCCCAAGATCAAAATAGGCGGTTTCAAAATAATCTGGAAAAACTGGATGATAGCAGGTATTCGTATTCTAGACGACATAATAAAAAATGGTAAAATGCTGGAGTTTTCACAATTGCAACATAAATTTGATCTTAATAAAACACAATATTTTAGATGGTTGCAATTGAAGCAATCCATTCAGGAAGGGTTCCCTGAATGGAAAAATCTTACTAATTATCACAGCTTGGAATTCTTGTGTTTCCAGATAAATTCAATAGGACATGAAGCTGCACAGTGGTATAAATTAATATCCGGATATATAAATAAAAAACCAAAAAATGGAGATTAGTGCATCTCAATGGCCACGACTTTGGTCTTGGAGGTTAAAATGTACGGTGTCAGCATCTATGAGACAAACTTGGTTTTTTCTTTTACATAGAGCTTTATGGACCCCTACACGTTTACATAGAATTGATAGCTCTAAATCTAATAGATGCTGGCACTGTCATGTTGAAATTGGGACATTAGACCATCTTCTATTCTTTTGTCCATTCATCTTAACATTCTGGAAATCAATTTGGCCTCAAATTAATAGGATGTTAGAAAACCCAGTAGCCTTGACATATGATACTATATTATTTGGAACAACAATGAGAACAAAAAGTCAAATAACATCAAATAATAACAAATTATTGTTCATTTTAACTGGAATAGCAATACAACAAATCACATTGAATTGGAAAAATCATGACAGATTAAATTACACTTTCTGGTGGAATTCTGTTTGTCATATATATAAAATGGAGCTTACCATAGCAACACAAAAAGGATATATTAATAAATTTCAAAAGATATGGAGACCATTAACAGAATTTTGTAATGAATGATTAACTTTTCCCAAGATAAAAATTGATTAGAGGGGAATGAGATGGGATTTTATTTCTGATTTACACACTATATCAATGTTGAATGGATTTACAATAAAGTTGTTTTTAAATATTATTGATTGAATGGGAGGGAGGGAGGGGGAATACTACATTCAAAAGAAATTATATAAATCTAGATTTACTGCATAATATTATAAAATTTGTATAAAATTAATTTTCTAAAAAAATGTTAAACTTGAAAATGATAAGTATGTATATCAAGTGTATATATTTAAGTATCTAATAAGTTTATATGAAACACTTGTTGTAACAAAAGAAAATGAATAAAGATTATAAAAAAAAAAAAAAAGTTTATTGGCATATAGGCGGTACCGCTGAGGTCTATAAGTATAATATAAGCACAAGTTTAATAAGACTCTAATGTGATTTAGTGTGATTCCTAATTTGCCATTGCTCATGTGCAGGGCAGGCCAGTACAGGACAGCCAAAAGGCCAGATGTGGCCCAGGGGCTGTATAATGCCCTTGTCTGATCTAAACTGAATACCGGTACTCGCTATTATCTGTGTAATTTGCGCTGATAATCTGAGGCTAGGCACATTTCTTTCATCTTCTTTATTAAAGGAAAACAGAATGAGAAAAAGTATATTCAAGTATATTATGTGCAGGAAGTCCTGGTTTTGAAAGAGGCAGCAGTCAGAGTTCAGGCTCAAGACTGTAATCATACAGTCTCTTTTAAGCTCTGAAGCAATCTTCTGTGTAAGAGAGAGACTCACCACAGCTGCCAAGACACAGACTTTAGCTGAGTTTACAGGACTATGCAGAATATAGCCTGCTGCAGGAGAATTTTATTTATTCTTGCCAGAAGACCAGTAAAGACTTGAGGAGGAAAGAGCAATACAAAGTACCTGGTAGGAAGGAGCATCCTTAAAATTCTTCCTAAAAACAATGTGTTTACCTTATGTGATACAAAAGGATAAAGACAAAACAGAAAATGCTTTCAGCCTTCAGCGAATATATTTAGGCTGGAAATTCTCATGGTCCTAAATGGTCACAAACTATTACAAATCAAGAACTTTATAATATAAGATCATAATATAAGATCAACCAAAAATTTTGAAGATCCCCAAAGCTATTTGTCTAACTAATTTTCACAGAATATTATTCCAAACTACCACCAAAACCAAACAATCCCGATTATATAAAAAAGAAATTTCTGCTGTATAAAAGGGAAAAAGCAGACCTGGTTATTTTATTTAAAAAAAAATCAAGTACACAGCATGCTGCTGTCTTGATATAAATTTGAAGATGTACTGCTGGGATCACTATGGAATAGTCAAGGATCATCTTCTGAATGCAGCAAAATTCCTGTCTATTTAGGGATGTCTAGTCTAGTCTAATCTAATCTAGTCTTCAATTTATATACCGGGTCATCTCCCAATGGAGCTCGACTCGGTTCACATGTAATTAAGACTAGAGTACATAAGAGAGCATAAAAGAAAAAAAAAGCTGGATTATCATCAATTCTTTGATATTATAGTTAAGTCATTTAAATGTTGTGTAAACAGCAGAGTTTTCAGGGCTTTACGAAATTGTTGTAGCTGGCCTATCAGTCTAATGGAGTCAGGAAGTCAATCCCACATCTCTACCAGCTTGAAGGCAAAAGATTCACTAAGCTTTCCTACAGATTTAATACCCTTAAAAGAAAGGAAAGATAATTTATATCTCTGTGTATTTCTCAAATGACAGGATCTGAAGGGGTTCCAATATAAGGGAACTAAAGGATCAAATATTCCATAGAGAAGCTTAAAGATAATGCATGCACATTCATGTTTTTCCCCCATAAAAAATAGGCTTAATAAAATTGTACACTTAATAATACACCACTTATGGTATATACTTTACATAAAAGTATTACATTTAAAACTACACTTTTTGCAAACTTCAGCTGCTAGAAGAGCTAAAATGAGTTAAACCAGACTCTTGAAATGCTAAACACTATGAAGAAAAATGTCACAGAGGCTTTCTGGCACACGCTCCCACTTCCCCTCAATGAATGATCTTCAGAAAAACTTTCTTAATCTATTACAAGTCTTATTACTCCACTTACTGGATGATGAGGTCGTAAATGAAAACTATGAGGTGACACTACTGCTACTGCAAAGAAACGAAGGAACACAAAGCTGCTCACTGCAGAGTATTGTACATGGGGGTCATCTGCAGAGAAAAACATGACATGCGGTCACACGAGGCGATTCATGGGAAACAATGAATGCTATCAAAATAAAAAATAAAACATGAGTTTTGGACTATCTATGCAAAGACTTTACTAACTAGTGTTAAATGGTTTGCGGGCATGCTCTCTCTCAAGAACACAAAGCATGAAGCCTTCAGAGTCTGAATACTAACAACTCAGTCCCTAGTGTCACAAGATGGGCTTCTCTTCATATTTCTCCAAAACTTCTGAATCTTGGATGTACCATGCCACAAGGTTCTCAGTGTATTAAATGCCAATATGTACACCATGATTACCATATACACACCAAGTTAAAGTTTTCATTCTCTTTCTTACATGGAATGTTTGATCTGTGCATTTATGTCTTAACATTTGTGAATGAGATCTTGCAAATCTAACATTGGATTAATGCCTTAAATTCTGCTAAACCAATCATTTTAAGTACAGTCCTAATGGTACATGTGCTGTATTAAGAGGGGAAAAAAAAGCTGTAAAACTGTGAAACAAAGGATCAGCATGTCCAGAGTTATACGAAAAGATGTTGTAAAATGAAACCCAGTGAAGAATGAATCCATGCTTCAAGATTAAGGTGGGTTTTTTTCAGTCTCCAAGTTTTTATATAAAGATCCTTATGGATAATAGTGTGCAAGTTTTTGTAAGATTGTAAGACTTAAATCAATACCCACAAAGATGTCTGTTGACTCCTTAGTCACACTTCCTAACAAGTGTAACTAAAGGAAAACATTATTTCAATTTAGAGCATCTAATAATATTTAGTGGGGAAAAGGAATTAACAAACTGCTCCAGAACAGATAAGGGTAATTCTATCGGAATTGGAACCTAAATAAAAGCGCCAATTCTATAATAGTGTTGGAGCACATCTAAACTGTTATAGAACACTAGCACTAATCTGATTGATGTGCCAAAAGTTAGGTGCAACTACTTATGCCAGAATAATGATTGGCTTAAGCTGATGCACCTACCTGTGTCTTGCAATGTGGACAACTGATAGCATTCTATAAGATACATGCATTGCTAAGTGGCACATCCATGACACATACATGCTCTGCCCATAGGTATGGCCCATTTTTGATGGCTCATTTGTGATTATGTGTTAAGCGACATGCATGACAAGTTTACAGAATAGTGTCTAGCACTTGCATTAATTGTGCACATAAAGCACAGTTGCTTACTGTACGAGGTGTTATCCGGGGACAGCAGGCAGATATTCTCACATATGAGTGATATCGTCCACGGAGCCCGGTATGGATAGTTTGAAAAAACTTTGCAACTTCCCACACCATGCATGCACAAGTCAGTTCCGTAAGCAAGCTAAGAAGCCGACCAGGGCAGGTGGGTGAGAATATCTGCCTGCTGTCCCTGGATAACACCATTTACGGTAAGTAACTGTGCTTTATCCTAGGACAATCAAGAGGCATATTCTCACATTTGGGACTCCCTAGCTTACTGTAATGGGATGGAGGGAGAGTTGGTGAGATAAGAGAATAAAAATTATAATACTGCTTGGCCGAAGTAACCATTGCGTCTGAAAAGAATTCCAGAGAATAGAGAGAGATGAACTTGTAAACTGAAGATCAAGTAGCTGCTTTCCAATGTAAGTGGAATGTAAGAAAGTAACTAAAGCTGCATAGCCCGGATCCCATGAGTTATTATAAGATCTCCAAATTGCAGCCCATCCCGAGCATAGCAAAAAGAAATACAGGCCACAAGCCATGTGGAAATAGATCTTTTGGTAGCAGACCGGCTCAACTTGTTAGTATGAAAAGAGGTGAGCAGTTGAAGCGAGGTTTTATAAGACCGAGACCTTTGTAAGTAATAAGATAAGGTCCTTTTACAATAGAAGGTTTGAAGAACTGACTGGCAGAATGAAAAATAGATCTCAGAAAGAAAACTGGTGACACAATGACTTGTTGGAAATTAAAATCCGAGACTACCTCTGGAAAAGTGCGGAGAAACACCTTTTAGTTAAAAAAAAGAAAAAAGGTGTGTCCGACACCAAGGTGAGAAACAGTCACAGTCAGAAGTTGTGGAGATAAAAAGAAAATTCCACTTCCTAAGAGAGGAAGTTAAAAAGAGAATAATAGGCCATTGCTTGAAATGGAGGCTGTAGCAGACTGGAGAGAACCATAGTTAGATTCCAAACCAGTAGAGGAGGTTAGAGAAATGGTCTGATGTTGACAAGTGCTTTCATAAACAGTCAACTAAAAGATAAATAGTCAGAACTTGAATAGTAAAATAAACATGAAAAACACTGAAAACCGTGAGGTGAAGTCTGACTAAAGTGATTTTTAGCCATGAGTTGAATAAGTGGAAAAAATATTCCAACACTGAAGATATGGAGGATGATAAAACATCTTGATGATGAATACCATACTACGCTGAAAACCATATTTTGTTGGAAACACTGCCATGAAGAAGGGATTCCTGGAGACATCCAAAAAGATTGTGAAAAGAGCAGATGAACGTCAGATGAGGTCATCCCGAATAGAAGTGTCAGATGAGACAACTATAGAATGAGATGTAAAAGAAATTTTGACTCTGCATTAGAAGAGATGGCAAGATCTAGAAGGATATTGGATCATTAACATAGTGTCTGAAACAGGATAGGACTATGAGGAGTCTCAAAAAGAGAAAATGTGGCACAAAACCCAAGGAGGTGAGGGCCCACTTGTGCTGCTGAAGAAATCAGCTGAGGATGTTGGCACAGCAAGAGTATTTGTTGCTTCTTGAACATAGACAAGGTTTAGAAACATTTATTAATTTAAAAATTTATATACCATATATTACCTATATAGTTTACATAGCCACAGTCATAAATAATGGACAGTACATACAAATTAAATGGTGACAAAAAAACCCCCAAATACCACACAAAACAACCAACTTTGCTATAAGATGTTTCAAGCAATTGAGTAGTTCCAAATCCTCTTGGCCTACTGACAGAAAAATAGAAAAACTGATACTGTCGTGCTTGATTATTCAGTAGAATGCAAGTTGATTGCTATGCATAATAAGAGGAGTTAAGTAAATATGCTGTGATGAAAAGACTTGAGAGTATTCCAACTTGCTTCATTCTCAACAAATGTTTATAAACGTCTGCTCTTGGCAGAACAGGCACGTGTGTTAATACTGTCCAGGTGAGGTTCGCAAGAATACTTGGAGGAATATGTGGTCGGAATTGGCTGATCTGGAGGCAGCAGCTATTTGGAAAGATTGGCTGAAGTCAGCCCCCACTGAAGAGAGTAACACAGTGATGAAAGTGGCTGTGAAAAAGGCTTGAAAACTGGAGACCATGTAGATGCCAGAGACTACTGGGCAGTTCAAAAATGAAGTCTCGTGAAGAAAGTAATATGGACTGAAGATGCCATGTGATCCAAGAGTCCCATTAGTCTCTGCCTCTTCCTCAACTTTCTATGCTCGTTGGAGGCAAGTGAAAGGAATTAACTGCTATGTAAATTTCCTGAGGCTGCTGCTAGATTTCCTGGTTCTGTAGGAAGAGTCCAGATTTGCCTGACTCCTTCCATGTTGAAATGTAATATGGCCACCTCAAGAGAACGACTCCCAGCAACTAGACATCTCAGAGCTCTCAACATAGCAAATGCTATAGATGAGCAGCAGAGGTTGACCTTAATATGCAAATTCCAGTCTATGAATGTATGTGGATCCACAGTCCGCAGACAGGAATCTGCCTGTACCAGGAGTCTGGTGCTCATGGGGAAACCGTAATATGTAAAAATGGGTCCCAATTGATTGTTTTTGGTTTTTTTAATTAGTAAGTATGCAAAAATAAATTGAAGCACTGTTCTAAACATGTAGGAACTTAGCAAATGAGTCAGTAAGAGCTTTAAACTTAAAGCAGAATTGTGCTGAGCTCATCATATATCCAGGAAAGAAAAGATCTTCTGAAGAAGATCTGGTCCTGGGACGCAATTCCTTGTAAAGACAATTCTAAGGAATGCTGGAAAAGTCAGGCACAGGTAAAGCCAAATCAAAGCCTGAATAAAAATTAAAAAGTGCAGTCTGAGTAAAAATAGGATGATCTCGGTATTGATCCGATGAAGACGATAAGGATCGATGAGTAGATCCATGGATAGTGAGAAGCTCTTATGGATAAGCTAACACCGGTACTTAAGAGGCCTCGTAGTTAAAAACGCAGCAGGCCGTTAACCAAGGGAATGTATGCTAGCCTGAATATGCTGTACCAAACTTCCTGCTGAAGGACTCAAGTAGGCTTGTCCTGAAATACATACCGTTATCAGAAAGCGAATATTCTGTTCCATCAGTGCAGAAGTTTGTCTTGATGCACATAGAAAAACAGGCGGTCCCCTTGGTGCAGCAGGTTGATTCGGAGTGAATGACTTCAATAAGGATACAAACTGAAGAGAAAAGTCAACCTGTGAAGCTGGAACGCAATGGCATCGATGTATGGTCTGCATGAAGACTCAATGCTGGTAAGACCTTTGACACCTTTAAGTATGCACCAGTACTAAAGGCTCAACAGCTGGAACCATCGGTGAAGCAGGTTGTCTCAGTATGGGTGACCTTGATGAGGATGCACACAATGAAGGAGAGACAACCTGCAAAAATAGGGAGTGGTGGCATCGCTGTTCGATCTGCATTGAGCGATTCAATGCTGTAGATACTTATGACGCTTGTTGGGAAGCGGATGGCCTCTAAGCTGGCTTCCCCGATGCCAGAATGTCATGTGAAGCCAATGCTGATGTCGATGCTTTCGACATCAAAGGCTGCAAAAACCTGGCACCATCCATGCATGCGCCGAAGAACTGTTCTTGACAGATAAAAAGTTGCGGAAGAAAGAAATTATTTTAAAGAAGTAAATTAAGGGAGGCGTTACAAAAGAAAGCTGCCAACCTTTGAAAAAGGCCAACAACAAAAAAGAGTATTTTCCGCTGCACAAGCGGTCCCCACAAACAGAACAGGTCTTTGATGGAAAAGTTCTCATACTTTTTGGCTTTTGTTTTTGAAAACCTGTCAAAAATAAAACCGAATTACTAAACCTGAAAGAAAAAACAGAAAACAGAAAACAAAAGATGTGAAGCGGGAAGGCAACAAAAAACTGAACGGAGTTCAGTGAAAACAAATTTCTTTGCTCCATGGAAAACTGAGGGGCTCGAGCTGGCGTCAGGCAGGAAAGAACTCGCGCACGTGTGGTGCAGGCAGTTGCAAAGTTTTTTCAACTTAAGTGACAGTTCACTTGTCAAACTCTCCGTACCAGGCTCCATGGATGATGTCACTCATATGTGAGAAAATGCCGCCTGCTTGTCCTAGGATTACAGTGGAACCTTGGTTTACGAGCATAATTCGTTCCAGAAGCATGCTCGTAAACCAAAGTACTCGTATATCAAAGCAAGTTTCCCCATAGGAACTAAGGGAAACTTGCTTGATACGTTCCCACCCCCCCCCCCCCCCCGAGGCCAGCGGCGCTGCTGTAGCTTACTCCTCCACCCCAAGGCCACCGGCGCTGCTCCACACCCCCCTTCCCCCCGCGATCCGGCATCCCCCCTGTGATCCAGCATCCCCCCCACGAGCGGGGGCGCGCTCGTAAATAGAGTCAAGCTCGGTTTCCGAGGCGCCGATTTTGCGAATGTTTTGCTCGTTTTGCAAAACACTCGCAAAACGGTGCACTTGTAAACCGAGGTTTGACTGTATTCTATTAACTTGGCATGCAAATTGGCACTTTAGGCTAGGCATGCCTTATAGAACTGCCCTAACAGTTTGAGCCTCTAGCAGGTAAAATTATTGTAGCATTTAAGCTACCACTTGAAAGTTATTTTCAAGTCCGATTTAGTGACTATGAAATCTGATCCAAAGTATATTTGGAAGATTTGTGCAAATAATCAGATCTCCTACTAGTCATTTCCACATTCCAAGATGCATACTCCAGCAAATGAATCAAATAGACCTACAGTAGAACAAACATGCTTTTTCAACTGTGCTTTGCCCACAGAGAGATTCTTTTACTAAAGAGGCACTAAAATATTTAATATGCGCTGAATACTAAAAGACCCATTTCATTCCTATGGGCTTCTTAGCATTTAGTGCATCTTAGTAAAAAAGACCCCTAAATAAACAAGTTTTGTAATAGCAAATAAAGCGGCCTATATACTAATAATTTTCTCCAATTTATATCTATGGGACAAAAAGATTAGTACATAAGCCACAAAATATTCATTGACAAAGCAGTATTTTAACACAAGATCCCGATAATCTGAGTATGCTGCATTAATGCCATTTATAGCTGAACAGGGAAGCCAGAGATCAAATCTCATCACTGTTCCTTGTGATCTTAGGCAAGTCACTTAACCATCCATTACTCATGTACAAACTTAGATTGATATTCCTTTGGAAAATATCTACTGTTATCTTAATACAGCTCAGTTTGATCTACGATTAAAACAGGCATTAGCTAAATCCAAAATCCCATCCTATTTATAGACTAGTGCATTTAATACATTACAAAAACACTACATTTTTTATATATCGCAAATTCCAGTGTTCTGGTTTATTGCAGATTAAAATAAAGCCGCTAGTCAATTACTGGGAAATTTTGACAGAAATAACTCAAAATATAAGACTGATTAGATTTCCACAGTTCAAGAAAACAATAAAAAAATAAGTGTTTCCAATTTCTTCTGAAAAGTTGGAGTGTGTCCTTAGCAGCTCGATAAGAAAAACAAGGAGGAAAATATTTTATATAATATAACATTATTAGTTGGAAGGTTAAATGAAAACTGACTCATTCTGTGTAATGTTTTCCTTGATAGGGAGAAAGCCAGTAATTAAAACATATATAATGGGGATAATCCTTTTGAAATTCTGAATATCATAGTACATAATTTAAAGATTATTCTGCTCTCCAAAGGCAACCCATGTACCATTCTAGTTCAAGTGTCCTATAAAATCTTTCCAAAATGAACTTGTTGCAGTACACATCTAATGAATAGGTGACTGTTTCCTTGATAAAAATTCTGAGTGGCACAATTTTCAGTTTATTATTGATATGAGATGATATGGTGTCTCTATACCTACATAAGTATTCTTTTCCAAGTAGTACAGTACATAAAGGGATGATGAAACCTAGATTTGGGAGTATTCCTTTTTTCTAATTCCAGATGCACATGGAGCATCAAAAAAGGTATTATGCAGAAGGTCAATAAGACAGCATACTTCAAAATTTATACACAAATTTTTTAAAAACCCACTGAACAACTAATGTCCGACTGACTGGATGGACCATTTGGGTCTTTATCTGCCGTCGTTTATTATGTTACTTTCTACTCTGAAAAACAAATTATAGTGCAGGTACACATTCTAAAATAAAAAATGTTTACACTCAGAAATGCTGAAATCATTTGTTATTAAGAAATATGAAAGAAAATACTTACTAGGAAATCGTTTGGCAGCCATTTGTCTCAGAGAATAGAAAACATCAGACATTAAGGTGGGACAGCTCATACTTGAGCACATAATTGCACTGAATACCTTGTCTACATAGTACCGTAGATTCTCCTAAACAAAATTTAACAAAACTCTACTCAGAATTTTTAGCATAAAACTAACTCACAAATTATATGCTCTGTAAAGACATAATACACATTAGTAAATTCTTTAAAATATTCATTAAATGAAAATGGGCTTAGCAGGACTATGGAGTATTCATAGCTCAAGGAGGGGAGGTTTCAGTCAGTGCCTGCACAAAGGGCACAGATACACCTGTTTTTTTTAGGGGAATCATGGTCTGTTAAAGCCAGGCTGAAAGACTTGAACATCAGGACCAAAAGAATTGCCAGAATGGATTCTCTCTCCCATATGAATGGGCTAGAGACTCTGTTCTGTGAATTCAAATAACAGACATGAGGAAAAGTCATGTAATAATCAATTAGGATTTATTAACAGTTCTCCTCTGCCTGGGAAGAGGAAGCCATCACAATTTCAGTGCTCTTCTTTTTTTTTTTTTCCATTTATAATTTTTATTCATTTTTAAATTTTACATAAAGTGTATAAAATATATTAAAATACAATTGATGAATACACAATATCACTTTTATATCTAATACATCATATGTTAAATATATTTTTATCCCCTCTCCCTCCCCCCACCCTTCTAGTATTTCAGTGCTCTTCAAAGGGAGAAATCAAGGACAAACAGATTTATACCCTATGTGTATAAATAATTGTAATATTTGTGTATAAATATTTGTAATAATTGGAATACAATGGTACAGTTGATCACATAACTTCCTTTCCAAAAATGCCTTATGTCAATATTACATTTAAATCCTTAATTTTAACGTTAAGTCCTTTCTAATGTTAAGTTTTTAAACTCAGTAAGTGGCAGTGTTTCACTTTTTCTTTCTAAATCACTTTTGATCTCTGACCTTTTCAGACACCAATCATGTCAGTAAAAGGCCGGCATCCTGCAGACACAGCCTGACTTCTGTATGACCTCCAATTAGCATTGTATGTTCTAAACTATAAGAAACAGATTCTCTCTGTAAAAATCCCAAGTTTCCTGCTCCTCTGAGAACCTTATGAACAATGGTACATAAATTTGCCTATGTCTTAAGAGTCACAAAGTTAAACTTCTGCACTTTCTTAGCTCAGCTAAAATACAAATACACAAATACCCACCTTATGCATTTCTACATTATCCCCTTCTTTTAACCTAATGGGATCAATTTCACAGGGTTTGGGCGAGTCACATATCTGAAAAAGACCACCACATTTTTTTTTTTAAATGAAAAAACAATCACTAATAATCACAGAAAATTAGATCTCAGGGTTTAATACCATACCTCATCAAGAATAGGTTTTAAAGTGACTTTTAGGTAGTGTTTCCCCACTATTTTCATCATCTCATCTAGGCATCGTGTAGCCAGAGAGTTCCCTCTAAAAATTGTGTTTGCTTCTCTACAAGTTAACAGAATAAACAAAACATTATCAATGCAACATTCAAATGGCTCACATATTTTCTATAAAAATACAGGAAGCTCTAGATATGAAATACAGCCAACTAGTTCTGAATGATTCAGGGAAAAAAATTTCTTAATTTCTTTATTCATTTTATAACTTACATCAAGTGTACAGTAAATATCAAACAATTATAGTACAACATCACTTGAAAATCTACAATATCATACAACAAGAAGATTTAACCCCCACCCCCCTCCCAAATTCATATACAACTAAAATATACCACATGAAAATAATATCTTATGTCATTCATAAATATATTATTAGTGGAAAACCAAGAATCTCCCTCCCCACCCCAAATCCACATGAGTATTAAAATTGGGAAAAGTGTAAATTATTAATTATAATACTTTAATAATGGTCTCCACACATCCTTAAATTTATTATAGTAACCTTTTTGAACTGCCAACGCTCTTTCCATTTTATACACGTGACAAACTGAATTCCACCAGAAACAATAATTCAGTCTTTTACAATCCTTCCAATTATATGTTATTTGTTGGATGGCAACTCCTGTCATTATCATCAAAAGCTTGTTATTATTAGCAGATATTTGACATTTAGTTCTCATAGACATGCCAAATAAAATTGTGTCATATGACAATGCTACATGATTTTCTAACAAGCAATTTATTTGATCACAAAAAATTTTGATTCGATTCGATTTTCCTGCCCAAGTGAGTGTTTTTTTTCAAACATCCTGGTGGGTTTATTTTATAGCCCCTTCACCCCCTTTGCCCTCTCCTACCCACACTGGCACTGTAGTATAAACAAAATGAACAAACAAAAAAGACTTTTCCTCTCTCTGTTAAATCCTAACTCATGTTTGCAGTCTAATACCAGCTCTGGCAGGATACACATTTCAAATCTGACATATTGTAATCACAAAACAGAATATAAAATTATTTTTCTACCTTTTGTTGTCTGGTCTTTATTCAAATCTTGTTGGTCCCAAGCTCTGGTTGTCTTGTGATAACTCGCTTGCCAGGGTCTCCTTCTTTCTTCTTGCTAACCATCCATATTCCATCTCTGTCCTCCCCTTCCCTCCCCAGCTGCAGCGATGGACCCCACCATCCCCAGATCCATTATCTCTCCTTTTCTCAACTACCCTTTCATCCAGCATCTCTCCCTCCTTCCGCAGTGTAACATTTCTCCTTCCCTCCTTTCTGCCTCCCCATCCATCCCACCCTCTCCAAGAGTCCAAAGCTTTCTGCCTCCTGCACGCTTTCTCTCTCTGTCCTTGCCTCTTCCCTCCAGTGGCAACTCTCCTTCCCACTCCCCAACCCAACATGCTCTTTCCCCATGCACCATCTCACCTCCAGTGTGTAGCACCTTTCCTTTCCCCCCCTTTCTGCCAAGTCCAGCAGCACCTCTTCTCCCTTCCTTTTACCTCCCCCCTGTCCAGCAGTACCCCTTCTCCCTTCCCTGCTCCCCCTGTCCAGCAGTACCTTCTCTTCCCTGCTCCCCCTGTCCAGCAGTCACCTTCTCCCTTCCCTCCATGTACTTCTAGACCAGGGCCCCCTCCCCTGAAGGCCTGTCCCTCCCCCCCTGAAGGCCTGCATGTTCCCCCCTTCTTTGCAGGTCCTCCAGCTTCCCCTTGGGCCTCCCACTCTTACCACAGCCTGCAGAGAGGACTGCAGTGCTCTATGTGATCCTTGCAGGCTACCACCATCCTCAGAAGCACGTTCCTCTGGCGCGATCCTGCCCCTGACATCAGAGGAGGGGTGGGACCGCGTGATAGAACATGCTTCTGAGGACAGTGGTAGCCTGCAAGGATTGCATAGAGCACTGGTAATCCCCTCTGCAGGCTGCGGTAAGAGTGGGAGGCCAGGGGGGAAGCCGGAGGATGCAGCAAAGAGCGCCAAAGCACAGAACAAGGTAAAACCAGGATTTCTGCAGCTCTTCCCAACTGACCCTCTCCCCTCTCTCACTAAAGCAGGAGCGGCAGTGGCAGGTCAGCAATAGGCAGCGCTGCCGCTCCTGCTTTAAGAAGGCACAGAGAGGAGGGTCGATCACTGAAATGGCCAGGTCGATTTTTAAAAAAAATCTAATCGATTCGATTCACCCAAAGTGAATTGGTGAATCGCTTCGAATCAGAAATCAGGCAGCACTACAGCCAAATATCATGACTGGAATCAAATAATTTAACCCTTTCAGGACCATAAGGATCGTAGGCCAATTTTTGTGGTTTTGACGACATTTTTATGGTAAAAAGGGCTTGCAGATGCCAAAAAATTGATTTTTTTTGTGAAATATCATTATTTTTATTTAAAAAAATCACACTTCTGGCTTATGGACAGTGTGGCAAGTGAATCTTCTCGTCAATCTAGCAACGACGCTAATGAATGAATGTCGGAACCAGTTTGTTTACATAAAGGCAGTATCATATGGAATCCGTACATATCAAATTTAGAACTGTAGACTATCCCAATCAAAATTTATAGGATTTTAAAGTTATGGGACAAATATGTCCCTTGGTCCTGAAAGGGTTAACCACTCAAGATTTTTTTTTGTTTTCTGCAAACATTTTCAAAGATCACTTAATTTTGGAATTTTATCATACGCATACAGAAAAAAAACTACTTTAAATGCTACAGAACAACCTTCTTTACTGAGCAGTTCTTTAAATCACATTTTGTTTCACTCAAGTCTATAGCATTTTCAATCAGATACCATTTCAATGTATAAGACAGTCTTTGCAGGAGGCAAATATATGTACAACTGCATGAGCCTGTCGGTAGTGAAAAATTAAGGAAAGGGAGAAAAATTCTGAACAGTATGGGGGGGAATACTCCAAGTAACATTGAGTAACAAATTGACCTAAAGTAGCAAGCTTAGTTTTGGAGTAAGTTTATAAGTGCTCTGTAATACTGCTCTATTTCTGAGCTTTGGATACATGGGATCTCTCGGAGAGAGAAAGAGATAATGGTTACTGCGGATGGGCAGAGTAGATGGGCTATTTGGCTTTTATCTGCCATCATGTTTCTATATGAATTATTGAAAAATTAATCTTTCTATTTTTAATGTATTGTTTGCAACATTCAAATAACAATTTTTTAAAAACCCACAGGCAATTACAGAAGATACACATCTCAATTTTATTTCTAGTTTATAACCTAATGCATTCTGATAATTGTAGTCCTGTTTGATAAGAATTAGATGCAAAGCGAATAAAAGTAGTGGTGGCCCCAGACCTTCCAATAATGGCAATGACAAATAACAAAAGGTCTGATAATAAATATGTAAAATTGTATTACAAGTGTACCAGATCACCACCAAGAAGGCTATAACAAAGCATTGTGTTAGACCAGTGGTCT
Source organism: Geotrypetes seraphini (assembly GCF_902459505.1). Taxonomy (NCBI): domain Eukaryota; kingdom Metazoa; phylum Chordata; class Amphibia; order Gymnophiona; family Dermophiidae; genus Geotrypetes; species Geotrypetes seraphini. The sequence goes on along the minus strand of NC_047092.1, from coordinate 150,584,053 downwards.
CAAACTCGCGGCCTGGGGACCACATGCGGCCCTCCAGCTACTATTTTGAGGCCCTCGGTGTGTTTATCATAATCACAAAAGTAAAATAAAACAGTTTCTTGATCATATGTCTCTTTAGCTATAAATTACAATATTATTATTAAGGCTTAGCCAAAAGGAAAGATTTATGAACTATAAAAAGTTTTACCTTATGTAAAATTGTCATTTCTTTAATAAGACATTAACTATTTTTTCTGCGGCCCTCCAAGTACCTACAAATCCAAAATGTAGCCCTGCAAAGGGTTTGAGTTTGAGACCACTGAGTTAGACCTATGGACTTGACACAGAACTGTATTTCAGCTAACCCTTGCTTTAGGAGTCACAAAGTCTAAGATGCTATAGTGCCTAACTTATATCCTATATAATAAAACGCTAGCCGCGCATGCGCACTCAGACTTGCATGATCTGTAATCCCTGATCTGTGATCCGTAGGTCCGTGGCCAGAGTGCGTATGCGGTGGACAGATCGGGAAAGCACAGCACAGCCGGCGACTCCCCCCCTCACTCACTGCCAAAACCACCACCTCCTCCTTCTCGCCGGCTCACCCGCTTTTAAATGAAGAGAAAAGCGCTGCACCGCGCTAACGCTGGCTTTGCTGTCTTCTGTCCACTGCGGCCCGCCCTCTCTGACTACTTCCTGTTTCCGCTAGGGTTGGCCACAGTGGATAGAAGACGCCGAAGCCAGTGGCTGTAGCTGCCGATCTCTGTTCCTCCGGGGGGGGGGGGGGTCTGCGAGGAGAGGGATCGCGGCCACTCAGCGCCCCCACCGAGGAGCCCAGCAACTTTCCGCTGCCTGGGACCCGAGTCATTTGCCGCCCCCCCTCTTCCCTTACCGCAGGCCCGACTGGCGATTTAAGCAGCATGTGCAGCAGTCTTCACACGCTGCTTCGGGCCCTTCTACTGCCCTGATTTGCTCCGGACGTGCCAGAGTAAATCAGGGCAGTAGAAGGACCCGAAGCAGCGTGTGAAGGCTGCTGCACACGCTGCTTGAATCGTGTAGGCGGGCCCGCGGGAAGGGAAGGGGGGGGGCGGCAAAGGACTCGGACCCGCGTTTGTAGTCGCGACTGTGGGAAGGGAAAGGGGGTAGAGGAAACGCTAATGCTGCTGCACAGGGAACTGGTGTGGGGGGAGGGAAATAGAAGGGGGAGGGAATGCTGCTTTGCACAGACAGACAGACAGAGGGAGGAAGGGAGACTGAAAGACAAGAAGAAAGACACAGGAGCAGGTGCAGAGGGAACTGGTGTGGGGGAGGGAAATGGAGGGGGAGGGAATGCTGCTTTGGACAGAAAGACAGAGGGAGGAAGGGAGACAGAAAGACAAGAAGAAAGACACAGGGGCAGGGAGATATACAGAAAGACAAACAGACAAAGGGGGCCAGGGACAGAGACAGACAGAAAGAAAGACAGCGGGAGTCGCGTCAGGAGGGGTGCGGGATGCCGCAGAGGGAACTTTTCCAATGGGTGCAACTGGGCGGCTGTCGGGAGCCTCTGATCAGGGGCAGAGCAAGGTAAGTGTATCATAGGGATAAGAAGGAGGAGGGGGGGAAAAAGGAAGGGACGCCTACTGCTGGACAGGGGGAGAAGGAAAGAGGTGCTGATGGACAGTGGGGTTGAAGAAAAAGGAACGGAGGCCTAATGTTGGATAGGGGGAGAAGGAAAGTGTCAGCTTTGAAAACAAATTAGTTCACGTTACCTTTTCAGCAGTCATTAGGACCTAGTCTCTAGTTATAGTTGTGAAGTCACCATTTCTTTTTTGAGGGGGGTTAACATTTTCCATTATCTTTAGGTTTTAAGTTATTTTAAATATACTGAAAATTAGGCAGCGACTTCTGTGTTGTCATGCATTTTTTTTTTGTTTAATGCCCCATTTTTCAATGTATTATACAGTACATTGTGAATCTCTGATATATTCTTGGTTAGTGGTATATTAAATATAAATGATAATATTCTGACTGCATATATCACTGAAATAGTCAGGAGGGCTGTCCAAACAAATATGAGCGAGTTATTCTGTCTTTGTTTAAGTCCATAATAGAGTTCAGGAAAAATACCACCATTTGACTTTAAACCTCTATCTTGAGCATCAATAGTTATACTCATCTTCAACAACACTATCTGCTTAAGCACCTGCTTGAAAAACAAAGTAAACCTTTAAATGACTAACTTGAATGTTTAAAATTAAACCTATTATTTACATATCCACATCAGGATACAAGTTATGTGAGTACTGTTTCTGTGTAAGTTTTTGGAATGCCCACCAACCATCACAAACCAGACACATGGTAGTCTGGGCATTTGACTCTGGCTATTTTATTAGCAAAATAGCTAAAGCTGTACAGAAACCTGCACTGAATTTAAAAAACGCACTTATACAGTCCATATTGCTGCCAACTGCATAAGTGCCCTGTACAGGTCAAAATTTAGGGGAGTTTTATGAACTCTATAAAGTGAACACATGCTATCAAATTAGTACTTACATTAGGAGTTAAATTTAAGCCCACTGTGCAAAAAGCCCTGAAGGGCCTATCAGTACCCATAAGGTTAAATCAATTACAAAAACATCTCACATCCTGCAAAATCTTACTGCTGTTCTGTAGTTCACAATGAATCATTCAGCAAATGACCTGTACAATAAATGGATGACCACAGTCTATTTCCAGATAGTCACTGAATTATATCATAATTGAATAAAACTATTTTCAGCCTGTATACAGTGTACATATGACCAAAAAGTCATAGCAGTACTTTATGCAGCCCACAGCAAGAGGCAAACTGATTTTATACAATATCATACCCATAATGGGGATTTTTCATCTCTATTCTAAGAGAGAGATAGATGAGGAAGTTAATGTAAACAAAAATCTGAAAAACGTACTGTGTATCCTTCAGCTCCAGCTCGGCTACAGCAGCAACAAAGGGAACAAGTTTCTGGTGGTGCAGCAGCAGGTGTACAAGGGGTAAAACTGCATCATATTTATCACGACATACTTCACCCAAAATAAAGGCAGCAGAAGCAGAAATTGGCTAGAAAATGCAGCAGAAAACAATCATTCCTTAGAATATATACAACACAAAAATACAATGAAACTACCTGCCTCTGATTAACCTTATATTTAGTCATCCTTGTGATCTAGCAAAGATGAGTACTGAGCATGCTCCAGTAGGTGGCAGTTTTCCTCCAGGAGCCTTCACTACTATGCATGCATCAGCAGCTCTTCTACTCAAAACAGGCCATAGATCCAGCAAGTTTAAGGTATTATCAGATCGGTTTGGAGCCATTATGGATTTTCATATCACACGATGTGCAACTAACAGCACTTAACATCTGACAGATGACCTTATGCCATTATTGCTGAATTTATCAAGCACTTCAAGTTGACATGTAAAAGTATTTTCATTAATCTCTTATGCTGCCTATGAGCTGTAATGTGCATGTAGGTGTTGTGGATATAGATTCATTTTCAGTAAAGTCTCAGTTAACCGGATCTCAGTTAACCAGGACTTTCACATAACCGGCAAAAAACTCTCCAGTGGAAAAAAAGTGTCCCCAGTGGCAGCATCCTGAACTGAAAATCCTCCCTCCCTCCCTCAAGTCCCGAAGCAGCTATGAACCCCCTCCCTCCTGCCCCAAAGCACCAACGTGGCAGAGGCCCTGAGCCACAAAACTCTCCTCTCTTCCTCAAACCCTGAAATGGCAGAAGCAGGCAGTGGTCCTGAGCCATGATCTCCCTCGCTCCCGCCTTACCTTACCCAAGTGCAGCTAGTCAGCAGAAGGCACCCTCAAAACAGGCTGCTCGCAGCCAGCCCTGGCAGGGCCTTTCCTCTGACACATCCCTTCTACTTAAAGGGAAATTGGACGCAATATTGGATGAGGGGAATCTGAGGGATCCCTGTCAACATGGATTCACTAGGGGCAGGTCATGCCAATCCAATCTTATCAGCTTCTTTGACTGGGTGACAGGAAAGCTAGACTCGGGAGAGTCTCTGGACATAGTGTACTTGGATTTCAGTAAAGCGTTTGACAGTGTCCCACACCGTAGACTATTAAACAAGATGAAATCGATGGGGTTAGGTGAGAAACTAACGGCATGGGTCAATGATTGGCTGAGTGGAAGACTACAGAGGGTGGTGGTCAATGGCACCCTCTCTAAGACATCGGAGGTGACTAGCAGAGTGCCGCAGGGCTCAGTCCTGGGACCATCCCTTTTTAACATATTCATAAGGGACTTCCGGGAAAAGTAGCACTGTTTGCCGACGACGCCAAACTGTGTAATATAGTAGGTGAAAGCGATATCACGGATGGTATGGCGCAGGATCTGATCAAGTTGGAAAACTGGTCCTCAACATGGCAGCTGGGCTTCAACGCAAAGAAGTGTAAGGTGATGCATCTCGGCAGCAGAAATCCATGCAGAACATACACCTTGAATGGAGAAACACTAGCTACGACCTCAGAAGAACGGGACTTGGGAGTAATCATCAGTGCAGACATGAAGGCTGCCAAACAAGTAGAGAAGGCCTCATCCAAGGCAAGGCGGATGATGGGATGTATCAATAGAAGCTTCGTCAGCCGTAAACCTGAAGTCATAATGCCACTGTACAGAACCATGGTGAGGCCTCATCTGGAGTACTGTGTGCAATTCTGGAAGCCACATTACCGTAAAGATGTACTTTGAGCCGAGTCGGTCCAGCGAATGGCCACTAGGATGGTCTCCGGACTCAAGGGTCTCTCATACGAGGAAAGACTGGGCAAGTTACAGCTCTACTCTCTAGAGGAGCGCAGGGAGAGGGGTGACATGATTGAGACATTTAAGTACGTCACAGGTCGTGTCGAGGTGGAAAATGACATATTCTTTCCGAAGGGACCTTCAGTCACAAGGGGGCACCCGCTCAAACTCAGAGGAGGGAGATTTGGTGGTGACACCAGGAAGTATTTCTTTACAGAAAGGGTGGTGGATCACTGGAACAAACTACCGGTGCAGGTGATAAAGGCCACTAGCGTGCTCGACTTTAAGAATAAATGGGACATCCACGTGGGATCTCTACGTGGGTCGAGCAGCACTCTGACTTAATGGGGTGGGACAGTAGAGTGGGCAGACTTGATGGGCTATAGCCCTTTTCTGCCGTCATGTTTCTATGTTTCTATGACACATCAGAGGAAAGGCCCTGCCAGGGCTGGCCGCAAGCAGCCTGTTTTGAGGCTGCCTCCTGCTGACCGGCTTTGCTTGGTAAGGAAGGGAGAGGAGGGAGCGAGGGAGGTCAATGAAGAGAGCCATCAGTGTTTTTGAGATGTCATATTGCTTGAAATGGAGGGGGCATTAGGAACCAGGAAATGGGTGAGGAAGAGGTATCAGGTAAGGAGGAGGAACATTAAGAGGCAGTGAAATAGGTAGGTGGGGGTAGCAGGATTAAACCACAGCAGAGAATATGCTGATGTAAGAGAGAAGTAGGCATGCGAGAGGTTTTGTAGAGGGAGTAACACAAAAAAGGGAGCAGAAAGGGGGAGAGAACATGAGAGACAGGGAGGCAAGAGGTAAAACTGATACTGGGCAGTGTGTGGAGAGCAAAACAAGGGGTGAAATGGAACCACCGAGTCTATCATTGTTCATGCAGAGGCAGTACAAGCGCTTTATTGTGAGGGGCTGAGGATGAGTGAAACATAAGGCTCTCTGATAATGTGAATTATGGTTTCATGCCTTCATATATATATATATATATATATATATATATATATATATATATATAGATGGGCAACTTTATATATATATATATATATATATATATATATATATATATATATATAAAGTTGCCCATCCCAATTTAGACACAATGTTTATTTAAATATCTTGCAGTTTACTCTGTAGATGAAATAGAGTACACGTTTTAAATGTCAAAAGAAGAATTTTATATGTTATCCTATGTCCGACTGGTAACCAATTACATGAGAGGAGCAGACACTGACTGTATGCATGCATGACACAGATTATGTACTTTGTAAACTGCTTAGGATTAAGCGAATTAGAAATTTTTTAAATAAAATAAAAGCTGTACTGTAACAAGAGTCAGACTACTTTAATTTCTTTAATTACTTAAGATTGTGCTTAAGTTATGACTTCCTAGTTTGTTCACAGACTGCTTTTATTTCTAAACAGCATATCTTACAAGTCTTTGCTTTAAAGAACCATTGATTAAAACAATACCTGAACATCTGGAGACTTAAGTAGCAGATTCCTTAAAGGGATATAGTACTCTGATGGAAGTACATGGTCTTCGGCGTAACATATATTTAATCTAAGTGATCCTAGATCCTCTGTTTTAGAGGACCTGCTCCCATTGTCTCTTGGCTGCAGCCAGTACCTGAAGAAAATGGTAATAAACTTTCACACCATTAGCAGATAATATTGTTATACTACATAAGACAATATTACATACCAGTTCTACTGCTTGTACTCTCACCGTGTCCACTAGAATTTACTTAACTAGTTTTAAAGTTGCACCATTCTGTAGTTTATTAAGTGAACTATGCTTGGATTGGACTTTTGTGCATTATTTTTCAAACATTACATGGCAGTTTGGACTGCTCAATGGGTGCATGCTTCATGATGCAGCTTGTCATTATTCTTCAAAGTACTGTACAGTATATAAAGGTAAAGATAAGAGGGCTAGGATCCAAAACAAGCAACTATCAGTTAGCACATGTTGCTGCATGGGTTATTGGTCAATTATTGCATATAATATAAAATCCTACTTGTACATAAGATGTTCTGCTATTTTTACTATGCTGAACCCAGTTATTCCTCACAAACCACCCAGTTCACAGTACAAGGACCAACTAGTTTTGCCTGCTTCATTTTCACACCATCTTGAAGGTACAAGACAAATCATGTTTTTATACTTAGGACTCCATTATTGGAAGCCTGTTCTGGGTGTAGGGGTAGAATTTAAAAATGGTGACAAATTTATAAATTTAAATCTGTACTAAAGACTTATTTATCCAATATGGCATTTACAACAATATTGCACTGATGGTTTTGATTGGTCTACTGGAGGAACAGTTCCATTCTGTTCTATTCAGTTCTACTGGTTGATCATTTCTTTTCTCGCTTTTGTATAGCATCTCTTGTTAATTGTGAAATGCTTTATGAAGCTAGATGGCTCGAACAGTGGTACATTAAGAAAAATATATTTTTCAGCCTTGTCTAATCACACCCCCTTTAAAATTTTATGTACTGTGGATATTCACATATACTTTGGTTTGCAAGCATAATTCGTTCCAGAAGCATGCTCATATATCAAAGCAAGTTTCCCCATAGAAAGTAAGGGAAACTCGCATGATTCGTTCCAGATTCCCCCACCCCCGAGGCCACTAGCGCGCTTCTACCCCACCCCCAGAAACTGGCTTCACCCACCTCACCCCTGAGAACCGGCATTGCCTCCTCCCCCCCCCCCAAGCCCACACTCTTGCCATGATCGGGCACCGGCACCAATACACAGGACGTGCCGGTGCCCAAAGAGACTAACACTGATTCTACTGGGCCTTCAGCGGTGTTGCCGAGAATCTCATTAGAATCTCAGAGAAAGCAGGAGCCAGAAGGCCTTGAGCATGCGCAAATGCTCAAGGCCCAGCAGAATCAGAGGCAAGCAGCAGGCTCTTTGGGCACCGGCACGTCCTGTGGGTTGGTGCTGCGTGCCGGAGCCCGATCGCAGTAAGGGTTTGGGCGGGCGATACCTCACATAGCGAGTCAACCCTCGGTTTGCAAGGCAAGATTTGCGAGAATGTTTTGCTCGTCTTGCAAATCACTCGCAAACCGCGTTACTCGCAAGCCGAGGTTTGACTGTAATTAGTTATCAGTTGTTTTCTAAAGTCAATATTCATGATAGGGCATTTACATGTGTAACAGCTGCTATTTAGATGTGCAAATACCATATAAGCATTTTAGAATTACCACTTTTCCATTTTCTACCGAAACTATAAAAAATATTGCAAGGTGATTTTTTTTTTCATGATGGCAGATAAAGGCCAACTGGCCCAACCAGCCTGTCCATCCACTATCATGTTCTTTCCCTAAGAGATCCCACAAAATAAAACATCATACCATTAATAAAATAAGAGCCACATGTTTCTTACCAGGCTTCATGAGATGATGTATCACTTCTTAAAACCTTTACAGGAACTTTAACTTCTCCTAGAAAAGCATCCTGAACAAGATTTCCATTGTTCCACAGATCAATCCTAAAAGTTGAAAATTGGTTTTAATATTTTAATGAAAACAAAACTCCGATGAAAACAAAAACAAAAAACTGTGGATACAGATGTTCTGGAGATAATTTATTATATACTGACATACAAAAACATGAAAATTCAATGAAAAAAGTACAATGATAAAAAATACAATGGTAAAAATCCAACCGGACCCTACACGGTCCGTGTTTCAGCGAACACGCCTTCCTCAGGGGTCCAATTGTTTGCAAACTCACATATAAAGAATTGGACTGAAAACAGTCTATTGTCTTTAAACATGTGAGCAAAGAACACCACAGACAAGCTGAAGTAGCAAAAAAAATGCTATGGAGGATTGTTTTCACTGTGGATCATTGGGTCTCCCCATTTTTCTTTTTAATATTTTAAAACATGTCAAGAAAAGAAAACAATCTGTTCCAGAAAGCTTGCTTTTTGACTGCACCAATTAATAAACATGCAAGCACAAAGCTAAAACATAAAGTAAACCATGTCAGTGTTTGACCAGGAGCCGCACTGGAAAAGTCTTCCATTAAGGTACAATATTTGTTAAAGTCATGAAGTTACAGACTGGTATAAAATGAAAGGCAACTACAGGCAGCCCTCAGCTTAAGAACAAGTTATGTTTTTAAAGCTGTTCTTAAGTTGGATTTGCAGTTAACTCAGAACTTGTAGATTTTAAGATTCTTGCTGTTTACCTCTGATCCCAGCTGACAAATGGGCTAACTGTCCCTACTAGTATTCCCTCTAAGGTACAGCATGCACAATCACCCACTATTCTTAATGTGGCCATGCATCATTCCTGAATCTGCTATAGGAGAAGTGTAGGAGTCTCAGTGAAAATGAAATGATGCCACAACTGTGTTCTTAAGTAAGAGTCGTATTTAAGTCAGGTGTCTGTAACACGGAGACTGCCTGTATTAAATCACTAGCAAAAAAAAAGAATATGCTGGAATCTGTTCTGAAGTAGGTCACACTATTTGTAAAAAAATAAAAATACAATGAATAGGTCCCAATATGGTTTCCAGGTGTCAGCCATAAATGAATTCAGTCATTGCCTAGATGATAGGAACAGCTGCAGCTATTTGGAGGTAGCTGAATCTAACTGATCACTGTGCTATCTTATTTACCTATAAAAATAACAGCTACTTCTATCTCCATAATCAAGGAACATTGTGATTTTCTGAACTCTTCTCCAACTCCAAACATAATGGGTAAAAAGTATTCAATATAATAAACAATGCAAACCACAACCAGTAACATCACATTTCATTACCATTCTCATTATAAAGTGTTAGAATCAAGTTACTGCCAAGAAACAGGAAAGAAACCCATAGCGTACATGAAAAACAGTGCAATAAACTATTATAAAATTCCTTTCTGTATGAATAAGGTTCCTTTAATAACGCAATACAAAACATCTGGATGTCCTCATGCAAGAAAACAGATTATGAATATAGGATGATCTCAGAATATTTGTTTCTCCAGTACAGGCATCAGTAAATGGCGAGAGTGGAGAGATTGAATGCACTAAAGCTCCCTCACGATGTACATATGCCATCGCTGCGGTGGCAAAGAAAACTTGCACCGCCAGTCTTTCTGAAGGGGATGAAGAGCAAGTAGCGCCAGCCGAATTTCCAAAGCTCCAGACAAAAGGTCCACTAATGTTGCGGACCAGGAGTCCCATTACCCCTGAAAGGAACGGGCCCCACAATGAGCCCGCAAACCCAACAGCATTCGTGCTGAAAGTTATCCACTCAGAAAATCCAAAGAAGCCATCCCTAGCCGAGAGTCACCGTGAAGCCACCTTCTCAAATTGTTGCTATCTGGCTCATCCAGGAGAGCAGCCATTAAAGGTGGCACAACTCAGCGGTTATCATCAAAAGAAGAGGGACTCCTGTCAAGGCTGCATGGGCGCTCTGGCCCAAGGGATCATCTCCAAGGAGGCTGCCCAAGCCCCAGAACCTGCAGATAAACCCAGGCTGAGAGAGCATTTTGGAAAAGGCGCTTACCAAATTTATCCATGGTTTTTCCCTCTCTGCCAGGAGGGGTGGAGGCATATACACTGGAACCCTGAGATTTTTTCAAAGTAGACGGGGTCGACACCGATGGGACAGTGCGAGGCTCGGACTGCTCCTGTAACTGGTTTTGGAGTATGGCCGCGATACGGTCATCCAGGGGGGGCACCGATACCGCTTTTTTCTTCTTCGGTACCATAGGTGCCGCTCTACGCTTCGGCGATGAGGAGGCCGATGATGAGGCACTCACCGATATCGGAGCGGAGCGTTTGCGGGGTCGGTGCGGTGCCGGGAGGGCCGGTGTCGCAACCGTGGCAGGAGGGCGCTCAAGGGAAGTGGAAGGCTTCTTAGCCGGCTTACCTGGGCCCAACGACCCCGAAGAAGGGTCTGGTGGTGTCGACGTCGTGGGTGCCGACTTTTGTGGTGCCGTCGACGTCGTAGCAGATTCCATGGCAGATCCGGTACCGAATAAAAGATTTTGCTGGATCTGCCTGTTTTTTAATGTGCGCTTTTAAAGCGTAGCACAGCGGGTGCAAGTGTCAGCCCGATGCTCTGGACCCCGGCACTGCAGGCACCAATTGTGCGGGTCGGTGAGAGAGATCGGGCGTGCACACCGCTGGCACTTCTTAAAGCCCGGTTGAGGGGGCATGAAGGGAAACACGGCCTCCGCAAAATCGAATCCGGAGGCCTGTATGGTGGCAACAGGCCCCGCCGGGGCCGGCCTGAAAAAATAAAGAAAACTGGACGAGTTTTTTTTTTTTTTTTTGAAAGTGAAAATAAGAAATCCGAAAGGAAAAATTAGAAGAAAAACGAAAAATTACGCGAGCGGGAAGGCAGAAACTAGCTTTTCATCGGCCATTGAAAGCACATGCGTCTTCTTCGCTCCGTGGAAACGTAGAAACTGGGGACCACGCTCTCCTCCGTTGAGCGAGAAGGCACCCGCGCGCGGTGCGGCCAACTAGAACTTTCTAGTTAAAAGTGTCCGTACCGGGGCTCCGTCGGTGACGTCACCCATACGTTAAGAATATGCTGCCTGCTTGTCCTGGGATAACATAAGAACTGCCACTGCTGGGTCAGAGCAGTGGTCCATCGTGCCCAGCATTCCGATCACGCAGCAGCCCTCTGGTCAAAGATCAGCACCCTAACTGAGAGTAGCCCTACCTGCGTACGCTCTGGTTCAGCAGGAACTTGTCTAATTTTGTCTTGAATCTCTGGAGGGTGTTTTCCTCTATGACAGTCTCCAGAAGAGCATTCCAGTTCTCTACCACTCTCTGGGTGAAGAAGAACTTCCTTATGTTTGTATGGAATCTATCCCCTTTCAATTTTAGAGAGTGCCCTCTCGTTCTCCCTTCCTTGGAGAGGGTGAACAACCTGTCCTTATCTACTAAGTCTATTCCCTTCAGCAGTGGCGTACCTAGCATATGTAGTATGATAAACACTTTCAAAATGAGTGTGGTAAAGTCCAATAGAATAAATCAGACAGACACAGCATAGACCAGATCAGTGTTTTTCAACCGCTGTTCCGCGGCACACTAGTGTGCCGCGAGATGTTGCCTGGTGTGCCGTACGGTCAGGGCCGCCATCAGGGCAGTACCACCAGTCTAGGGAGAGGGGCGGTCCGCCCCACGTGGACAGGAGAGAGCTGGACGGGGGACCCGCGGAGTTCAATACATCTCGAGCCGCGAGGCTCGTCTTCTGTTCCTGCCTGCCCTGCCGCTCACATATAACTGATCGCAAGTGTTCCCCGATGTCAGCGCTGACGTCGGAGGGAGGGCTTAAGCAAAGCCTGCCCTCCGACGTCAGCGCTGACGTCGGAGAATACTTCCGGTCGGCTATTTGTGCGCGACATGGCAGGCAGGAAGCAGAAGACAAGCCTCGCGGCTTGAGCTTCGTTTTGCTGAGAAAGTTGCAAAGATGGTCTGGGAGGCAAACACGGAACACAAAAGGGGGGAGGGAGTGCGTTTTGGACACAAGGCATGAACTTGGGAGAGAGGAAGGGAGGGAAAGAGATGCTGAGGTGGGGGAGGGAATGGGTTTTTGGACACAGAAGGCATGGACTTGGGAGAGAGGAAGGGAGGGAAAGAGATGCTGAGGTGGGGGAGAGAATGGGTTTTTGGACACAGAAGGCATGGACTTGGGAGAGAGGAAGGGAGGGAAAGAGATGCTGAGGTGGGGGAGGGAATGCGTTTTTGGACACAGAAGAAATGGACTTGGGAGAGAGGAAGGGAGGGAAAGAGATGCTGAGGTGGGGGAGGGAATGCGTTTTTGGACACAGAAGAAATGGACTTGGGAGAGAGGAAGGGAGGGAAAGAGATGCTGAGGTGGGGGAGGGAATGCGTTTTTGGACACAGAAGAAATGGACTTGGGAGAGAGGAAGGGAGGGAAAGAGATGCTGAGGTGGGGGAGGGAATGCGTTTTTGGACACAGAAGGCATGGACTTTGGAGAGAGGAAGGGAGGGAAAGAGATGGTTGTGTACACGGGGAATAGAAGAAAGGAGAATTTTTGGTCATAGGGAGGGAGTGAGGTACAGATAGTGGCATACCAGGGTGGGGGGGGCGGGTTTACGTCCCAAGGGGGTGCACAGCTGGCCACCCTCCAGTGTTGTCCCTAGGCCGGCAAACTGCGGCTCTTTAGCCACTTGAGTGCTACCGCCGCCAACGGTGTTGCTGGCGGTGGCAGCATTATAAAATACTTTCTTTGTGTTTATTTGATTCCTATTCAAGAGAATTACTTTATATATAGTCAATATAGGCACAGAGTTAAATTTTTTAACATTTTCTAATGGTGGTGTGCCTCGTGATTTTTTTCATGAAACAAGTGTGCCTTTGCCCAAAAAAGGTTGAAAAACACTGGACCAGATCACTACAACATGAAGGAAAAAGCCTCAGAACGGGCCCTCCCACCTCACCAAAACGGCTTAAAGAGGCAGTCGCGCGGTAACCTCACTGGCAAAAAACCTTCAATTTATGTTCGTGTCTTATGCTGTGCTATATAATGCCAGTAAATATTAAAGATAGAGGAATAAAATCCACTTATCCTGCTGATCGGTACACCAACGGTGGCCAGCGTTTCACATTTTCATGCTGCCTCAGGGTGTATCCCGACCGATCAGACTCAATTCAAAGCGTGGAGACGTCCGCTTTGAATTGAGTCTGATCGGTCGGGATAACTCCTAGGGACATGTTGAAAAGATACATGTTGGAAATTTTGGCATTATCGGGGGAGGTGATACCTCCATTTACACAAGTTTACTATCTTCCCAATAACCAGCAGAAAAAACAGCAGCAAGAAATTGTTCAGGAGACTTTTAATGTGTCCACTCTATTGGAATTATCCGATAGGGAAAGGGCGGTACCTTCAACTTTATTATTAACAGTGGCTTTGGCCCCAGACCAAAACTGGTTATTGAGACTTTTCTTTAAAAATAAGCAGAAGCAATTCCTAGGCATGAACATACAAATGTATCCAGATCTTGCCCAAGATACCCAGAGACGTTGTAAAGAATTTTTACTTTTAAAGCCTGGAGTTTTAGCCTTAGGGGCGCTGTTTTATTTGCATCATCCATGTAAATGTATTGTTTATTATTCTTCACAAAAATATGTCTTCTTTGAACTTTTCCAGTTGATGACTTTCCTGTCGTTATCACGACTGGAGAAAGAAAAAGATAAGAGCTAAGCCCTAGATCAGGGGTGTGCAATGTCGGTCCTCGAGGGCCGCAATCCAGTCGGGTTTTCAGGATTTCCCCCATGAATATGCATGAGATCTATTTGCATGCACTGCTTTCAATGCATATTCATGGGGGAAATCCTGAAAACCCGACTGGATTGCGGCCCTCGAGGACCGACATTGGACACCCCTGCCCTAGATAAAGATGAAAATTTCAGTTCAGTTAAACTGAGTTCAGTTTAAATCTAGTTGTAGTATTCTTTACATATTTTCTATTAAATCTCGCTTTTGTTACCTTGGATCCAAAAAAGGAGGACTTGAGTTGAAATTTAAGCATATTGTTAATTGTTTGATTTATATTGATGATAAGTTCTTGGCTTAAATTTTGCTTTCTGTACAAGTTTATATGATAATTAAATGTAAAATGATTAAATTAAAAAATAAATTAAAAAAAGGCAGCACACAGTTAGGTCTTCCCCCGATCAGGGCTGCCACAAGCTCCTACCTGATGGCTCCTGTCTGAGACCTTGCATCCTCCAAGACTGAGGATTCAGACTGGGTATTAAGGGCATCAACTCTGATCCCCATTCCTTCCAGTCCTTCACCGACTGGACTCTGTGTCCTGCGGATGACTCTTAGGTGGAAGAACTGCACTCTGAGGGCAAACCCCCCTGCACAATCACAGGCATGACCCCAGAAGGTGCCTGCAATCCCTGATAATTTAAATAGGCTGCAAACATTAAACTCACATAATCTGAAGTAAACCCCTTAACACGGAGCCCCGAGGACTCCTTTTGGAACTCTCCTTGTCTCTTTGCAGGCCCAAAAACATCTGTGTTTCGTCAAATCCACCAAGTCGCTACCTAAGGGCTCTTGGGAGGATTTTTGAATGAGACTGGAATTATTGGAGGGTTGCTTTAACAACACCATACATGTTAAGGAAACTGATCATAATTTCTTATTACAATTTAACAGTATGCACCTGTATGCTATGAAGAACAGCATTCGGTACAGACGTATCTGTAGTACCAATTCTGAATTTTGCAGATAATCCACTATATTACAACAGAAGTTTGACCAGAGAGGATACCCATCATCTGTTATGTCGAAAGCTCTAAAAAGGACCTTTTAAAATCATAGGGAGACTTTACTAGAATATCGTGACAGTCACCCCCAACAGGATGTGATCCTATTTGTGTCTACATTTAATCAGATGTCTAAGACATCAAAGCAAGTTATACGCAGGTATATGAATATCCTGCAGGTACAAGGTATAGGCGGAATAGAAATCCGTAATGTAATGTAATGTACATCCGAGTCTTCAACATATACTAGTTCTTTTTTCCTATGGTCGCAATAGGAATCTTTGTGACATCTTAAACCCGAATATTCTTAGACCGACATTGACTGAACAGATTTCACTGCATGAGCTGAGACACTACAGTTGTGGTCATTGTTCACTATGCCCTCAGATGATGGAATCTGGAGTGTTCACTCATCCCGGGACAGGCCAGGTGTTTAAGCTATGGAGTGTGACCTCATGTTTGAATGAGGGGGTTATTTATATCATTGTGTGCCCCTGTTCTATGCAGTATATGAGACAGACTTTTCGTCGGTTGAAGACTAGATTATTAGAGCACAGGTCATGCTTGAATACCAGACATATGGAGGAACCACTGGTTGTACACTGTTTGTAGGCTCAACATGAGTTTAGTTTGCACTAGACGTGGTGATTGGAGGCGTCAGTTGAAACAGAAGGAACAACGATGGATTTACACACTACAATCTGTCCATCCTGGTGGATTGAATGCCCAGATTGAGTAGGCGGCGTTATTTGGCTGAAGCTGCCTGTGGATTGGTCTGTGGGTTCAATGGGCGGAGTTTGGCATCTCTCTGCGCCAGAAGTGGATCGTGTGTGGAGCTGGTGTGAGTTCTGCACGGAGGATCTTGACCTGTTGTCTGTGATGCAGTGAAATTTAAAACCCTGACACAGCAGAGCAAAACAGGTTAATTGGCTGCGGTGTCCGGGTTTATGCACTGATTGCAAGTGCCTTGGAGAGAGCCTGGACTTCATCGGCAGCTAAGTTTTTTGCCTTTTTCTGTTCATGTAACACTGTTAGTGACTACTGTGTCGAGGTGCAGTTTTTTCCACACGGGTTTTTCATGACTGTTTTGGCATGCTGAATTATACGATGGTTTTCTGAGGGATGCTACAATGCCTCTTTTTGACCATTACTTATTTCTCACACATGTGCAAGTGGTCTATTTGTGTCTACTTGCTGTACAAGAAGTGGAGTTTTTTGGCATATGAAGCTAACTGAGGCTTTTTCTCTTCCTATTTGTTAATGAGTTAGTGTATCGTGTGTGCGTGATGGTAAGGTCTTACAGTGTCTCAAAGACCTTGGTTTGTTCCATATAAGGCATAGATTACCGTATTTTTTTGCTCCATAAGATGCACTTTTTTCCACCCAAAAGTGGGTGGCAATATCGGTGCGTCTTATGAAGCGAAGATGCAAAATTTGTATCCCCCGTATAGCTGCAACCCCCCCCCCCCCCCACCTCCTTAGCACCTTTAAAACACCGCCGCAGGACTACCATTCAGAAAGCGGCACAGGCCCAAGCGGAAGCATGTAAAACTTGGTCCTGATGTCTGCACTCCTGACTCGTGCATCTGCTGCTCAGAAATAGTAAGGAGCCATCAAGGGAGGGAGGAAAGAATTTAAAAAGGTACGGTTTTAATAAAAAAAAAAAAAAAAAAAAAAAGGTACGGGGGTATGATTAAAGGTGTAAGGGGGGAGGGAGGGGTATAATGAAAGGTACAAGGGGGAGTATGATTAAAAAGGTACAAGGGGGACAGGGTGCAGAGCCTGGCAGGGAGAGGGGATAGGGTGAAGAGCCTGGCAAGGAGTGTGGAGTTGGGTGCAGAGCCTGGCAGGAAGAATTTGGTTCAAAATATTTTTTTTCTTGTTTTCGTCCGCTAATCTAGGATGCGCCTTATGGTCCCAGGAGAGCTAAATAAAACAGAAAATTCAACAAAGGGTTTTTTTCTGAAAGTGGGTGTCCCAAATACCAGCCCCAGAAACCTCTAAAACATTGATTTGTAGACCACTTCAATGTCTCCTATAGGCTTCAGCTCACACTGTAGCTGGACAATGGAAAAGAAAGCTGCCTTAGACTGGCATGAAATTCCACTCCAAATGCTTGTTTCTTTGGACTGCCAATCAGACTCTGAACAAGCCTGAGATCCTAGACCCCCCCATAGCTCCTCATACGTCTTTAGGGGGGAGGGAGAATGAAGCTGGCACCCACTAAGCCCTCAAGACCAACATGGGGCCAAACTGCATGCTTTCAAGCTTTGGTAAAAACCAGGGGCGAGTTCCCAATTTATGAAGTGCTAGGGCAGGCTGGCCAGACAAGTTCCCTGTAAAAGGAGTCTGTGTCTTCTCCCATGCAGAGCCATCTCAGTCAAACTGGGACCCTCTGGAGTATTGCAAGCCTCACAGTTTGGCTAAAACCCCAAAAATAACAAATTCAATTCAGAGATCAGAAAAAACACCTTCCAACTCAGAAAAACTGAGGAGATGGGGTACAGTCCAGAGATGTGAGTAAGGGAAAATAACCCAGTGATTCAAGACTCATATGCCTTTTGCACTAGAAATTATAATTAGATATTACTAGCTACACCAATACCTCCATGCACATAAAACCTTTAACTCAATATGTTAGTTCTATGGCACAGGCTGCAACACTTTGTACTGTGGTGGTTCTGCATTTGATCTGATGGGATCAGGTGGAAATAGGTATAGGCAGGCTTAAGAGTGGAGGAAAAAGCTGCCAATGTGGTGCTCATCCAGCCTTTAGGCCTGGAAGGGTTCACAAAGTTTCCCAAGCATGCCATCTGGAGAGGGCAGAGTGAACACAGGGGGCATTAAAATGGGGAAACACTGTAATTTAACTTGCCAACACTGCAAATTACACTCTCACATGCATTTAAAGGCTAGTACTGATCAAGCAAAAAAGCTTGAATGCTATTAACTCAGATGCCAAAAACACATGCACCCTAGTTTCTTACCACTTAACTCACTGCCATTTCTGTCAAGACAGCAGATATGTTGAAAAGAATAAGAAAAATAAAACTATATTTGTGTGAGAATCTGAAATACATATAACACTAGATGCAACATGGCACTGCATCTATGATATATGAAGATATACATGTAACTTTTCTGCCTGTCATTTGTCTGAAAGTGTTTAAATGCTATGTTATGTTCCTGCAATTTCAAAATTTTGCAAACCTTCTCCGATTTGGAAACATGAGACATTTTCTTCCACATAGGCTTTACATTTTAACAGTTTCAAGACACTCAGGCCCTGATTCTCCAAAGTGCCGTCCCGATTTTAGGCAGCTGTAGGCGTCCTACAGCTGTCTAATCAGTCAATCGAGATGCACGTTTTTAAAAAAAAAAATGCTCCCCAGGCAGGTCTGAAGGCGCCTCCGGGAGCCTAGGGAGACACGCAAGATGCCTAAGCTCGCCTAAGGGCCTTAGGCGAGCCTTAGGCGAACCTAGGCGGCCCTACGCGTCTCCCTAGTAGAGGAGAAGCTTAAAATGTAGGCCAGCAAAATGCTGGTCTACATTGTAAGTAGATACGGCCGCTATACTTATCGCGGCAAGGGATCTCTCTGCCGCGATAAGTATAGCGGGCCGCGGCCTGTCTGATCGCTGGCAGGAAGGGTGCCCAATCCCTCCTGCCCGAAGACGCACCCTCCCCCCCCCCCCCGACAATATCGATCGCTGGCAGGAGGGTGCCCAATCCCTACTGCCCGAAGACGCACCCTCTCCCCCCGACAATATTGATCACTGGCAGGAGGGTGCCCAATCCCTCCTGCCCGAAGACGCACCCTCCCCCCCCGGCGCTAACAACCCCCAAACCTCCACCCCACCAAACTAACCTGTTCTTACAGCCAGATGGGTCTTGCCCGTCCAGCCGGCAGGCACGCCTGGTCGAAATGAGGCAGGCCCGCCCCTTCCCAGCCCATCCCGCCAAAGTCTAAAGCCTGATTGGCCCAGGCTGTAGAAGCCTGGACCAATCAAACATTAGGCATAGCGGGTCCGCCCATCCCCACTTAATCTAAGGCCTGGGCCAATCAGGCCTTAGACTTCGGCGGGATGGGCCGGGACGGGGCGGGCCCGCCTCATTTCGACCAGGCGTGCCTGCCGGCTGGACGGGCAAGACCCATCTGGCCGTAAGAACAGGTTAGTTTGGTGGGGTGGAGGTTTGGGGGTTGTTAGCGCCGGGGGGGGAGGGTGCGTCTTCGGGCAGGAGGGATTGGGCACCCTTCCTGCCAGCGATCGGACAGGCCGCGGCCCGCTATACTTATCGCGACAGAGAGATCCCTTGCCGCGATAAGTGTAGCGGACCGTGTCTAATCTAACCCAATTCTCTAACCAGCGTCTGTAACATGGACGCCGGTTACAGAATCGGGGTTTAGTGTAGGCCGATTCTGAATAGGACGCCTCTGCCAGGCGTCCTATACAGAATCAGGGCCTAGGTGTCTTGCGGGCCTCGCCTTCAATATAGGCGGCCTGCCTGGGGAGCATTTTTTTTTTTTAAAACGTGCATCCCGATTGGCTGATTAGACAGCTGTAGGATGCCTACAGCTGCCTAAAATCGGGACGTACTTTGGAGAATCAGGCCCTCAGTTCAGTAGCCCAAAAATATATATATATATTTTTTTCACAAAATCTATCTTTGTAGCTCCTGCCATAAAACTCCAACTCGGAACACATTATTTACATATTCAAATTTAAAAACCACTCACTCACCTAAATTAGGATAACCAAAAGATAAATTGTAAAGTAACATTGCAAACTATTTTAAACTGAATTTCAAATAAAATAGCCAAGCAAAAAAAATAAATAAATAAATAAAAAAGGAGTATGCTTTTTGTTTTGAATCTAGAGGCCCAGCGGATAATATGCTCATGCCATTTGAAAATATCACACGGCAGTACAGTGGTAGCACTAGAGAATTGAAATCAGTAGTGACAGGATATGACTAGCCAAGTCAGTCCTACAAAGCATCCAGATTCAGAACAAGCAACATGTTATACATACTTCTGCCTGGTGATCACATTTTTAAACATCATTCAAATGTGCCTGCCAAATCTCAAATTAGGTTGATAAAACCACAAAAGCAAAGAAACTGTAAATGCTACAAACATGTTAGAAGAGTTTCAAAGACATTTACAAGCCTGAAAATTTATAAATGTATTAAAATAAAAAGGGTGATCTAGATTTGGGGTATTTCTGATAATTCTGAATGTATTTCCTTCATTCAGTGAAGACACACTAGGTTGCTCTAAAGTAGTAGGCTTTAAAATGTTTTTAATGTTTTGAGGTTTTTTGGGTTGCATCAGAACATAATAGCCTTACTGGGTCAAACCAATGGTTCATATGGCTTAGTATCCCGTCTTCACGTTAGCCAATCCATGTCACAAGTACCTGGCAAAAACCCAAATAATAGCAACATTCCATGCTACCGATTTAGAGCAAGCAGCGGCTTCCCCCATATCCGTCTCAATAGCAGACCATGGACTTTTCCACCAGGAACTTGTCCAAACCTTTTTAAAAACCAGCTATGTTAACCACTCTTACTATATCCTCTGGCAATATGTTCCAGAACTTAACTATTCTCTGAGTGAAAAAACATTTCTTCCTATTGGTTTTAACCTCTTTTTATTGGTGTTAACATTTCATTTTCAGTGTAGTCATCACTGCTAACTTTATAGGTATTAAGGCAGAAAAATTAAAGGATGCAATAGAATGTTAGCAAGCACAAACCTAATTTCAAGCTTTTCTATGTCCTCCTCTTCAACTTGGAACTGGGACTTCTTGGTGTAACTGCTAGATCTTGTCACCTGTAATCAATAATTATCAATTAAAATATTGCATGCATCCTCCAGAATGAGTCACTTTCTAAAATGCAGACCACAAAATGCAGAGAGAAGTCACATTTGGGTCATTCCATACCAAGTGATCTAAAATTTAAAAAAAGAAAAGAAAAAAGCTCCCCACCATTGTGTCTCAGATTTTGTTCAAAATTTGTATGCAGAATTAGCATAGCATTAATAAAAAAAAGTTTACCAAAATATCAGATCCTTAGTTGCAATAGTCACCGAGCTAGACCCCTCTGTTTTACTGGGTGCTGGTGACATCATGTACAGCAATGAATAAAATGTCATTTTTAGCTGCTCATAAAGTTGACAATAATTGATGAAAAATACAAATTTTGGCAGTCCAGCACAACTTTTTATGCTAGTTTTAGCAATGCTAATATGAGCATCAAGTATGCAGAAGCCTGCTTAAAGTTTTCCTTAAAGTGTGCCTTAAAACTTGTTGCAATTTATCATGATTGATTTTGACCAGTTTATCAGCTGCTATAGCTCCACAGCAAAGTAGATACAGACTTCAGATTTTTTATATCTTTGCACTAGACACTACACAGTCAAATTTGCAGCAATTCAGTATGAATAGCTGATCAAAACATTCCTTCAAATTATGCACCATTGATTGACACAAGGGCTGAAATTTGTCAATTTTCAGGGTCAATTATAAAAAATAAATAAAGGAGTTGCCTGAATCTTTTTCCAACTAGTACCATCTGAAAGATGAAATATTACTCTACAAGATTTATATTTATTTGTTTTGTAATGCAACCCTTACTAAAATATAAATTTGCTTAAAAGTGTGGGATATTGTGCATGGCCCATGATATACACATATCACAAGACTAAAAAATGTATATGAATTGCGTTGGTCCATGGTGGCTTTGCCACTACTGATTTCCAAATGAGCAAACCAGTATCCCTACCGCCATAGGGACCACACCAAATAAGTTTCAAGTTTATTTAAAAATTTGTTTGTTTTTTCCAATTCTTTATTCATTTTTTTCATCTTCCATCAAGTGTACCATATTACATCAATTAATTCATACACATCACTTGAAATTCTTTCTATTATCATTTGAAGTACATAAATTATCCCCCTCTCCCACACACCCTATTCACAGATATTATAATAAAAAGTTAACATATGTATGCTATCTTCATAATTATTGATTAAACCTATATTATAACTATAAAACCCACCCTCCCATAATTATAATTATACTTTCAATGTAAAAAGGCCATTGACTACTTATTGTAATGATTAAAAATTGGTTATATCACCTAATCAGGCTTCTAGGTGGTGTACGTTAATCAATAAAAACATTCAAATCAACAAACATATTTGGTGGGGACAATTAATTAAACAGACAGACTTGTACAAAAGGAAAGAAGGGGTCGAACTGCAATGTTATAGGACAGAAACACTTAAGGAGAGAACAAAAGGTATGGGAAAGGCTGAAAGAAAGGAACTCAAATTTTCCTTAGATTGTCCTTAGAAGGGCAGTTGCTATTAAACAGCATCTTTAAAAGAGTAGGGGCTACTTGAAGGCATCTTTGAATAAAAAGGTTTTTAATTTGGATTTAAACTGGTTTAAGTTTGTTTCCTCTCTTATGTGATTGGATATGGGTGCAGTGACCGAAAAGATGTTCAAGCGCATGGCATTGATATTTTTCAGAGAGGGGATATTAAGAAGATGTTGTATAGCAGAGTGGAGCGACCTGAGGGGGGGTATAGGGTACAAGAAGTCTGTTTATGAATTCCGGTTGGTTATAAGTTCTAGTTTTGAATGTAAGTAAAATAATTTTAAAAGTGATTCTGTGTTTGATAGGGAGCCAGTGTGCTTTAATTAGTAAAGGTGAAACATGGTCAAATTTCCTTGCCTGGAAGATAATTTTAACAGCGTAAGTCTTTTATGTTTGAGTTGAATAGTATGCAGCCCATAGGTTTGAATGAGACAAGCGATTGGATGACTTTAGCTGAATGAGTGCGTTAGCCCTTTAAATTTCTGAATGGTTCCTTTCCAGGTTTAAATGAGACTGCTATGGATGACATCAGGGGAGCTATATCATTGCTGAGACACCGTGGCCATTTTGTAATGGAAGCTGGTCGCTATGCTAGGGAAGTGAATACACTTATGCATTGGTAAGAATTCTTCCCTATCTTATAAATGTTTGGGTAGTTTTGGTTCCCCTTTTGATATGTTGTATTTATATTCCTTGAATGCCATATGAGTGTAAAGCTTATTAAGACATCGCTCTATTCAGTGGAGGTTTCACATGTCTTTTCAATCCACCACTCTCATATCATCTTGAAAATATGAATGGTACACAAATGTTATACAAAGCAACCAACTGATAAACCCAGGACTGCCTTCACTGGAGAATGAACAGCAAATGAAGCACAATTTCTAGTACCAATCACTAAACTCACTCACCACAAGAAAAACACATATTATAACAATACTGTAGAACCTTTAGAAATCTTTAACATAAAACAGTAAGAAATACAGTGGTATTCAAATTATTGAACATAAATGCAAATATTGCATGTCACACTGCTAAGCATTTCTGATTTTGAGGTGAATGTTTACATTTATTAACAGTGGCATTGCAAAACCAAAAGGCATGTATCTTATAGAGTAAAATGTTCTCTTTCAGTGTTTGCTTTTAGGAAGATATAGGCAGAGAGTGTAGTGTCCAATGCAAGGATTGTAATCTATGATAAAATTCTGAAATCTGTATTTACTCTTGGCTTTGGAGCTATAGCAGCTGATAAACTAGTCAAAATCTGTTGCAACAAACTGCACCAAATTTTTGGGCACACATTGTACAAAATTTTCAGGTGGGCTTTGTATCTATGATGCTCATACTAGCATTGTTGCAACTAGCATAAAAAGTTATGCTAGACTACCAAAAATTAGCACTCTTGACCAATTAGTCTCAATTTTACAAGCTGCTAAAAATGATACTTTATTCATCACTAGGCACAATGCTGCCAACATCCAGCCAGACAAGTGGGACTATTGCAATTAGGAATCTAAAATCTTACAAAAATTATCTTAGTACCCTGACAATTCTATGTACAAATTTTGAACAAAATCTGAAATAATGGTGGAGACCATTTGGCAAGGCATTTTCTGTTACTGCTGGATGGCAGGAGAAGACTTGCAAAAGCAAGAGTCTCTTGCTAAAAGCAAAAGATATGGTGGGTTTGGGTTAGGTGGGATACTTCAGGCTTCAGTAAATACTAAACTTATCAATGGACCAAATATTTCTTCTTCAATCATGTAAAACATAAGATTTTTTTAAAATGCTATTTCATAATTTTGAACTCAAAAGCAGCACTGCAAGCCCTAAAGTTGGTTATGAGAAAAAAAACTTAAAATATAAACATCTGTATAAAAAATTTGTATATCTTAAAAGCTTTCTACTACATTTCTCAAAAAGTTAACATTAAATCAGAAGCCACATTTATATTCTCCCTCTTCCTCACACAAGGTGTCCTGAGGTATGACTGTGATCCAGGGACACAATCCTAGGTTCTATTAGAAACTGCCCACCCTCCCTACTGGTGAAAATACTTCCTATTTTGAGTCTGAGAGCAGGATGCACAAAGCTCTGGCAACCTTGTAAAAAAATACCAGGTTGGGAGAGATTTTAATTTACTGGGTGATGGTCAGCACAAATAGCATGCAAATCATATGCATGCTATTTGTGCAGAGTAACCCAGTAAAAGGGGGAGAGGAACTGTGCCTGACACCTGTTCAGAAAAGATAAGCAGTAGGTACAGCTCTTCTGAGCATGCAAAATAGCAGCATATGCTCCAGTTTGTCCTTTTCTGCCACCTCTCCTTCCTCCTGCCCAAGCCGGCAAGGAGAACCATAATCAGCTGAGCCGGCAGGACTCATGGAAGCTGCTGATCAGCTGAGCCAGCAGGGGGAGAGCAGCAGTACTGCTGGCAGGAGGAAGGAGTGGTGGCAAAAAACGACATTGGAACATGTGCTTACATTTTCTTTTTTAGGGTGCAGCTGTTGTGTGTTTGTTAAGTGAGTGTGTTTCCTGTGCATAGGCGCAGGACATACACTCACACAATACATGCACAATTACTGGCAGCTCCAGATCTGCCAGTAACTTTTGCCCATAAGATGTGCGCATTCCCTTTTGAGCATTACAAGGAGTGTTCATTTAAATACTAATGAGCTCCTTGTAATGCATTTGCATAGGATTCTTGGTAGCACCTACCAGGATTTTGCAACTAGGTTCCTGTTCTTCATTACTACAGATACTTTAAGCCACATACAGCCTTTGCTAGTTTGGGATTTAATGGGTTTCTTAATAAATGCTGGTGCCAATTGCATTAACATATGTTGCATTAAAGAAGATATTTAAGCAGACTTTGGACAGCGCCTTCTCTCATATCAAATGGCAAAACCCTCAAGTTTTAAACACTATTTTCTGGCTGATTCTCTTCTAGAAATCAGGAGGACTTGAAGTATTATAACAGAGACTCCAAGCAAACTTATCAGTTCTATTTCAATATCTATACTGCAATTATGCATGGCAATATTTGGAACACAGTAAAACCTAATATGTGGGTCTGGTGAATAACCCCAAAAGAATGAGAACCAAGTTTGCCTCACCCTAAAAGGAGAAATGAGAATCCAAGCTCCTTGATTTGAGTTTTAGAGTCCTTATATATGGAAGATGAGAAATTTCCAATGAGAAAGGAAGGAAACTAGCATGTCTTTGACCTTCTCTTGACAGTGAAAGATGTCAATCTCCCCAGCAGTTTACTGGAAAAATTGTAACCTGTGCTGCCACTTGGAACTGCCCAAAGCGTAGGTCTTGGGAATTCTCTTGTCTAGCTTCCAACAACAGAATGGAAGGGTCTTAGTCTGGGAGGATGACTAACTCTTAATGAAATCATTTGGAAGGAAGATGGCATTAACTGCAAAATCTCTACTTTGGTATGGTAACAATGGTTGGAATTAAGCCCAAAGAAACTCTGGCATTAATGTACAGGAGATGAATCTTTTTCAAATGAAGGAAAACTCCAGAAGGAGAGGGCATAGGAAGAAGTTAAGAGGTGATAAGCTCAGGAGTAATCTAAGAAAATACTACTTTACAGAAAAGGTGGTAGATGTGTTGAATAGTCTCCAGGTAGAAATGGTGGGGACAGAGAGGCCCGGATTCTGTATACCAATGTCCATGTTGCAGACGCCAGTTAAAGAATTGGGTTTGTTTAGATGCGGCCGCTATACTTTATCACGGCAAGGGATCTCCCTGCCGCAATTAGTATAGCGGCCAAGGCTACAGCCACCACTCCCCAACCCCCCCCAACGTTCACGGCAGGAGGGTGCCCAACCCCTCCTGCCGAAAGACCCCCCCCCCCTGAAGATCGTCGGCAGGAGGGTATCCAACCCCTCCTGCCGGACCCCCCAACGACATGCCCCAACCGCCCTCCCCAGACCCTCCCAACGGCCCCCAAAGATCGCCGGTAGGAGGGTGTCCAACCCCTCCTGCCGGACCCCCCAATCGTCCGTCCCCCCCCCCCCGAAGATCACCGGCACTTGTTGATAGTTTGAAAACTTAATAAAGATTTTAAAAAAAAGAAACTGTTGGCTTTCATTTCTGAGAGCTTTAAGAAAACCACCAACACAAAAAAAGGTTGAAATTTCATCAAAAAAGGTAGACTGAAAAGGCTCAGGAATAAGCCACTATGTTACAGGTAGGAAACTTAAAAATGCACAGGAACAAATTATATATAGAAAACATAGGTAATGCCTCAGATGCCAAAGTCTTAATTTAACAATTATCCAGACTAACAATGAGCCCATCTCCATTTGCTTTAGTGCCATGCATCTATGTAGCTTCAAAGAAATGCCACCTTAAATCTGCTCTCCTCACCCTCCCTTCTCTAATCCTATCTATGGGCACATATGGGCCCTGAATAGTATCCAAAGGTTAACAACAAAATGCAACAAAAACTTTTAAGCATTTTCACTTACTACCAAAGAGTGATGTGTTATGACTAGTGAGTGGAAAAGGCATGACTAGATAAGCTTTTCCAGAATTCTCTGGAACACTGTCCATATTGGAACTTTTGTGTGGATGTATCATTCTGCTTATCCTCAGAAAACAAATTCTTGAACTCTTATTTTCATCAATTCTGTTCTTAAAAAGTAGATCAAAGAAAATATTAATTCCTTCTGTGGCTTCTAATCTACAGCAAGTTTAATTTTGGCGAGTTTAAGAATGTGTAATATTGATTTTCTACAACAAAGAATTTTGTTACCTCAAAATAAAAGGTCTCATTAAACTGTGGATTGCTTGTTTTCTTCTTTACTTTTGTCTTCTTTTGATCATTCCTGTCCAGTGTGGCAAGTAAACAATTTTACCTTGTAGAACTTGCAAAAAAACAATTATCAATCAACCTGTCAATAAAAGTTCAATTGACAACTAGCATGCATAGACAAGTTACACTTCCTTAATTTTATATTTCAAACCTTTAAATGTTTTACATTAATTTAAATCAATAAAAATGCAACAAATATTTTGTTATGAATTTGCTTAAACTACTCAGTAATTCAGCATTTACATTGGGCACTGAACCAGGATGCTTCATGATAAATCACAAATAAGATTCTTGGTAAGCCAAGGCAGGTGTGTACTGACAAAGAAAAAGTAACTTAAGAGATCCAGTAAGCTTATCTGTAGCTGTTATTCTCCATGGACTGTAAGATTCAAAGTCCTCATAACATGCATGACATAACCAGAGCTTGTTGCAAGAACATTACTGCATCCCAGGTTTCTAGAACTTTTGAGTAGACTCACTGCACATGTATACCTCTTCCCAACTGCTGCTCATGTACAAGACAACTTCAATCTATTTCATAGCTTAGTTTAACTAAAAGAGATAAAGATCTTACCTTTATATCATTTTTACCATTAGATAGGAATTATGTTGAACCACAGGACTATCCATGCCTGCTTGTGAGCATACTGCAGAAGATGTCAATCACAGATTTGCAGGTGCTCCTCCTTCTCCCCTGTCTCCACTGCCTCCTTTAGTTTGCACCAAAGCCCGCAAAAGCTCTATAGAAGGAGAAAGCAGAAGGAGGGGTACAGCATGCTCCTCACAACCAAGTGTCTGATCTGCTCAGATAAATGTAACACGATCATCACTGAATGAACAGTAATTCAAGTAAAACATTACCAAGCCTCTGAGAGGAACTTAGCTCACCTTTGCTTTAGAGGTAGAATCTCCTGCCCACTGTCTGATCCATAGCATCCATCGAGCGGAGATAGCATAGGCTGAGACATTGCTCAAAACTCTAAGATCATAGAGTATCCACAATATAATTCACCCCAGAGAGGAGAATTTGAGGATCTTCCTCATCCCTCAGTTCGGAGGAACGAGATGGGAAGATGTGACAAACAGCCTTCCCGTGTGTCTGCTCCGTGGAGAGCTGTTAGTGATTGGCTGCTGCAAGTTCTTGCAGGCCTTGCAAGAACTCGCAGCAGCCAATCGCTAGTGGCTCTCCACGGATCAGGAGCATGGGAAGGCTGCTCCAGGTCACCGCTGTACCACCAGGGATTGTAAAAGGTACAAGGGGGAGGCGGGCAGGAGGTAAAGGAAGGCACAGTCGGCCAGACAGGAAGCAGGAGGGATCCCGCCTGTCCCAATCCACAGCTGGACCACCGTATCTTACGGCGAGTCTGGTGAAGGCCTGCAAGGCATCAGGAGGGAGAGGGTACAGAGCCTGGCAGAGCAGGGGAGGGAATAGGGTTGGGTGCAGAGCCAGGCAGGGCAGGGTACTTGAATATTAAATTCCCCGGTTTATGTTGGAGTCAACCTTTTTTTCCTCTTTTTTTTGGGGAAAAAGATTCTTGGTTTATATTCAGGTCAGCTTATATTTGAGTACTTACGGTAATTCAGAGTTTTCTTATTTCTTAACTTGATTACTGTTAATTTGTACTATGTTGGTACATCTAAACTGTTGTTGAATAACAAACTTTTATTTATACTGAAATAACAAACTTTTATTTATACTGACTGGGGTAGCAGTACAACAAATTACATATAATTGGAAAAATTATGATAGGTTAAACTATAACTTCTGGTGGAATTCCGTATGCCATATATATAAAATGGAGCGTGCATTAGCAACACAGAGAGGTTATTTTGGAAAGTTTCAGAAGATCTGGGGACCATTAGCAGATTTCTGTAATGAATGAAATCATTTTCCCATAATAAAAATCTTATTAAGAAGGGAGGGGGGTGGGATTCATTTTATTTAATTTATCTCATAAAATATTTGTCATTATTTTTATTATAATTGTTATGTGTATTGGGAGGGAAGGGAAAAGAAGGGTTTAAATTTTAACAACAATTATTATACATATTAGGTAATACAGATATTTTAGGTATTATTGTTTATAAATACAGAATAATATATTGTATTTACAGTGATACATGAAAGGAATTCAAGTGTATGTTTTATGTGATCTTTTAAACTTTCTATGTTACACTTGTTGATATATGAAAATGAATAAAAAATTTAAAACAAAAAAAAAAATAAACTGTTGTTGAATTGCAAAACCATACAAAATGTTGCTGGCAAGATTGATTTTTTTCAGCCCATTATTTTGATAGAGCTACACCCCTGTTGTATTTTTTGCACTGGCTACCAATTATGGTGCGACTAAAATTCAGAGTAGCTATATTCTGGTTTATAAGATAATGTATGGATTTTAAATTTTGTTATATTTTGTAACCATGTTTCACATAGGTCTACTTGAAACCTATTTACTCTTATTCCCCCAATTTAAAAATGTTTTGGTCTGTTTTTTTTATCAAAAAGGGTATTTTATTCTTTATTTTATCAAGTTACAGACTAGGACAGACAGACTAGAACACAGAAAAATAAAGGAACATTGAAACGTTAAGGATCTTTTGGGAAAAAGCACAGCTACAGGATCAAAATCTACAAAACCAAAAATTGGAAGACATGCAAAGTCTGGCATGATGTGTCAAAAACGCATCAGATTGGCTCTATAAAAAAATGAGACCAACGTGGTCCTGTGCAACAGAGGAAGGGGAAAATGGCATGCAAATGCAGTGAGTCTATGCAACAGTTCAAGAACAAGAACTTGAGTAATGTTTTTACACCATGTTCCATTGGTGATATTACCTATGTTGTATCCTCCATCTTCCTTTGAGAAATTAATTTCTAGCTGGATTTAAGTTAACATTTAAGGAGGAAATTGCATCTCCACACACTGATGAAAAAAAAAAAGTAAAACAGCAGCACTATACAATAGGGGCTGATGTATCCTCCTAGGAAAGATACAAGATAAATGCAAAATTTGAGCTAAGCTTTCCATACTTTTTTACTATCTAAATCATATTTCATAAACTGCATCATAAACTGCAAGGTTCTGACTGCTTTCATATTGCTTTCCCGATGCAGTTTATAAAGTACTAGTGTTTTAGCCCGTTACATTCATTACAATAACGGGTGCTAGAATAGCCCCACCTATGCCCTGACCCTGACTCTGACCCCCACCCATGCCCCACCTCTATCATGCCCGGACCCTGCCTCCCACTGATCCCAGTCCCACCACCTCACCTTTCACCATTTCCTTTGTACCCTTTTGGCTCTCCTGACAGAGTCTTTACTTACCCGAGGTGACAGCAGCAGTCCTGAGGTACCATAGTAACATAGTAGATGACGGCAGATAAAGACCCGAATGGTCCATCCAGTCTGCCCAACCTGATTCAATTTAAAAATTTTTTTTTTTTTTTTTTTTCTTCTTAGCTATTTCTGGGCGAGAATCCAAAGCTTTACCCGGTACTGTGCTTGGGTTCCAACTGCCGAAATCTCTGTTAAGACTTACTCCAGCCCATCTACACCCTCCCAGCCATTGAAGCCCTCCCCTGCCCATCCTCCTCCAAACGGCCATACACAGACACAGACCGTACAAGTCTGCCCAGTAACTGGCCTAGTTCAATCTTTAATATTATTTTCTGATTCTAAATCTTCTGTGTTCATCCCACGCTTCTTTGAACTCAGTCACAGTTTTACTCTCCACCACCTCTCCCGGGAGCGCATTCCAGGCATCCACCACCCTCTCCGTAAAGTAGAATTTCCTAACATTGCCCCTGAATCTACCACCCCTCAACCTCAAATTATGTCCTCTGGTTTTACCATTTTCCTTTCTCTGGAAAAGATTTTGTTCTACGTTAATACCCTTTAAGTATTTGAACGTCTGAATCATATCTCCCCTGTCTCTCCTTTCCTCTAGGGTATACATATTCAGGGCTTCCAGTCTCTCCTCATATGTCTTCTGGTGCAAGCCTCCTATCATTTTCGTCGCCCTCCTCTGGACCGCCTCAAGTCTTCTTACGTCTTTCGCCAGATACGGTCTCCAAAACTGAACACAATACTCCAAGTGGGGCCTCACCAATGACCTGTACAGGGGCATCAACACCTTCTTTCTTCTACTGACTACGCCTCTCTTTATACAGCCCAGAATCCTTCTGGCAGCAGCCACTGCCTTGTCACACTGTTTTTTCGCCTTTAGATCTTCGGACACTATCACCCCGAGGTCCCTCTCCCCGTCCGTGCATATCAGCTTCTCTCCTCCCAGCATATACGGTTCCTTCCTATTATTAATCCCCAAATGCATTACTCTGCATTTCTTTGCATTGAATTTTAGTTGCCAGGCATTAGACCATTCCTCTAACTTTTGCAGATCCTTTTTCATATTTTCCACTCCCTCTTCGGTGTCTACTCTGTTACAAATCTTGGTATCATCTGCAAAAAGGCACACTTTTCCTTCTAACCCTTCAGCAATGTCACTTACATACATATTGAACAGGATTGGCCCCAGCACCGAACCCTGAGGGACTCCACTAGTCACCTTTCCTTCCTTCGAGCGACTTCCATTAACCACCACCCTCTGGCGTCTGTCCGACAGCCAGTTTCTGACCCAGTTCACCACTTTGGGTCCTAACTTTAGCCCTTCAAGTTTGTTCAACAGCCTCCTATGAGGAACTGTATCAAAGGCTTTGCTGAAATCCAAATAAATTACATCTAGCATATGTCCTCGATCCAGCTCTCTGGTCACCCAATCAAAAAATTCAATCAGGTTCGTTTGGCACGATTTACCTTTTGTAAAGCCATGTTGCCTCGGATCCTGTAACCCATTAGATTCAAGGAAATACACTATCCTTTCTTTCAGCAACACTTCCATTATTTTTCCAACAACTGAAGTGAGGCTCACCGGCCTGTAGTTTCCTGCTTCATCCCTGTGACCACTTTTATGAATAGGGACCACATCCGCTCTCCTCCAATCCCCCGGAATCACTCCCGTCTCCAGAGATTTGTTGAACAAGTCTTTAATAGGACTCGCCAGAACCTCTCTGAGTTCCCTTAGTATCCTGGGATGGATCCCGTCTGGTCCCATCGCTTTGTCCACCTTCAGTTTTTCAAGTTGCTCATAAACACCCTCCTCCGTGAACGGCGCAGAATCTACTCCATTTTCTCGTGTAACTTTGCCGGACAATCTCGGTCCTTCTCCAGGATTTTCTTCTGTGAACACAGAACAGAAGTATTTGTTTAGCACATTTGCTTTCTCCTCATCACTCTCCACATATTTGTTCCCAGCATCTTTTAGCCTAGCAATTCCATTTTTTATCTTCCTCCTTTCACTAATATATCTGAAAACATTTTTATCTCCCTTTTTTACATTTTTAGCCATTTGTTCTTCCGCCTGTGCCTTCGCCAAACGTATCTCTCTCTTGGCTTCTTTCAGTTTCACCCTGTAGTCCTTTCTGCTCTCCTCTTCTTGGGTTTTTTTATATTTCATGAACGCCAACTCTTTCGCCTTTATTTTCTCAGCCACTAGGTTGGAGAACCATATCGGCTTCCTTTTTCTTTTGTTTTTATTGATTTTCTTCACATAAAGGTCCGTAGCCATTTTTATCGCTCCTTTCAGCTTAGACCACTGTCTTTCCACTTCTCTTATGTCCTCCCATCCTAACAGCTCTTTCTTCAGGTACTTTCCCATTGCATTAAAGTCCGTACGTTTGAAATCTAGGACTTTAAGTATCGTGCGGCCGCTCTCCACTTTAGCCGTTATATCAAACCAAACCGTTTGGTGATCGCTACTACCCAGGTGAGCACCCACTCGAACATTAGAGATACTCTCTCCATTTGTGAGGACCAGATCCAATATTGCTTTTTCCCTTGTGGGTTCCGTCACCATTTGTCTGAGCAGAGCCTCTTGAAAGGCATCCACAATCTCCCTACTTCTTTCCGATTCCGCAGACGGAACATTCCAGTCCGCATCCGGCAGGTTGAAATCTCCCAACAGCAGAACCTCCTCTTTCCTTCCAAACTTTTGGATATCCACAATCAGATCCTTATCAATTTGCTGCGATTGAGTCGGAGGTCTGTAGACTACACCCACGTAGATAGAAGTTCCATCTTCTCTTTTCAGAGCAATCCATATCGCTTCTTCCTCTCCCCAGGTCCCTTGCATTTCGGTCGCTTGGATATTGATCTTTACATAGAGAGCTACTCCTCCACCTTTATGACCATCTCTGTCCTTCCTAAAAAGATTATATCCCGGTATGTTTGCATCCCATCCATGTGATTCACTGAACCATGTCTCTGTGATAGCAACAATATCTAGATCTGCCTCTAATATCAGGGCTTGCAGATCATGAACTTTGTTGCTTAGACTGCGAGCATTTGTGGTCATCGCTTTCCAGCTATTTTTCAGCGATAATCTCCTTCTTCGTATGGATTTTTGTGTCGTTTCACTTTCCGTTGTAATACTAAGAAATGAGTTGCTGATATTGCTTATGTTGCAGCCTTTACTACTATCACATCTTTTCTTTTGCCGGGGGTGGTCTTTATAATTGTCCTTCGTACATACACCACCCCCACCTTCTAGTTTAAATGCCTGGAAAAATATTGTCTAAATTTCTCTGCAAGGTTTCTTTTTCCTGCTGTAGTAATATGTAGCCCATCAGTGCAATATAGCTTCTTGTCCTTCCATGTATTTCCCCATCCTCCTATGTACCTGAAGCCTTCTTGATGACACCAGGCTCTGAGCCATCTATTAAAGTCCTCTGTGTTTTTCACTCTTTGCTCTCCTTTTCCATATGCAGGCAGTATTTCAGAAAAAGCTAAAGTCTTTACAAAAGGTTTCACGCCCTCACCAAGCTCCCGAAAAGCTTTCTGTGCTGCAAGTGTGGAGTTGTTGGCCAGGTCATTTGTTCCCAGATGGATAACAACATCAGTGTTAAAATCCTTAGTTTCTTCCTTAACTATAGTCAGTATTTGCCTGGAACTCCTGGTAGCTGAGGATCCTGGAAGACATTTCACTATTTTGGCCTCCTCGCCCTGTGTTCCAAGGTTAATGCCTCTGATGATGGAATCCCCCAACAGTAATAGTTTTCTGTTTTTGGCTTTTTTATTTGTACTTAGGGTGCTCTTGTTCTCTTGAGTTTCCTTCATTGGTTCCAGTCCCACCTCCCTTCTGTTTTCCTGAGTATCGCAGTGCACTAGTGGAGCGAAGGAATTCTGTAGAGGTAATATTAGTGAAGGTGGATGTTTCTGTGTTACATGTCGCAGTCTTCCTGAGCCTACTGTGACCCATTTATTCCTGGGCTGTTTTATTCTTTGAGGTAGAGGTGGTAAGTTGGTATGATTTTGTGGAGTGATGGAAGCTGCTTTAATTGTATTCAATTCCTGTTTAAGTTTGCAGAGCTCCTCCTTAATACTGGCAAGTTGAAGACAGATGGGGCAAGCCTTAAGCCTCCAAATAGTATGTCTTGGAATTAAAGCACCACAGTGATTGCATAGAATAAAGGTCATCTTGATTGGTTGTGAAGTCCTGATTATATGGGTCTCTATATATGAATAGTGGTCCCTGGGGTTGGTGGGACTATAAGTAAGACTACTAGTAAGGCAGAAATATAGGCTCTATACCACCTAAAACACAGTATTTTAAACAAAACTGCAGGAAGAAGAAATAAGATTTAACAGAGGAAAGAGAAGGATTTTTTTGTGCTTTTTTATATTTTTTTTTTAGTAAGAAACAGGGAGGAGAAGAGAAATTAAGCAGATATAATGCTGAAAACCAGTGAAAAGAGCAGAATATGAAATGGTAACTTAGCTTTTAGAAGTTCACAGGGCAGCCTTGTTTCAGCAACCTTTCCTCCCTCAGTGCCCCAAAGCAGCAGTGGTCCTACCATTTCCATCTCTCCCTTTCCCCCTTTCACACCCTCTACCATCTCTCTCTGACCCTGTTTCACCTCTTTTGCCATCTTTCCCTTTCCTGTCCCCCTCTGTCCTTCCCCAAGACCATCTCTCTCTCCTGCCCCCTCCACACTCCCTGAAGTCTATCTCTCCCTATCCCCTACCATCTCTCCTGGTCCCCCTAGTAGCCCCTCTGTCCTTCTCATCCATCTGTCTCTGTCTCTCTCTCCTCACCTCCTGCCTCTGCGGAGCTCTCGCAGCTCCTCCTCGTCCTCCTCCAGCCAGGCTTCAGCCATCTGCCACCGCGGCCTGCAGCCGCTGACAGCCGCTGTGGCCTTCAGCCACCGACAGCCGCTGCTGCGGCCTGCAGCCGCCTCGGGGGATTCTCGCGCATGCACACTCCTACCTGCGGTGCCCTACAGCGCACGGAAAACGGGAGCACGTAGGTGGGAGTGCGCATGCACGCTTAGGGCTTTATTATATTAGATAACTCATGTCAAAAGTTACCATCTCTTAGGAAGGCTATAAAGATAAAATCTTTGTTCACAGAGTTGAGATTCATGTTGAGATTTCTATTTGTATGAATCAGTAATTAAAAATTTGTATAATAACAATTGGGAGCTGTATAATAACAAGGGGGTGCTGAAAATTTCTCAACCTAACCAAGAAGAGAATGATATGGATATGGTTTAATCAATGATCTGAAATGAAGTCAAAACATAGAATTTCGGTTCTGCAAAATGGCACTTAGTGAAATAAGATAATACTCTTTTGTAGATACAGTGGCAAAATAACTTTCAGAATTTAGGAAGTTGGTTGGTTGGGCTGAGAACTTTTCAGCACACCCTTGGTATGACGAGATATGCAAAAACTAACCTATAACTGCAATCGATTTGGTGGCAATAGCCTCCGATGGTCCATACAAATAAAAAAAGAATTTTGTTTCTACATGATTTTCTAGAAGCACTTATTTTTCTAAGTAATGTGTGCAATATCCTCTGGAGTATATTAAGTTACAGCCAATATTAATACTTTGTAGACAATTACCACTCAACATATAGAGATTTTGAAACATGCAAAATTCAGATGAAATATCACCTGGAAGGACCCACAAGAGAGACTGCTGCATAGGGGTCACAACTTTGTCCATTGACTAGAGGCAATCCTTGGCATTCCTTTATGCTACAATGGGAATTAGAAAGAGTTGCTTATATTCACATTTATATTTAATATACACAATTTTGAAATGCAGTCCACAATAGCTCTACCACTCCTCCTGTTGCGGATATTCGGGGGTGGTCGGACAGTCCGACTGCTGCCTCTAATCTGAGGATCACAGGTTCAAGGCTGACTAGGGTATCAATGGGAAAACTAACAAAGCTAAAAGATTTTGAGTAAGAAATGTTAGGGGATGGAAAAGACACTTTTGATAAATTCTATATAGAAAAACAATAGAATCCAATTAAAGCAAAACTAAAATGACCTCATAACTTGAGTAAGCTTCGACAGCAGCTTCACAGGTTGGGAAGTAAGCCCAACACTGGGCAGATTTCTACAGTTTGGATCCCATAAATGGGAAAAACAGATCCAGTGGGCTTTGAAAGCCATTCCAGTAGTTGGGAAGTAAACTTTTATTGTCTGTGCCCCAGAACTGTCAGGGACAGACTAAGCTCAAGTATACCAGTATACAAGTATTTACTCATGAAATGGAACCTGTGCAGAGTGCCAGATTCAACTCTGGTCACCTTGATGGGCAGATTAGATGAACCATGCAGGTCTTATCTGCTGATACGTACTATAGTACAAAAGAACTAAGTTGAACAAAAACAGTACAAGCCAGTAGTTTAAATAGCTATGGTATTTTCCATATTAGATATGTGGTATTCTAGCTGACCTGCAGGGTATCACCATCTTGTAAAAGTAAAAAACTTCATGCATGTTCCTATGTTCTAGTAGTGCCAAATTAAAGAACGTGGCTTAAGGATTCTTTTTTTTTTACCCAAGTCACTTTTTATAAGTTAGCAAGTAATAAAGCAATTTTAATATAACTTAAAATACATTACAGTATATTCGTAGTACTCAATTAGACACGTCAACCCTAATTTTTATGCAACAATTAACTTTGAGTGCAAAGAGTCTTTATAAGAACATAAGATGTACCATAATGGATTAGACCTCTCCATGACAATGGCCAATCCAGCAGGATCCTCTCCTTCATACTCAGATACGCAGTGGCTCTCCCAAGCCTACATAGTTAATATCGACTTATATTAGACTCTCTCTCCAGGAACTTATCTAAACCCTTTTAAAATCCAATTATGCTAAATGCTAAAAGCTATAACCATAGAGGGGCATAATCAAAAAAAGCGTCTAAGTCCCCTTTTGGCCTAAGTCCTTAAACGTTCAACGCAGAAGCAGGGAAAGTGTCCATAACCAAACCAAACGTCCTTGTTTTGATTATGGCCTTCCTCTGCCTAAACATCCAATCACCACTATGTCTAAAAGTACACCCACACCATGTCTATACTTTTCAGCCATAATGAAACAAAAAAACGCCTAAGCCACAAACGTCCTACAGAAGGGCTTTTAGGCGAAGTAGGAGCCAGTCCTTCGCCTAAAAGCTGGATTCTGTAACCGGTTACAGTTACCCCCCACACACACACAACAATCCAGGCAGGAAGGTGCCCAAGCCCTCCTGCCATGTCGAACCGAGACACCCCCTCCCCCCCCCCCCGACAACATCGGGGCAAGAGGGAGTTCAAGCTCTCTTGCCCCGGCCAACCGTGGCACCCCCGACGATATCGGGGCAAGAGGGAGCCCAAGCCCTCTTGCCCCGCCGATTAACATCGGGCCAGGAGAGAGCCCAGGCTCTCCTGGCCCCGGCGATCCCTCCCCCCCCACGTCTCATTCGGGCCAAAAAGGAGCCCAAGCCCTCCTGGCCCCGGCGACCCCTCCCCGCCACTTCTTGAATTGGCCAGGAGGGAGCCCAAACCCTCCTGGCCCCGGCGACCCCCCCGCCGCTACTTGAATGGGCTAGGAGGGAGCCCAAACCCTCCTGGCCCCGGCGACACCCCCGCTGCTACTTGAATGGGCTAGGAGGGAGCCCAAGTCCTCCTGGCCCCGGCGACCCCCTAAGACGCCTGGGCCAATCAGAATAGGCCCGGGAGCCTTAGGCCCCTCCTGGGGGCGGGGCTTTGGGAAGGCTGGGCCAATCCGGCCCCATTCTGCTGTTGGCTGCCTGCCGGACAGGCGGGTTTGGCACCCGTCTGTCCAGCCAACTTGAACAAAGGGGGTGGGGGTGTCGTGGGGTCGGCCGGAGGGTCACCGGTCGGCTGGGGGCGATCGGGGGTTCTTGGGGGGGCGATTGTTGGGGGGAGAGGGGTTGTGTCAAGGGCAGGAGGGCCTGGAATCCCTCCTGCCCGTAATGTAGTGCGGGGTGGGGGTAGGAGGGGTCGCCGGGGCCAGGAGGGTTTGGGCTCCCTCCTGGCCCATTCAAGTAGCGGCGGGGGGGGTCGCCGGGGCCAAGAGGGTTTGGGCTCCCTCCTGGCCCGATTGTACTCGGGGGTTGCCATGGGCCAGGAGAGCCTGGGCTCTCTCGTGGCTCACTCGATTCGGGGGTCGCCGCGGGCCAGGAGAGCTTGGGTTCTCTCCTGGTCCGATGTTAATTGCGATGGGGGGGTGATGGATAGCTGCAGGAGAGATGCCTCATCTCCCCTACCGCGATGCCATCACTCCTCTACCGGAACTGCCGCGACCCGCGGCAGGAGAGATAGGGCATTTCTCCTGCCGCGGGTCGCGGCAGTTTGGGTAGAGGAGTGATGGCATCGCGGTAGGGGAGATGAGGCATCTCTCCTGCCGCGATGCTTGCGGTGGGTAGGTTGCCGGGCCGCTGAACTGATGGCGCCAGCGCCCATCAGCTCAGCAGCCCCTTTTTCGGCACTTAGACCTGGTT
Organism: Geotrypetes seraphini; assembly: GCF_902459505.1. Lineage (NCBI taxonomy): Eukaryota > Metazoa > Chordata > Amphibia > Gymnophiona > Dermophiidae > Geotrypetes > Geotrypetes seraphini. The sequence goes on along the minus strand of NC_047092.1, from coordinate 150,544,918 downwards.
TGACTACGTCTAAGTCAAAAAGGTCTAAGTGCCGACTAGGCAACCTGTAAATGTTTTGGTTATACCTGTTGTACGCCTAGGTGTAGGTCAGCCCACCTCCCGCCCACTGCCTGCCCTTTCCCCTCCTCTAAACACACCTCTTTTCTCTCTGTGCATCTAGAGGCAGGGGAAAGGCCTAAGCTGTTTTCAGATACGTCTAAAAACCAGCTTTGGTTATGGGTACTTGGACGATCAGGCTTTTTGATCGTCCAAGTAGCCATTTAGGACACTTTTTAGACGTTGTTTTTTTTTTTTATTATTACCCCCATATCCTCCAATATTTTCACAATTTAATTTTGTATGGGTTAAAATACACCTATTACTGTAGTTTCATGGCATCCCTCTACCTATCCATCTTATTCAAATTACACACCCTTCTCTCAGGGATCTTTTTTCCAACCTGTTGAATTCTGTCTCTCTTTTAAAAAAGGAAGGCTCAGCAAGATTATTTTGAGCACTCATCATGGATCTATCTGAAATCTTTTCAATTAATTTATATATTTTTTTTCTCTATACATGTCTATTAAATGCAAATCACTAAACTTTATGCAGTCTTTATAAATTAACATGCATATCACTAAAGCCACATCTCAAAAACAACCTACTTCCTCATACGTTTTTTGCAGCCATACCTACTTCCCTACCACTATGTCCCTATTATTTCTCTTCTCTGGTTTTCTTTTTTTTCCCTATTCAATACGATATATCGTACATAGCTCAGATTTTCTTGATGGGCAGTATATCAAGAAACTAATAAACCTGAAATCATGAACAAGTGGAATTAGCAATGCAACTCCTATACAGACTTTTTAATACAAGCTTTGCAATGTAAACTGCAAAAAACAAAGGCTATTTTGACAACATGAACATTCCTTTTTTGTTTTTTTTGTAGTGGTGGCATGTGGGTGGGAATGGAGTACGTCGGGTGGCAGGGTCGGCTTTGGGGGTGGGGAAGGGAGGAATCTGCGGCAGCGGTGGCTTGAGGGGGGAATGGAGTGTGTTGGATGGCAGGGTCAGTTTTGGGAGTGGGACGGGGAGGCAGGGAGAGAAGAAGAAAAAGTTAGGGGGGAATGGAGTATGTCAGGTGGCAGGATCAGCTTCGGGGGTGAGGCGGGGAAGCAGGGAGATATCGGCGGTGGTGGCTTCAGCGGAGGGGGAGGGGGCAGGCAGGGAGAGAAGAAGAAAAGTTGGGGGGAATGGAGTGTGTTGGATGGCAGGGTCAGTTTTGGGAGTGGGGCGGGAAGGCAGAGAGAGAGGAAGAAAAAGTTGGACGTGTGGAGGGACAGAGAGAGATCTTGGTTGGGGAATTGAATGAGGTCTAGAGGAAAGGAAGCTTGCAGGAGGCAGAAATAAATAAATAAATATTGGATGCACAGTCAGAAGGAAATGCAACCAGAGATTCATGAAATCACCAGACAACAAAGGTAGGAAAAATGATTTTATCTTCAATTTAGATCAAAATGTGTCAGTTTTGAGAATTTATGTCTGCTGTCTATATTTTGCACTATATTTGTCTATTTTTCTATAGTTGTTACTGAGGTAACATTGCATATTTTAAAGTCATCTGCCTTGAACTCTTTGAAAACCCCTCGAATATAAATGATAATTAACATTTTTTCTGCATACAGTGTGCTTTGTGTTCTTTTAATTTTGTAGTTACCATTATGTATTAATAAGATTACACTGTGTGTATATTGCATTATAATTAGAACTATTATTATGGAGGTGGAGTCAGGGGTGGAGTTTATGTGGGTCAGGGGCGGGGCTTAGGCGGGATACTCGGTATTTGTTAGGCTTAGGGCAGGGGTCTCAAAGTCCCTCCCTTGAGGGCCGCAATTCAGTCGGGTTTTCAGGATTTCCCCAATGAATATGCATGAGATCTATATGCATGTACTGCTTTCAATGCATATTCATTGGGGAAATCCTGAAAACCCGACTGGATTGCGGTCCTCAAGGACAGACTTTGAGACCGCTGGCTTAGGGGGTACTTGTCTTGAAAAGGTTGTGAAACACTGGAATAGACCAACCACTCTGCAGCCCTTAACTCTTCCTCTCTAATTAAAAGCAAGAAGTAAAACAACTCTGCGAGACATTAAGAAATGATTGCAGCAGAAGATCACACAAGGTCATCATCCAAGATACATTTCTCTTTTTTTAAGTAAAGACATCCAGGTCACTTAAAATGAGTCCAACGGTGAATCCTGATTACAGGTTCTCGGTACCACTTGAGTGCTCTCATGAGAAATATAGAAAACTGTAAACAGGAATGAGTCTTACAAAGATGTGACTGTACTATGCTAGCAGAAATGAATATACTAAAGATAAAAGAGGTAAAAAGGAGGTGACCTAGAAATAGCCTAGAGGTCACAACATGTAACCATGTTAGATAAGATCCCAGCATACCACAGAGAAGTGTTAACAGGAAGAACAGTAACACACTGAATAAAGATCACTATAAAGCAAAGGACAGCTTGATTTCAGTACTAGAACAATACTCAATGGTACTATGCGATGCTATAAAAACTTGCATAAGCGAAAATCGCACCCGAGCATATCCATTTTCTCTGCCTAGAGATTGAACATGAAACTGAGACATGAATGTGACATGTGTAGATAGAATGCAGAGCAAGAATAGGTCTAGTTATTAAGCAGTAAATTTAAAACAACAAGAGAAAATATTTCTTCACAAAGTGTAATTAAACTTTGGAATTCATTGCCAGAGGTTTCCTAAAATAGAAGATCATAGGCCATCATTGAGATGGCTTGGGAGAATCCACCGCTAATTCCTAGGATAAGCAGCATAAAATCTGTTTTACTACTTGGGATCTAGTTAGATACTTGGAGCCTGAGATGGCCACTGTTGGAAATAGGATAATGAGCCTGATGGATCTTCGGTCTGTCCCAGTATGGCAAGTCTTATGTTCTTAAGGTAGGAAAAATGATTTTATTTTCAATTCAGTGACTGAAATATGTTAGTTTTGAAAATTTACATCTGCTGTCTATATTTTGCACTGTTCAGGAAGAAATGCATTTCTCTCTTTCTCTGATGGTGTACTGCATGCAGAGCCTGACATCATGGATTTCAATTGTGTGTTTATTAGGACTTTTACTTTGTGGTCCTGTATTTGCATAAGATTCTTCTGTGTTCTGGTAGAAATGAATGTCGAGAAGTACTATTGGTATCATTGCTCCAAGAAAGAAGATATTTGTCGGTTTTCCTTCAGTCCTTGCTTAAAAATTAGCAAAGACCACTGATATATTCTGTCACATTTATTAAAAAACATAATCTGTGGTTGTGAACTAGAGCAAAGATTTAAAAAAAAAAAACAACAAAAGCCAAAAAAAACAAAAACACTTTCTTCTGGTTTATTTTATGCCCCACTTTTCTTTGTCTTTCATATTCCTTCCCTAGCCCCATAAAACATGACCTGTCTGCCTATCCTCATTGGCTGAGAACAGAAATCTTCTCTTAAGACTGACTGCATATCTCAGCACCCTCATCCTACCAGCAGAGGTCATATCAACATCATCAAATGCCTTTCCTCCCTGTGCTGCACTCAGATCCTGTCTGAAAAGAAAATTCAAAATCTATAACTCTTGCACTGCAGATAAGAACTGTAGCCAGGTTTTGATGTCAGGCGGATCAGACCTTTTGTAAAATAGGTTCTGGTGCAAGGCTAAGGGCCAGTCTTCATAGGCACCATTTTATTCAAAATCTGTTTAGGAGAGCAGCTGCTGCCTTGTACCCTGCCTAGCCATTCCTCAGCATAACACAGATCCCTTTTAAACTAATTTTTTAATCAAATTGAATACTTTGTATTCTTTTCAATCTGCATAAGTTTGCTGCACGTTGACACTGCAAGCTGAAAACAGTAGAATGTGGTTTACAAGTGTTTTGCAAGACAAGCAAAACATTTTCTTAAATTTTAATTCGATAACCGAGCGTTGTCTTGCAGTACGAGAACATATACGTGCGTCACGTCAAATATGCACAATATATGCGCGTCACATCACTGATCGCGTCTTAACTTAATACATGCACCCGCAGTTCAAGCACGCACAACATTCGCACATCTAACGCTGAGAGTGGCTGAACGTAATAAAAAGCATCATGCCCAAATCACCCGTGGTGTAGCGACTGTTCGAAATGAGTGAGATCTTGCAATACAAGTACGTACAGTACTGTATTTTCTATTAAAGTTTTTGGGATGTGGAACGAATTGTCCGAGTTTCCATTATTTCCTATGGGGCACTTTGAATTACGAGCATACTTCTGGAACGAATTATGCTCACAAACCAAGGTACCACTATATATATATATAACATTCAACATAAAATCAAAATAAAATACCAACCTGACAACAATAGCACTTCTCCTATACCAAAAATCAATCTCAAGCAACCTAATACAACTCGGGGTTTCAACGGCCAACATCTCATACTGTGTATTTCATACAACAAAACAAATGTCTTTAACAATTTCTTAAAGACATCCAAATTTTTTTGATGTTTAATATAAGACGGGAGCCTATTCTACTCTTCTGGACCACAAAATGAAAATGCCCCCACTTTCAGCCTGCAGGTGATCTTAAGTATATATCAAGAAAATGTAGCAAATATAGTATCTTCTCAAACAGTATCCTGTCTCAATGTTTCAGCTCTACCCAATTAGCAAAGTGGTATATCAGTATGTCCTGCAGTACTCAATATCTCAGTAATACGATCTGTGCTGCTGAGAGGGTCAGACTCAATAACCAGTGATCCAAGATCACCAGGGTTCTTCAGCTGCCCTTCCTTTACTTCATGCAAGATCTAAATTCTGTTTTCAGTGGACTAAATAGCTTACAATTGTAAGACTGCACCAAAATGTATTCAGTTATTAATAGAACCAAGTTAACAGTCTAGAGCAGTGTTTTTCAACCTTTTTACACCTATGGACCGGCAGAAATAAAATAATTATTCTGTGGATCGGCGGTTGAAGAACACTGGGCTAAGTCATGGGCCAGATCCCGCCAATCTCTACCCAATTTCCACCCCAGACCCCGCCCCAGACGTTGCAACGTCATAGAGAAGGCTTCCGGTTCAGGCGCAGGATGTCCGTAGGAGCCACTGCCTGTGGCTTTGTGCACTGAATCAGTTAGGAAGAGGGAGCTGGCTCGAAGATAAAGTCGCATTGATCGCACCGTGGACCAGCGGTTGAAGAACACTGTTTTGGGCCTGATGCACGTGCTGTCCCTGTGGACCGGCAGGAAATTTCTGTGGACCAGTGGTTGAAGAACACTGCTCTAGAGAATGACACGAGGACATAGTTTGTCCCCATCCCCACAGGCTCCAACTCTGTGAGCTCTATCCTCATTTGCCTAAGCCTTGAACACTTATGATTTTATATTTAAACCTTTTTATTAAAGTACAAAAGGATAATATTCTGTACACCTGTTTATAAAATCACAAATAGCCTTCTATTTTGATATGGTTTTGGTACAATCTTCCCAAAGATTCAGCTGCCTATGTTTTTACATTATCTGGGAAGGTAACTGAATTGTCTTTCTGACATGGGTGTAGAAGAGAAACTAAACTGTGTAGTGGATGAACAGGAAAATAAATGTCTACTAAATGTTGAAAATGTTCCTTGATGCCAGCAACGATGGATAAATCTGTTGCAGCAACAGTAAGATGCTTGAACGTGATAGAAGGACAATGCAGATGATAGGAGTTTGATCAACAGACAAGACTTGTTGCCACATCAAAAGGCAGACAAGATACAAGTATTGCTATCACCCTTAATCCTATGCCTCGAGTATATGGCAAATATACCCTAATCCAATGATTCCAATTCATTGTGAATAGAAACATAGAAAATTGACGGCAGAAAAGGGCCTTAGCCCATCAAGTCTGCCCACACCAATGACCCACTCCCTAACGTTTATTCCCCTAGAGATCCCACGTGAATATCCCATTTTCTCTTAAAATCTGACACGTTGCTGGCCTCAATCACCTGCTGAGGTAGCTCGTTCCAATGATCGATTACCTTTTCGGTGAAGAAGTACTTCCTGGTATCACCGTAAAATTTCCCTCCCCTGACTTTCAGCGAGTGCCCTCTTGTAACCGAGGGCCCTGTAAGACAGAAGATAGCATCTTTGACCTCTATACATCCCGTAATATACTTAAAGGTCTCAATCATGTCTCCCCTCTCTCTCCGTTCTTCCAGCGAGTACATCCGCAGTTTTTTCAGCCTTTGTTCGTACGTGAGTTCCCTGAGCCCCAAGACCATCCTGGTAGCCATTCGCTGAACCGACTCCATTCTCAACACATCTTTCCGGTAGTGCGGTCTCCAGAATTGAACACAATACTCCAGATGAGGTCTCACCATGGATCTGTACAATGGCATTATGACTTCAGGTTTTCTGCTGACAAAACCCCTACGGATGCAGCCCATCATTTGTCTTGCCTTGGACGAAGCCATCTCCACCTGATTGGCAGCCTTCATATCATCACTAATGATCACTCCTAAATCACATTCTGCCTTGGTCCTGGACAAGGTTTCACCATTTAGTGTGTAAGTTCTGTGTGGATTTTTTTTACCTAGGTGCATCACTTTACATTTTTTAGCATTGAAGCTTAGCTGCCAAGTTGACGACCACTGTTCCAGCTGCTGTAGGTCCTGCGTCATAATGTCAGGCACACTGCTTTTACCTACTATGTTGCATAGTTTGGCGTCATCGGCAAACAGTGATACTTTTCCTCTAAGCCCTTGGGTAATATCTCCTATGAATAAATTGAATAGAATCGGCCCTAAGACGGAGCCCTGTGGTACTCCACTTGTCACTGCTGATGTTTTGGAAGGGGTACCGTTTACCATCACCCTTTGAAGCCTACCGCTTAGCCAATCCCTAATCCATGTAGTGAGTGTATCCCCTAATCCCATAGATTTTAGTTTGTTTAACAGCCTGCGGTGTGGGACGCTGTCAAAAGCTTTGCTGAAGTCCAAATAAATCACGTCCAGGGACTCCCCGGCATCCAGATGACTAGTCACCCAGTCAAAGAAGTCAATCAGATTAGATTGGCAGGACCTTCCCCTGGTAAATCCGTGTTGGTGTGGATCACGTAGATTTTCTTCTTCTAGTATTTGGTCGAGTTCCTGTTTGATCAGTGTTTCCATGAGTTTGCACACTATGGATGTGAGACTCACCGGTCTGTAATTTTCTGTTTCTGTTCTGCAGCCCTTTTTGTGGAGTGGAATTACGTTAGCTGTTTTCCAGTCCAGGGGTACTCTTCCCGTGCGCATGGAAAGATTGAAGAGCACAGATAGTGGTTCAGCTAAAACTTCACACAGCTCTCTGAGCACCCTGGGGTGTAGATTGTCTGGTCCCATGGCTTTGTCTACTTTGAGTCTTGAAAGTTCGTAGTAGACGCTACTGGGTGTAAACTCAAAATCTTTGAATAGGTCTTTTTGACTGTCTCTTATCTGTAGTTGCGGACCAGCTCCCGGTGCTTCACAGGTGAATACTGAGCAGAAGTATTCGTTTAGTAGTTCTGCCTTGGTAGAATCAGATTCCGCGTAGTTTCCATCTGACTGCCTAAGGCGCTCTATCCCATCCTTGTTTCTCTTCCTGTTGCTAATGTACCTGAAGAAGGATTTATCCCCTTTTTTAATGTTTCGTGCTAGATCTTCTTCTGTTCATAGTTTGGCCTCCCTGACTGCTTTTTTGACAGCTTTCGATCTGACCAGATAGTCTTCCCTTGCCTCCCTCTTCCCAAGATGTTTGTAGGTGATAAATGCTTCTTGTTTCTTTTTAATGAGGTCCGAAATTTCCTTGTTGAACCATTGTGGTCTTTTGTTTCTCCGGCGTTTGCTTACTGTATTAATGTAGCGGTTAGTTGCTTCGTTCAGGATGGATTTCAGATTTAACCACATAGTTTCCGGATTGTCAGTTTCTGCATGGTTTTGCAGCTCTTGATGGACAAAGTCTCTCATGTGGTCAAAGTCTGCACCCCTAAAGTTGAGGACCCTCGTTGCTGTGTTTGATTTAGAGAAGCCTTTCCTGAGGTTGAGCCATACCATGTTGTGGTCACTGGAGGCCAACGTGTCTCCTACTGATACCTCTGAGACACTGTCTCCATTGGTGAGTACCAGGTCCAGTATTGTCTGTTCCCTTGTGGGCTCTAATACCATTTGTTTGAGTTGTGCACCCTTAATGGAGGTTAATATTCTTCTGCTACCACTCGTAATCGCGGAGAGTGTGTTCCAATCTGCATCTGGCATATTGAAGTCCCCTAACAGTACTGTGTCACCACACAAAGTGATGTTCTCTATGTCTTCAATCAATTCCTTGTCTTTTTCTTCCTGTTGTCTTGGGGGTCTGTATACCACACCGAGGTAAAGGCATTTTTCATTCCCTCTGGCCAGGTTTACCCAAAGTGATTCCCCTGTGTATCTAACCTCTGTGATTCTGGTAGTTTTTATATTATCCTTAGTGTATAGTGCTACCCCCCCTCCTAACTTGCCCTCTCTGTCCCGACGAAGTAGATTGTAGCCTGGTATAACCATATCCCACCCATGTGAGTCCGTGAACCAGGTCTCGGATATCGCTACTACGTCAAGGTCAGCATTCCTTATCTCTGTTTCTAGTTCCAGGATTTTGTTGCCCAAGCTGTGTGCGTTAACATACATAGCTCTCCATACCTTTGAAGAGATGTCTGTCCCTTTTTGTGTGGTTCCTATTTTTTTGTGTATACTATGGGTACTTACCCTAGGCTCAGAAGTCTGGGTGCTACTTGCTTCCCCAGGGTGGATCCTTGTTGTTCTGGAATGTGTGTATGTGCCCTCCCCCAACTTACCTAGTTTAAAGCCTTCCGAAGTAGGCGGGCTAGTCGATGTCCAAATACTTTCTTTCCTTTCTTGGTCAGGTGTAGTCCGTCAGGTCCCTGTAGTCCTTGTAGCGCCTCTCCGTGGTCCAGGAATCCAAAGTTCATCTCCAAACACCATTCACGAAGCCACTCGTTGGTCCAATGGATACGCTCTTCCCTGTCTCTGCCTTTGCCTCTTACTGGGAGAATTGATGAGAAGACCACCTGTGTATCTCTATATGCCTCCAGTACATTCAAATGTACCTTTATGACTTGTACTGCTCTAACACCTTTCACGGTCTACTTATTCTAAAGTTTCTGCCTAGCTGAGAATGTACCTCTGTAACCCTTATTGCATTTTTCCAGTATATGGTGAAAATGCTTGAATACCTGATTTGTAACCTGTTCTGAACTCCCTTGGGAGGACAGGCTATAAAATCAAATGAATGAATGAATCCTCTGACTTAAATATATTATTAATGTACTGCTGTAACTTGTTCTGGGCTCCTGGGAAGGATGGGCTATAAAACTAAATTTAAAAAAATAATAATAATTTAATAGTTCATAAAACCCCCCAAAAAACTGCAAAAGCTATTTTTGGATTTAAATCACTGATTTAGCTGCTAATTGTCTAAGATATGTTATGTTTTTACATATTGATACTAGTCTCAAGTTTTTAAAGCATGGCATAGGGACAGTGTTTGTCCCCGTCCCTGCAAGCTCTTTCCCTGTCTCCATCCCCACCCTGTCTCCATCTCTGCAGGCTCACTCTGCGCCCCTGCCCCACAGTTAACCAAAGATACCTGTCCCCGTGTCATTCTCTAGTTAGCTCTTCACTCTCTGGAAAAGTCAACAGTCTCTAATTCAATCCTTGAGGCTCATAAATAAGTCTTATTCTGCAAATAGCGGTCAAAAAAATGCAAACCAAAATGAGAAAAATGAATCAAGAAAGAGAATGGATTTTGAATTTACTTCACATCCATTTCAGTTGTAATTGAAGGTGAGTTACATTTAAGCATGGTTCCACCCCCTCCTCAGTCAGTATACACTGATATGGAGAACCAGCACCTTTTTTGTCTTGCTTAAAAAAAAAATTGTTCCACCAATCCAACTGAACAGTTCACTTAGGGCTATTGATTAGAGTACGCTAAATACTGACGTAAGCCATGAGAATTGAATGGGCTTTTTGCATTCAATGCACCACTAATCAACATTGCAAGTATCCCTTAAAACTGTTTCAGCATTTTTTTTTTTTTTTTTTAATACCATTCATGCACAAACCAGCCTTGAACTAGTGCTGCCTGATTCAGGGAAAAAAATTTCGATTCGACCTATTGAATTGATTTTTCATTTCAATTAGTTTTTCCTGCCCAATCAAGCATTTTTTTTGAACAGGTTGGCGTTTTGTAGCCTCTTTACCCACCCCACCCCCCTTTGCCCTCTCCAACTCCACACCGGTGCTATGGTGTAAACAAAACAAAAAAGACATTTTCTCTCTCTCTGTTAGGACCTAGCTCACGCTCACTAACACCAACTCTGGCAAGATACACATTTCAAATCTGATATATTGTAATCACAAAATACAAAATTATGGTCACGTGACGCTAGCGCACTGAACGGACGCGAGTAGATCGAGCTCCGCTTCTTCCCCCAGAAACCGCCGCACAACTTGCTGATAGCCGGCACGTACCGCGCTGAATTTATATTATTTCACTTCGGGCTCTCTCCTGCTTCCGTGTGGGCGCTCAGAGGCGCGCAGATCAGCCGCGATCGGCCGGCATGCCGATACGGACCCCGAGGCCTGGAAAAGAGAGGTCAGTCAAGCCAGAAAAAATGGCGGCCCCCAGCCCGATCTCGGCAGCTGCGTCCCAGCACGAGGCAGACATGCAAGTCTCAGTCTGCCATCTTTCTAAACTGCTGGATGAAAAGCTGTCTAAACTGCATGCTGTGCTGGAAGAAGTAAAAGACAGCATTGCAGGCCACGCTGCGCGTCTCCAGCAGGCTGAGGAGCGAATCTCGGCCCAAGAAGATCGGGCGGACACGGCGGATGGGCGACTGGCGGCCTTGGAAGCAAAAATCCAGCAGCTGGATGATCGGGCTGAGGAGGCTGAAAACCGCAGCCGTCGAAATAACTTAAGGCTCATAGGGGTGCCGGAGTCGGTCTGGGACACTGAGCTAGGAGACCTGGTGGCCACGTGGTTGCCTCAAGCCCTGGGACTCACGGCTTCCCTGGGCCCGGTGCATGTGGAAAGGGTACACCGCATAGGAGCGCCACGTGCTGAGGGGGCCAGACCACATCCTGTTATAGCCCGATTTCTCAACTATGCGATTAAGGCCCGTATCTTGGAGGCATATCGACGAGCCCGCTCCCTGGATTACAACGGCACCAAGCTTCTGCTCTTTCAGGACTTTTCCATCCGGCTCTCGGAGAAACGAAGGGCTTTGGTGCCCTACTGCACGCAGCTTCATGCCAGAGGGATTAAATTCACCCTTCAATATCCTGCTAAGGTGCGCATCCAAACCAACACCGGCGTGGTCATGATGGATACTCCAGCAGCACTTCGTTCATACCTAGAGGGACTGCCGGCTCCTTGAGGGATCTGAAGCCGGTGCGGGCCTGATTGACATATCGTTTCGCCCACCAGGGAGGTAGCGGGCTTTCTCTCTGCTGTCAGGGCAGGGATGGTATCCTTTGGCCGGGGCCCGCAGAGATGGAAGCTGGCGGCCTCTGGACTGTGGCTCCTGGACTTACACATCCCATGGCTATATTCCTTCCACCTGTACCCGTTGAGCCCCTTCTGGGGGATCCGGGTCCGTTTCATCGTGCAGGGGGCATGACTCTCTTCCTCTGCAGCCTGCTATGAAGACCCGGGTTGGACGTTCTGTTTATAGCCACATTTGAAGAGCGTGTTTGTTTACTTTTGTTGTTCTTGTGCTGACTATATAGATATCATGCTGCACTTTGTTTTCTGGGGAGGGGGTGCGGGGCACTGGTTCTACACTGGTTCCGGGATGGGTAGAGTGATGGAAGGTGGGTCAGTTCAGAGGGGGGGGGGTGGCTGGGAGGTATGATTGGGGATGTATGTGTGGAGTCTCGAGAGCGCGGGTAGTTATGTATTTCCTTCATTTGCTAATATATGATCCCTTTGCTGCTGAGCGGGGGGAGGGCCTTGCTGGGGGGCTCTTCTACCTCTATCACTATCAGACTGTCTTTTCTGCTCCTATCGTTCCAGGCCGGGTGGACAATGGTTAATCTAAAATTTTCATCCCTTAATGCGGATGGGATCCACTCCCCGGTCAAACAGAAAAAAATACTTTCCTGGTTCCGCAGGGAACGTATCGATATTGCTTTCCTACAAGAGACCCATCCCACAAATGTAGAACACGAGAAACTTAGGAGGGATTGGGTGGGTGAGGTGTACTACTCTTCTTACAACACTCGTCAGAGGGGGGTAGCCATTTTGGTCCATAAACAACTCCCGTTTCAATTGCATAAGGTTATCCGATATGTCATGGTGCTGGGAGAGCTCTGGGGACGGCAATACTTATTTTGTAATGTATATGCCCCTAACATATATAATCACTGTTTCTTCTCGGGGTTGATGTTGCGGCTGACACAGTACCCGGGTTACCAAATCCTCATGGGGGGCGACTTTAACATAACAGCGGATCCTTCCCAAGATTGTGCGCCAGCTAAACGCTTCCCTAAGGACCACATGAGTAAAGGAGTTAACTTTTTGACCACGCAGTTAGGACTATTAGATATTTGGCGTCTCTTCCACTCCACGGAGCGTACCTATACATTTTATTCCAATCCTCACAATCTTTACACTCGTCTTGACTACTTCTTGCTCTCTCCCACGCTGCTGCCCATTGTTTGTGCTGTGGAGATAGAGGACGTTCCTCTTTCCGACCACTCCCCTGTGACGCTCTCTCTTCAAATTACAGCTGACTCTTCGGATCGGACGTGGCGTTTCCCGGGACACCTCTTTAAAGATCTTGGCTTTCGTAGATACCTTAGGGAAAAATGGCTGGACTACTACAATACCAATTCTGATCCTGACATTGATCCTGGGCTGTTCTGGGAGGCTTCCAAGGCAGTGTTATGGGGTTTCGTTATCGCGTATGTCGCGGGGAGGAAAAAGAAATTGGAAGCGGAACTGCTGTTGCTGTCGGGCGAGTTCCAACAGCTGCGGAGGCGCCACCAGGGGACTCTGCAGGAGGCTGATCGTATCCGCATAAGTACACTTAGACAGCAAATAGATACGATTCTCTCAAGGCGAGCGGAGAGGGATTTGTATTTTCGTCGTTATAATTTACATCGGTGGGGGGGAAGAGCTGGGAGGCTGATGGCGCGCTTGGTCCGCCCCTATCGTAAGCGACAAGTCATCACCGCTATTACCGACACGCAGGGTCACACACATACGACTGAAGCACACATACATCATCAATTTGTATCGTATTACAAAGATCTGTATGCTGAGCGGCCCTCGACGAACGCGGATAGAGATCACTTTTTCGGTGATATCGTCCTTCCCCGGCTCCAACCGACTCAAGTTCAGGCTCTGAATGCTCCCATAACTCGTCTTGAGGTGGAATTGGGTATTAAAGACCTTAAATTGACTAAATCACCCGGGCCTGATGGTTACGGACCGGAATACTACAAGATTCTGTCTGACGTTATATCTGACCCTCTGGCGGCTGCTTTTAATTCATTGCACTCCCAGAAAGGTGTGGACCGCTACAATCTGGCACATGTAGTTTTGTTACCCAAGCCGGGTAAGGACCCGTCCCAGGTGGGCTCTTATAGGCCCATATCGCTACTTAATCAAGATGCAAAATTGCTAGCTGCGTTACTTGCTAAACGCCTGAACGTCTATCTCCACCTCCTTATCCATGAAGATCAGGTGGGCTTCGTACCTGGCAGATATGCCTCCATGAATCTCATGAGAGCTTTGATGGCCATTTACTCTCGTAGAGGGGGAAATAACCAGGCGGCTATAGTGAGCCTCGATATGGAGAAGGCGTTTGATAGCATATCTTGGTCATACCTCTTCTGGGTTATGGAGACTATGGGTTGGAAGGAATGTTTGTGGACTGGGTGCGTGGTCTTTATTTTTTGCCTCAGGCTAAGCTTTTTATTAATGGACAACTTACTTCCTCTTTTCCGCTTGCACGAGGTACTCGCCAGGGGTGCCCTCTGTCCCCGCTACTTTTTCTTCTGGCTATTGAACCCTTAGCAGTTAAAATTCGATCTCATCCTTCTCTTCTCGGTATTAAGGTTGGAGCCAAGGAAAGTCGCATCAATCTATTTGCGGACGATATTCTGTTATATTTGGAAAACGCACCATCACACTTACCGGAGGCTCTTTCTCTTGTTCAAGATTTTGGGAAAGTCTTGGGACTTAGGGTTAATTGTGCCAAATCGGAACTCCTGCCTCTGGCTTCTCATAGACATGAGCAATGGCATGACGCTTTACCGATTCTGCCGGTTCGGAAACCCATGCGATACCTTGGCGTTTATTTGAGCACCCAATCTCATCTTCTTTATCAATACAATGTTCTCCATCATATTGAGGCTACCCGTGCTCTATGCGAGAAGTGGAAGGATTTACCCCTCTCCCTGTGGGGCCGCACGGCGTTATTCAAAATGGTGCTCCTGCCGAAGCTTTTATATCCGCTTCAAACGATTCCGCTTTGGATCCTGAACAAGGATGTCCAAGTCTTTCGGTCTATTCTTCTTTCTTTCCTGTGGCGCAAAAGACGGGCTCGCATCAGTTTTGCTACTTTATCCCTAGACTCTGGGCAAGGAGGCCTAAATCTCCCTGATATTCGCAGATACAATGTTGCTTCCCTAATGCGCTTTGTCCATGAGGGTATCTCTGGCCACTATAGGTATTCACCATCGGGATGGATCCAGGCGTGGTGCGCTCCTCATTCCTTTGTATCTTTATTGCATTTGTCCCCCCGGTCTCTCCCGGGGGTGGATTCCCGATTCCCTCTCCTGAAACCGCTGCGCCGGGCGTGGTGGTGGTGGCGGAAGGAGCAGGGGCGGGCCCCACAGGCTTCTCCTTTCTTGCCCCTGGTGGGTAACATAGACTTCCTCCCGGGGATGGGCACCACGGGGTTTCAATTGTGGGACTCCAGGGGCTGTGTCAGCTTGCGACATCTCTCTGATGAAACCTCGGGGACTTTCCCCGCGTTTTCACTCCTCTAGACCCGATGGGATCTCCCGGCTTCGCATTTCTGGGCCTACTTGCAAGTCAGACATTACTATTTTTCCCTTACTCGACAGTGGGGAGAGACCTGGGCACTGGGAAAATTGGACTCTTACTTGGCACTCTTACCTTCTCAGACAAATACTTTATCCACTTGGTACAGGCTACTCAAAAATGCGCTTCCCCCCTCTTATCTGCCTAGGATTGTAGCCCAGTGGTCTCGAGATTTAGCTCTTGATTACACCGAGACTCAATTTCTGGAACTTTTTACTAACCTTATTCAATTCACGGGATCAATGGACCTTAGGGAAATGCAATTTAAGATATTACATCGGACTTACATCTCTAGGGCTCGGGGACATGCCATGGGTTTATGGGATGATGACATTTGCTCTCATTGTAAGAGAGTGAGGGGCACCCTACTGCACATGTTTTTGGAGTGCCCTCATGCAGCCCTATGGCTCCAGGTTCTCCCTTTTCTTGAGGGCCTCATCGGCCGGACTATTCCCCGGTCTTATGGCCTCTTATTGTTGGGGGACATGGAGGACGTATCCGCCGCAGGCTTTACCAAACCGTATCAGAAGTTTTTGTACACTGCACTCTTAATGGTGAAGAAGCTGTTGCTTTTACATTGGGTGGGGCCTGAGTCCGCATCCTTCACCCAATGGCTCCACCGCATGCGGGAGCTCGCTCCTTTTGAAGTTCAATCCCATGCGGCATCTACTGGACGTGATAGGGTAGTATATGTTTCCCTGTGGAGAGCATTTCAAGTTGCGGCTGACTCCACAGCTCCCAGAGCCCTGCCTTAAATATGGTCCCCTTTTTTAGGTATGGGCGACTCCTTGATTGGGGCCTGCTTTGACCTACTTGCCCGCGACTCTCGAGATCGGTTGATTATGGTATGTATGTGGAGTGCTAGGCGGGTGGCTGTTGTGAAATGTGTGGATTGTTTGTGCTGGATAGTTATGTCTGTTGGATGGATGGGTGAGTGAGGGGTGAGGGGTTTCTAATAATGACAAAAATGTTTTTGCAGTCTTTATTATCTTGAGGAGGGTCCTTTCGGGGGCGTCTTTGAGACTCATTGCGGCGAGACTCTTCCTTTTCATTCCATCGAATGTATGTTCCTTCATGACGGACGTTATGAATACACCTCCTCTGCTATGAAGCTTCTGTATTTCCTATTGTTTTACTTTGTTGTTATATCTGTTATGTGGTCGTCTGCCAGACCACAGATGTGTGTATTTGACTGCTTTTACAATAAAAATTATATTTTAAAAAAAAAATACAAAATTATTTTTTCTACCTTTTGTTGTCTGGATCATTTTATTATTCAAATCATGTTGGTCCCAGGCTCTGGCTTCTGTTAACTTCCTCAGCAGGGTCTCCTGCCCATTTGATGTTTTCTTCATTCGTGCTCACCATTCATCTTTCGTCTTTGTACCTTCCTTTTCACTGATATATCCAACATTTTTGTTTCTTTACTACTGTCTACCATCTCTTATCTGGTAGAAAGTCATTTATTATTGGATTCTCTTCAGACAATAGCCATATTTCCGTTAGAAAGAGACAGGCTATTTGTTTGCTGATGATCCAATCTTTGATTAAGAAAGCTTTGTTCCTTACCGATCTAGTATTGAGGTAAGCGCAGGGAACAGAAGTGAATGTGAAGGGCTTGGTGAGTGTGGTGGTTCTGATAGGTTTTACTTCCCTTACCCTTTTTTTAAGGGTACGTTGCTGTCTTCCGTTACTTGTGATTACTTTAATATGATTTACTCTTTCTTCCTGTTGGTTAATTAGAAGCCTAATGGGTACATCAGGGTAATGGACAGAGTGAAGTTGTGGATAGAGTGAGTTAACGTCCTTAATGTTATTGCTTATTAAACAGATCAATAGAATCAATAGGAAATTCATGTTTGCAGATTATTATGACTCCTTCCTGTAACAATAGTTATGTCTATTTCCCTGCCTCTTCCAATTTCAAAGCTGCGGGGGGGGGGGGGGGGCATTGGAGCAGAGCTGGTCTCCCACGCCGAACCGATCTCTCTCTCCCCTGTCGCAGGAAGCAGTTTTTCCATTGGGGCAGCTCCCAATAGCAGTGGAGCTGCCCTGAAAAGATAGAAAGTGAATTCAGGCGTCGGGAAGCGCAGCTGGTCTCCCACGCCGACCCGATCTCTCTCTCTCCTGCCGCAGGAAGCAGTTTTTCCATTGGGCCAGCTCCCGATAGCAGTGGAGCTGCCCTGAAGAGGTAGAAAGTGAATTCAGGCCGCGGGGGGCTTCGGGAGGATTAGATTAAAGAATCTAACATTTTAAACCTTTTCGTTATCACAAGTCAGCAGCAAATGTATAGGAACACAGAAAAAGATGTTCTTCCCAGGACTGTGGAGTTGGAGATCGGTGGAAGTGTACCGATTCCTCAGCTCCAGCTTCAAAACACAAATTACAACAATATATGGTAAATGTATCATTTATACACATATCTTTGTCCTGAATCTAAAGTACTGGTGAATTATAAATACCAGTACTTTAGATCCAGAATAAAAAATTTAAGCCTGATATTAGTAGGAGTTGGAGTCAGAGTCAAAAGAGGCGTCAGAGTCAAAGGTTTGGTGTACCAACTCCATAGCTCTGTTGCTTTCCACAGAAGACAATGTGGGCCATAATCTCAGTGCAATAAAAAAAGAGGTGCTAAACATTAAAAAAAATATTTGAGAGGTTTCAAGGGAAGCTAACAGTAGAGAGTCTTGTTCTTTTTAAAAGGAAATTACATGAAAATGCTCTGTGGTTTTGCAAGAGAGAAAAAAATGTTCGCATCTTGGTGAACTGAATAGCATCACATCCTTTAGCCACAGGGTGAATGAAAATAGGAAGTGAACACCATGTGGTTTTAAACAAATATCTACTTTTTATTCATAAAATGCTGCTGGAGCACAAAATTGTGGTACTGTTAGGTTTATAAAGGTCTCTTGCTTAAAGCACTAGAGATCTTTTAAATCTGGTACCTGAGAAATGTACTAATTTAGGATTCACTGCTCAAAATGACTTAAAAAATACAAAACAAAAAAAGAAGAGAACCCAAAACATAACACAAGCTTTACTAGCAAAGGTCATGACCCTTCAAAATCATGGGCTCTGAAGTGACTCCACTCCTCCTCTGTGTCTGGTACCACTATAGAAGTAATAGTAGTACAGTACTACTCTTCTACCCCCTCCCTCCAGTATTTCAAGCCTCAACTAACTTAAGCAGCAGTAGACTTAACTGGAATCAAATCAGGGATTTTCTGAATTCTGGGTCAACTTGGTTGGTTGTATCTAGAAAAAGGAAAAGGCAGTGCCCATGTTCAAGTAGGGTCTTATACACATTCAACTAGCTGGGGATGCGACAACTGGTAGGATGCGACAATTCGTAAGAAAATCCTACCAATTGTCTTCCTATCAATTGTCACCCTAACTATTAGATGCCTTCTTGCCCTCCTCCCACTTTTTTTTTTGTATCTTTCCACATGGGCCTACTGTGTCAGAATGTGAGGTCCTCCCATGGGGGCCTCTCTAGTGGTATGTACCTCTTCGTGCCTCCCTCCCACGGGTAAACAACTGCAAAGGAGGAGGAAGAGAAGTAAGCTAACGCACTGCTTCTTCTTCTGGAGGTTGAGGCCAAGCTGCCATTTCTTCTGGGGGGTTGGGGGGGCATGCCACTTTTTGTGTGTTGGGGGGGGGAGGGGGTAAGCTATTTCTTCCAGGAGTTGTGCGTGTGTAGGGGGTGTCTTCTGGAGGAGTTGCTGCCAAACTTCTGCTTCTTGCGGGGGGGGGGGGTCAGGTCAGCTTCGTATTTCCAACAATTGATAGATGTAAGAGGTAGGGCGACAGTTGGTAGATTTTTCTACAAATTGTTGTATCCTGCAAATTGTCATAGACCTATCCTATAAAAGAATCCAAAGCCTCACTCTAGACACTAAAGCACTCTAGTAAATAGTAAAACTGCAATTTTAACCTGTTTTATGTTGAAAGTGGAAATATAGTACATGTAAATAAAATCCTGGCTGAAACAAGCCAACCCCCCCCCCCCCGCTTTATTTTTAAAACCATTCATGTGCTCATAAGAAGCACTTGTGAGAATCCTAGATCATTCTGTGAAGGTACACCTCTGACAGATCCAAAGAGGTGAGAAACTCACATGGCCTGACCAAAATGCTAATCAACTAGAGGGTCTTCAACTGGAACTATAGTACGTGAAGGGAAGCATTAACTCCCTTAAAGTGCAAAATGGTTCAGAAAATGCAGCCCTTCTTTGGAACTACAAAGTTTAAATGGAGTAGTGACCTTGACCCTTTTCCTCAAAAAGAACTGATCATACAGAGACAAATTATCCGATGTAGGGTGACTTCTGTCTTCCTTTTCAGGTTACAAAGTTATACCACAAAGGCATGAGATAGGCTTGGAACAATTCCATTGCATAACCTTGCTGCATCACCTCCAGAACCCACTGGTTGGAGCCAAGGAGGACCCTACTTGTAGTCAAGCAGTCAGAGCCTGCCACCCACCCACCAGCACCTCCAAGAGATCCAACTGATCTTTATTGGGAACACAAAACAGCCAAGGACAGAGCTGCAGAATTTCTTGTCCTCCAAGTGTCTCAAAAGGGCAAATCCTTCTGGGCCTTTGTAAAGAGCTAGACTCCCCGAGGTCTATCTACCCAAATGATAATAGCCTCAGTCTTTTGAGAAAGACCTCCACCTAAAAGTCAAATACTGGGCATGGGCAATCCTCTGGAAGCTTCCGATGCCTGGCCTCTCCCAGGCCCTTCACTAACCAGCCAACTGGTCCTATTATAATTTGCTTAGACACACCTTCGTGTTGGTTGTCCAATGTTACAGTCACAGCCATCTATGGGCCACCCCCAACAAAGCCACTGAATGCAAACAAATGGAGAAGAGATCATAAAGCACTTTCAGTCAATAAAGCCATGCACAGATTTCAAGAAGTCTATCTCTGGGGACTACAAGCAGCTTCTGAAATCTGCCCCATGAGGCTTAAGCTCCATAACCCCCACAGTAATCCAACACTGATAAAGTAGTAAAAGCTTGGAGGTAAGGCAGCATTGGCCAAGACGCACTCAGATGAGCTCCTAAATCATTCTGCAATTTTTTTAAAATGCTAATGAACCATTCCATCTGTTGTAATGGGAAAAAGGAAGGGACAGAAAGACCAAGACGTACCTCTCAGAGTCTGGACAAACCCCAGCACTAAAGCAGACAATGTTAGATGTGTTTAGATTTCCCCATGTTCCGTGAGTGGCTCAAATGTCTCTATCAGTTAAGATAGAAAGCAAGCCGGATAAGATATTGTTAAGCCCTGATGAAACAGAACCCCCCTCCTCCCATAGTTTGGAAGTGACTGAACCAGAGTTATGGTGAAGTTTATGGAATCCGGTGGATTACAGGACCAGAGGCAACAAGGATTCACTAGAGGTGGTCTTGTCAGACAAATCTGATCAATTTCTTTGACTGGATGCCAAAGAATTGGGTAGAGGGAGTGAAATAGATGTGATATATTTAGATTTTAGCAAAGCCTTTGACAGTGTAACACATAGATGTCTACACATAATGCTCTTCGGATGGACTCCCAAAGTGATGGGATGGGTCAGGAACTGGTTAAGTGGAATATGACAGAAGGTAGAGGTCAATGGAGATCGCTCTGAGGAAAGGGATGTTACCAGTAGTGTGCCTCAAGATTCTGCTCTTGGGCCTGTTTTTTGGGTTTGTTTGTTTTGTTAATATTTTTATAAGCAATATTGCTGAAGGGCTTTCAGGTAAGATTTGCCTCTTTGCAGATGATTTCAAAATCTGCAAAAAGAGTACACACCCCTGATGGTGTGAACAGCATGAAGACAGACATAGCAAAGCTTGGTCAGAAATTTGGCAGCTAAAATTTAATGCTAAAAAATGCAAGATCATGCATTTGGGCTGCAGACACCCAAAGGAACGGTACAGTTTAGGGGTTAAGAACTTATGTGAATGACAGAAGAGCAGGACTTGGGTATGATTGTATGTGATGATCTTAAGGTGGCCAATCAGGTTGAAAAGGTGACAGTGAAAGCTAGAAGGATGCTAGGTTGCATAGGGAGAGGTATGGCCAGTAGGGAACAGGAGGTATTGATGCCCCTGTATAAGTCTCTGATGAGACCTCATTTAGAATAGTGTGTAAAATTCTGGAGATCACACCTTCAAAAAGATATAAAAAGGATGGAGTCGGTCCAGAGGAAGGCCACTAAAATGGTGCATGGTCATCATAAGGCATATGGGGACAGACTTAAAGATCTCAATATGTATACTTTAGAGAAAATGCGGGAGAAGAGAGATATGATAGAGATGTTTAAATACCTATGTGGCGTAAAAGCGCATGAGTTGAGTCGCTTTCATTTGAAAGGAAGTTAAGAGTGATAGGCTCAAGAGTAAACAAAGGAAATACTTTTTTTACAGAAAGGGTGGTAGATGCGTGGAACAGTCTCCTGGAAGAAGTGGTGGAGACAGACTGTAAGATGTAATCCCTGATTGTAATACTGTAATTCCTGGATATGACTAGTTTCTTCTTACTTGTAAATCGTATAGAACTTCTCATGGGGAATATTAGCAATCCACAAATACTAATGTAATATAAATATTTGGGATGTAATCCAAGTTTGAAATGCCTCCCTAGTTGATGTAGTGTATAAAATAAGAAAATGCTACAGTACTGCATAGATTGTTGTTGGCCACTCTCAGGAACTGAGAAATTAAATCTAATCAAAATCAATACGATTGATACTAAAAACTCAGGTTTTACAAAAGGTGAATACAGCTATAGTTAAAGACAAGATACTTCTGTATTGGAAGTTGAAATATGTAGAGAATCAGTTGAGGAGGAATAACCCTAGGATTTTAAATTGGCTGCAAGCTTCTTTTTGATGGCCTTTACAACTACTAACTTCTACAGCACTGCTAGATGTACACAACACTGTACATAAAAACATTCAAAAGACTGTACGGTATACTGAGCAGGGACAATCCTATCAAACAGACAAACAGGACAAGTAGGGGATTAGGGAGTTTCTTAGGCATGGCTACTTTACAAGTGAGTGGAGGGTTAGGAGTTAAAAGCAACTCGAAAAAGTGGGTTTTTAGCCTGGATTTGAATACGGCCCTTATACATATAACTTTCTTTATTTGCCTCTTATTTCTTGTGGAGTTCCACATATCGTTTTCTCTTTTCTTAATCACTTTTTTGATATGTAATGTAAGTACTAAAATGCTTATAAAATAAAATGTTTAATAAAAGGCAGAAGCTGCGCTGCAGTTTTGTAGAAGGGGAGAGGGGGTAAGCTAGAAGTGAAACCAGCAAAAAAAAAAAAGGTAGGTTTGCTTAAAGGAGTTGTTTTATCTTTCTGTTGTGGGCATCCTTCAGCATGGAGCCCCCTTTGATCCAAAGAGTCATCTTTTTGGTCAACGCCCTCACCAACACATCCACCTCCTCTGCAGTGACAGCTTTAGACTCTGGAGAATACTCTGAGGGCTTCCTACTTGGCTAAAACCATCAGGGATTGAGCCTGCTGCCTGAGCCAGTGCCAAAAATATGCATGGCTATAGTTTCTCTCACCTGAAAGATACATTCACTGGGAATTCCTCTTCCTTCTCTTAGAAATAAATCCTCTAGGCAAGGGAGAAACATCCTCCTATGGCGACTCCTTAAGTTCCTCCTTGTCTAGCCCCTACAGATCCTCTAGATGGGATGTAGTCAAGCCTAGAACACTATACATATCAGAGGCCCCACTATGGAATCTAGGCCTTTTGGTACCCTGGATGAGGCTCCTAGAGGGCCCCGGGCATTCCCAATCTTAGGGCATTTCTGTAGGTGGGGAGAAAATACGACTCAGTCACAACCTTCATCAAACAATTGCACTGGCTACCCATCCCATCACGAATAACATTCAAAATATCTTGTATCATTCACCGCATACTTTATGGAAACTCTGGGACCCACTCATCCAGCTCTTCTCAATAGCGTGGTCTACTTCTCGCAGAACCCTCAACTGGATACTACTAATCTCCCATCCACAAAAGATCTTCACTACAAACGAGTTTTCCACTACATGCTTACCTTTCTAAAAGTAAAAACTTGGAATGGCCTTGACCAGAACTGAACCTTGCCACATCATCTTTTGAAGAAAACTGAAAACTCACCTGCTCAACACTTAATCTCCTTTACCCTCTCTCCCTCTTCTTTTTTCTCCCCTTTCCTCTTCCCTCCCACCTCCACTCACCCCTTTTCTCTCCCCTCCCCTTCTTCTCCCTCCTACCTATCCACCTCCCCTACCTCCCTCCTCTCCTCCCTACCCATCCTCTCCCCTCTTGTCTTCTCTTTAAAGTTACCTTGAGCCTGTATAGGTATGAGCGATGCACAAATAGAAGATTAGATTAGATTAGATCTCCACAACAGTGACGTGCTCCCCACTAAGGCCTTAAAGACCATCTGAGATTGAACTGGAACAATTGAGGCCTCAGAATCCACAAGGGCACTTGGGGAGCCTCCAACTCCCCACACCTCAATGGCAGCATGACATGTGGGCCATGTGGATCTTTGGTGGGTCAGCTATAAATCTGCTAGAATGACCTGATAGGGGAAGGAGCACCACACTGGATTCCCTTCTTCCTAGGGGATCAAATCCAAGCAATTTTAGCCCCACCTCTTTCCTTAACCTGTTGCCTGCCACTCATCCACTAGGGAGAGTCTGGCTAGTAGTGCTTGTCTGATCCACTGCCAGTGCTTGGATCAAGTCCCTGCTCTGCTTTCACCTTTCACTGTACCCCTTAGATTCTTTTTAATACCAAGACAACATTGGTAGGGAGAGACAATCCATTGGTCTGGTCTAGCAGGATGAAAATAAATAATCAGATATAAATCATTTCTGATATACAACGTTTTAATGTAATTTGTCAACTCCCCAATCCATTTCCTGTTACAGAGCTGCAATGGCATTGCAGACAAGCTCTACACAGCTTCTCCGCCGATACAATGAACCGAGGATATATCTCAAAGGTTATCACTAATGTTTTTAAGCTAGACAAATTTTTTTTTTAAAGTATTACTACAACTTATTTTGTGACCCTTATTTCTATACAGCCAAATGGACTTAATGTTTCAACCACAACTTTCTGAACAATAAAAATGAATGGTGATAAATGTCAACTGCTTCAATGATTACGTTTCTGCCACATCAGAGTCATTTGATAACTAGAGCAACCACCGGAACACTATTTGTTTTGTTATGCCTATGAATGACAATCTTTGTCAAAACTACTGTGCAAGGAGGAATTTAAAAAAAAAACCCACTTCCTATCAATACTTCTAGTCTTTAAGAGTGAAGTGCCTAAACCATCAGTTTGTCTTCAAAGAAACTAGGGCATTCACTAAGAACAAAGCAACACTAATATTTCTATTGGGTTAGAAAAAAAAAAAAAAAAAAAAAGATATAAAAGGGTCAAACTTGTGTGTCCAAGGACAAATCACGCTCCAAAGTATTAACACAATGGGACCAAATTTGGCTGAGGGAGGGGGAGAAAAAACAGAGAGATATCAAGCTCAAAAAACTGGTATAAAGCATTTATATGGGAAAGTCAGTTCCATTATATGCAACACAGAAACCCTGAAAGCATAGCTGTTAAGTAACTGCCCTATTCCTCTGCTACTGATAGATAGAACCAACACTGGCCCAGATGCCCTAAACCAGGGGTGCCCATACTTTTTTGGCTTGCAAGCTACTTTTAAAATGACCAAGTCAAAATGATCTACCAACAATAAAAATTTAAAAAACCACAAAGCACACTGTGGTTGGATCTACAGCCTCAGCACCCTGGGGTTGTGGGTTCAAACCCCGCGCTGCTCCTTGGGACCCTGGGCAAGACACTCAGTCCTCCATAGTCCCAGGTACGTTAGATAGATTGTGAGCCCACCGGGACAGATAGGGAAAATGCTTGAGTACCTGATTGTAAAAAACGCTTAGATAACCTTGTTAGGCGGTATATAAAAATCCTAATAAACTTGAAACTTAAACTAGCCCTATTTGAGTTTAGCCTTACCTAGGTTTGTTCTGGTCTAGCAGGAACTTATCTAACCTTTTCTTGAATACTTGAAGGGTGCTTTCCCTTATAACAACCTCTGGAAGAGAGTTCCAGATTTCTACCACTCTCTGGGTAAAGAAGAACTTCCTTACGTTTGTACAGAATCTATCCCCTTTTAACTTTAGCGAGTGCCCTCTTGTTCTCTTCACCTTGGATAGGGTGAACAATCTCTCTTTCTCTACTAAGTCAATTCCCTTTAATATCTGTCCTGAAGTGGTGGAGATGAGAGCATTCCAAGGAGAGGAAGGACCAAAGCTTGAGATCCCAAAAATTACTGGATCCGTGACCACTAAGAGGCATAAGGTAGTGGTATTTGGCGATTCCCTTCTGAGGGATACAGAAGCATCCATCTGCACACCAGACATGATGTCACGAGAGGCATGCTTTCTACCTGGTACCAAAATCCAATATGTTATGGAGAGCTTGCCGAGACTCATCAAGCCTGGTGACTACTATCTGATGCTGCTCATCCACATTGGCACTAACGATACTGCCAGGTACCCCTGCGAACGTATCAAAAGTGACTTTGTGGCTCTGGGAGAGAAGGTGAAGCAGTCAGGTGCACAGGTGGTATTCTCATCCATTCTCCCCGTCGAGGGTAAAGGCCAGGGCAGAGAAGCTTGCATCCTGGAAATGAATGTGTAGTTATGTGGATGGTGTCATCGAGAGCGTTTTGGCTTCCTTGACCAAGGAATGATTTTCCAAGGGCTCCTAAGCAGGGATGGTGTGCATCTATCAAAGAAGGGAAGAAGTGTCTTTGCCGGCAGGTGGCTAATCTACTCAAGAGGGCTTTAAACTAGATGTGATAGGGCAGGGTGATCAAAGCTCCCGGGTGAGTATAAGCCCTCAGGTAAGTAAATCACTGAATATCTCTACACGGATGGGAAAAGGGGGCAATGTCTGGGAAGCAGTATATACTAATGCCTGAAGTAAGGGAAAAAAGATTCTGGATCTAGAAGCTGTGATGGAAGAAGAGGAGTTGGATATAGTGGCGATCACGGAGACATGGTTCACGGAGAACCATGACTGGGGTGTAGTTATACCGGGCTATAATCTGTTCAGGAAAGACAGGGTAGAAAGAAAAGGAGGGGGAGTAACATTATATGTTAAAAATCATATTAAAGCCACACAACTGCAGGATCTGCAGGGCAAGGAAGAGGCATTATGGATCAATTTGAAAGAGGGAAAGGTGAATGTATTTACATTGGTGTGATATACAAGCCTCCTTCACAGATGGAAGAAGTAGATGGAGATTTAATAGCAGACATTCAGAATATATCTAAAAAAGGGGAAGTCTTGCTAATAGGTGATTTTACCATGCCGGATGTTGATTGGAGTATCCCTATTGCGGAGTCTTCTAGAAGTATAGAGATCCAGGATTCTCTACAAGGAGAACAGTTCCAGCAGTTGGTAATGGAACCCAAGCAGGATGTGGTCATACTGGACTTAGTGCTTACAAATGGAGAAAGTGTTTCTGATGTTACAGTGGGTGATCATCTGGCATCTAGTGATCACTGCATGGTACGGTTTAATATTAAGATGAGTATAGAGAGGGCTCAATCAAAAGCAAAGGTTCTAGACTTATAAAAAACTAGCTTTGTTCGGATGGAGGTTTACGTCAAGGAATTGTCTGGGTGGGAACATCTGGAAGGAATGGAAATGCGGTGGGCAAAACTGAAAAGAGCGATTGTAAAGGCGACAAACCTTTTTTGTGAGGCAAGTAAGTAAAAGTAAGAGGAAAAGAAAGCCACTTTGGTTCTCAAAAGTAGTAGCTGGAACGATAAGGAATAAGAGGTTAGCTTTCATAAACTACAAAAGATCGCAGAAAGAGGAGACAGGCAAAAATATCTGGAAAAGGTAAGAGAGGCTGATCATTTAGTCAGGAAAGCAAAGATGCAAATGGAAGAAAAAATAGCAGACACGGTAAAACGGGGAGAAAAGGCATTTGTTAGATATATTAGTGATAGGAAGAAGTGCAAAAGTGGCATTGTGAGACTCAAAGGTGAAGGGGAGGAATATGTAGAAGCTGATAAAGAAAAGGCTGAAGTGCCGGGAGCAGAAGACAAACGTGAATATGGATGGAGGAGTAATAGACCCTGATCAATTTTCAGAGGGTTGTGCTCGTGAGGAGCTAGCTAAAATAAAGGTAGACAAAGCAACGGGGCCAGATAGTGTACATCCAAGGGTGCTGAAGAAACTTAAGAAAGTTCTGGTAGCTCCACTGACTGATCTTTTCAATGAGTCTCTAGAGTCAAGAGTGGTACCGAAGGACTAGAGAAGGCGGATATGGTCCCTCTCCACAAAAGTGGAAGTAAGGAAGAAGTAGGGAATTACAGGCCGGTAAGTCTGACTTCTGTGGTAAGCAAATTAATGGAAACGTTTTTTAAAATAGAGAATGGTCAAGTTTCTGGAATCCTGTGGATTACAAGACCGGAGGCAACATGGATTCACTAGAGGTAGATCTTGTCAGACAAATCTGATCAATTTCTTTGACCGGGTGACCATAGAATTGGATAGAGGATGTGCGCTAGATATGGTGTATTTAGATTTTAGCAAAGCCTTTGACAGTGTTCCACACAGAAGTCTGATAAATAAACTGAGTGCCTTTGGAATGGGTCACAAAGTGACGGGCTGGGTCAGGAACTGGTTGACTGGAAGGCAACAGAGGGTAATGATCAATGGAGATCGCTCTGAGGAAAGGGATGTTACCAGTGGTGTGCCTCAAGGTTCTGTTCTTGGGTCTGTTCTTTTTAACATTTTTATAAATGATATTGCTGAAGGGTTGTCATGTTATATTTGCCTCTTTGTGGATGATACCAAAATCCGCAATAGAGTAGACACCCAGGATGGTGTGAATAACAAAGAAAGACCTGGCGAAGCTTGAAGAATGGTCTGAAATTTGGCAGCTAAAATGTAATGCTAAGAAATGCAAGGTCATGCATTTGGGCTGCAAAAACTCGAAAGAACGGTACAGTTCAGGGGATGAAGAACTTATGTGCATGACAGAAGAGCAGGACTTGGGTGTGATTGTATGTGATGATCTTAAGGTGGCAAACAGGCTGAAAAGGTGACGGAGAAAGCTAGAAGGATGCTATGTTGCATAGAAGGATGCTAGGTTGCATAGGGAGAGGTATGGCCAGTAGGAAAAAGGCGGTATTGATGCCTCTGTATATGACTCTGGTGAGACCTCATTTAGAACATCGTGTACAATTCTGGAGGCCGTACCTTCAAAAAGATATATAAAGGATGGAGTCGGGCCCCTATCATTTCAGATCCACTAGACATATTGCACTAAAACTTCTCTTATCCTTAGCAACCAAACCCACTGATTCTGCAATATGCTACAACTGCCACTACCAAGGACTACTACAGTCTACATTTCCAATTTATTGCTCTGCCATCAATAAATGTTAGATAGGAATGTAAAGGATTGTAAAGAAAGCACAATCAAACTGAACCAATCATTTATTTTTGCAGTAGATCAGAAGAGAATATATGATGGTAACTGAATATAGAAAACTATTTCAATTAATCTTTTCGGTAAACACAATTAAAAGGTACTTAGGAATTAGTCTTGTCTTCATTCTTTTTTTTTTTATTATTATTTATTTATCACATTTTCCATAAAAAAAATATCAAGTATCCACTTGTACAGAAAGATAGAGTTATCTAAAGAATACAAAATACAAACATTTTGTTATATTTAACACTACAAAAAGAAAAATAGCTTAACTCCAGCTCAAGTCCACAAATCATGGATCCAAGAAGTAATCAGCGAGCATCAATATAAGAAAAAAAAAAGAAAAGTCTTGTCTTCATTCTAAAGATGAAATAAATGGATCTTAACATGGCTGCCATAGCTATTAGTTTAGTAAAGAACAACATTTATACAGGTTCTCATAATAAACACGAGAATGAAATCACCATAAGAATACTGACTAAACCACCACAGCAGAAAGGGAAAAGTCCTTAAGTATCAAGAAATGAGTCAGACCATAAAAAATGTGGTAGGATACAAAAATTGGAAATATTGCTCATGAGACCATTTTTCTTATCAAAATTTGTATCAAATTAATAATGCAAACAAATACCCAACTACACAGAAATGTAGATATACTACAAAAAACAAAAACTTTTAAAGAAGAAATGATAGCAATATGAAAACCAAAAGAAGGAATCGAGCAAACAGGTGAGTTAATTTCATATCAAAACATCAAAAAACACCACCTTGCAATTACATGTAATGGGGCCTGCTTACTAAAGCTTAATAGAGTACATGCTCATGTCCATGAGCATGTGTTAACTGTCATGTGATTCACAGCTATAGAATAAGATGCACAGAATTTAGCAAACACTAAGATTTAGTAAAATGGCCTCTGTGTAAGTTATGCAAGTATTTAACCAAAATTCCACCTAAGCAGTATTCTGTAATTGTGCATTTACATATGAACATACCTGCATAATGCTGTAATTCTAAACATTTACACACATTTAACAGGCCTATATACATTAAGGGCTTGATTCTCATTAGGATGCCCGATCTCAAGAGTTGCCTAAGTGGCTTTTGAGAATCACACACAGGCGTCCTAGACAGAATCGTGTCTGTCCGCCTAACCCCCACCTAACCACCCCGATTCTCTAACCGGCGTCCATGTCACAGGCGCCGTTTAGAGAACAACGATGCCGCTGAGCGATCATGGCAAGGGAATCTTACTGCTGCGATCAGCTGAGCAGTAGCAGCAGAAAACCCCTAAACTGTCCCCCTCTCCTGGAAGTTGGCTGGCAGGAGGGATGCCCATTCCCTCCCACCACCACCCCTAAACTCCCCCATACTGTCCACGGCAGGAGGGATGCCCACTCCCTCCTGTCGGCACCCCTCCCCAACACATGACCACCCGAACCCCCTCGTACCATTATCAGCAAGGCTTTCCAGAGGGATGTCTACTCGCTCTGGCCGGAAGGGCCGCCTCTTCAGACTGATGGGCCTTCCCTTTCCCAGTACATCCTGGGATGCACCAGGGAGGGGCCTAAGGCCCTGACTGGCTCAAGAGTCTAAGACCCCTCCCATAGGAGGGGTTTTAGGCGCCTGGGCCAACCGGAGTCTTAGGCCTCCTTCTCAGTGCATTCTGGGATGCACTGGAAGTGGCCTAAGATTCCGATTGGCCAGATAATGGTTTTAGGTATCTGACCAATCAGAATCTTAGGCCCCTCGCAGTGCATCCCAGAATGCACTGGGAAGATGGCCCAAGACTCCGGTTGGCCCAAGTGCCTATTGCCCCTCCTATGGGAAGGGTCTTAGACACCTGAGCTAATAAGGGCCTTAGGCCCCTCTCTGGTGCATCCCAGGAAACACCGGGAAGTTGAAGGCCAGCCATTCTGAAGAGGCAGGGCTGAGGGAGTAGGCATCCAACCATTTGGCCTTGCTGATAAAGGTACAGGACGGGGGTATAGGGGGGTGCCGGAAGGAGGAAGTGGGCATCCCTTCTGCCGCAGACAGTGTGGGTGGGGTTCAGGGGTGACGGCAGGATACAGTAGGCATCCCTCCTGCCAGCCATCTTGCAGTGCGGTTCCCTGCTGTAGCTGCTCAGCTGATCATAGCAGGGAGATTTCCTTGCCGCGATCAGTTTAGCAGCTGTGTCTATTTGAAATGTAGACTAGCATTTCAGACGCCTAGAGCCGCTTAAGCTCACCTCAGGCCACTTCTGGGTGAAACCACGTCCAGCCTTGGGGGATCTTAAGCGTCCCTAGGCACCTCCCTGCACCCGCGAAAGATGCCTACAGTGTAGGTGGCCTGCCTCAGGTTGGTTGTTTTTTTTTTTTTTTTAGAAAACGTGCAACCCAATTGGCCACTTACAATCAGAACGCCGTTTATAGAATTTGCCCCTTAAGTGCTTTTTTTTTTTTAAACAGAATTGCCTCTTAATAAAAATTGTAATCCCAAGAATTAAAATATGTTGCTTACTGTACTACAAGTTGCTGACACACAGTTCCATTATCCGTTATTACTTCATTCAGTTTTAGTTCAAGATGAACTTTCCCCTGTGAAACAGACACATAATGAGAGAAGCAACAATAGGCATTGAACAAATCCTTTAAATGAGGTATTAGATAGAATAAGCATAAATATAATTGTTCCATTTCATAAGCACTTATATTCAGTTTTCTTTTAACTATATTCAGAAGATGAAGTTCAAGATGAGGAGAAATCTTGATGTGACAGAGCGACAGAAACCTAATAGAAATGAATTAAATAAATTCATGCATTATCAGATTATCACTTGGTTCTATGACATAGAACATTGAATTACCTATTTGATACATTCAAATGGGGAAGGACAGTGAAAAGATTAGACGCAACACAATCCGCCTGATAGTCAAAGCACTACAACCAGGTCTGGTTAAATTGCTTATGACTGCCTAAGTATTAAAATTCAGCAAAACCTAACTGGACAGTAATCACCACAGACCAGAGACTACTCTTGCACTGCAAAAAAAAGATTACCTTAACTTGTCACAAAGCTAAGCAAGCACCGGTCTGAATGTTGGCTAGTACTTGGATAACTTCCAGGTTGTGGCATCTGCCTTGTTAGTGCTTCCCCCTCCCTCCCTCCCAGCTGCCTCACCTTCAGAAAAAGACTGAAAACCTACCTATTTGATAAATTTCTTTCAACTTCGTGTCTATGCTCTCTCTCTCTGACATTGCAACAGTCCTTCACAGTGCAAAATAACGCTTCCCTCCTGCAATAATGTAACCTTCTTTTACAACATGTTGTAACCTTCCCCTGTGAAACAGTATAACCTTCTAATTCACTGTGTTGTAACTGTTTCCCCATCTAACATATTGCCAATGTTAGATGGATATTGGAGAAGAACAAAGAATACCAAAAAACCTTATACCTTTGCTTCATTGACTACAGCAATGCTTTTGACTGTGTGGATCAGAATAAACTATGGAGAACTCTAGTGCAAATGGGAATACTCAAAACACATAACTCAGCTGATAGAGAGCCTATATGAAAATCAAGAAGCTGCAGTGAGAACTGAATATGGCAACACTAATTGGTTTCCAATAAAACATGGCGTAAGGCAAGGATGCATCTTGTCATCTTACCTGTTCAACCTGTACAGTGAAACCATCTTCAGAAAAGCAAATTTGGAAGAAGAGTGTGTCAATTTCAAAGTTGGTGGCTGAAATATAAACAACCTGAACTAGCAGATGATACAATGCTCATCACCAGCAGCAAAGACGGCATGAAAAGTCAAAGCCGAAAGTCATAACATGGGATTAGAACAGAACATAAACAAGACAAATATGAACATGGAAAATGAAGATTTTGAGTTTAAAGGCGATTAAAATCCTTAGAAGTTGTAAAGGATTTCAATTGCCTGGGCTCTTTTGTAAACAAAGAAGCAACTAGCAGGGAGGAAATACTCTGCAGACTAGCACTGGGTCGCTCTTCAATGAAGGCTCTCGACAAAGTATTCAAAGGCAAGAAGGTAACACTCCAAACAAAGATCATCAGACTTGTCCACACACTCATTTTCAAAGTGGTCAGCTATGAATATGAAAGCTGGACACTATAGAAACAAGACAGAAAGAAGACTGACTTGTCTGAGCTTTGTGTTGGAGAAGGATTTTAGGCGTGCTGTGGATTGCTAGAACTAACAAATCGATACTGGAAGAGATCAAACCAGCTATGTCACTTGAAGCCCAAATGATGAAGTACATCTACCAGCAGGTGGAGATGGAAAGATGGGCACAACCCACAAGTCTCTCTAGATTGATCTGTTGGGACTAAAGGAAAGAAAATGATCAGGTAAGACTTAATTTGTGTGTGTATTGTTTGTTTTTGTTCATTAAAAATCTAATCTAAACAAGATTTCTTGATCACACTTTTCCAGTATAGGTTCAAGGCAATTTGCAGGATAAGAGGCCCATGTAGCTGCATGGGGAAACAGTTATTAGGTGCCAGACTTGTGCTAGAGTACTAGCGACTTGATGAATTGTGGATCTAAGGAAATCAGTTTTGTGCTAGTCTGGAAAGGTCCTCAAGTGTCATCCCCATGGTTGTTTTCAACGTGTCCTACTATCTGATTGCAGGTCGCCCTCCACCTGGTTCCTTCGATCTTCCCAAACATGATGTCCTCCTCCAGTGAACTCTCTCTTCTGATGGTATGACCAAAATAAGACAGACAGTCATAACTTCATCATTTGGGCTTCAAGTGTAATAGCCAGTTTGATCTCTTCCAGTATCGATTTGTTAGTTCTGGCGGTCCACAGCATGCCTAAAATCCTTTTCCAGCACCAAAAGCTTAAACAGACAGAGCTCTGCTATATAGCCTCCTGTGCAACAAACTTATTTCCAATATTCTAGGTATCAGAGCAGTACACGGTATGCCAGAGGAAAAAAATTTCTGCCACTGAAACAGAAGAATACTAAGGGCAATTACAGACAACACCCTCAGGATGGGATCTGAAAGCAACCAGATTTAACAGACTGGACCTGAAGAGCCTGAGAAAGGCCACCCTGCCTGAAAACTTGGGGGGTCCCCCCCTTAAACAATGTCTGCTTCTCTTCACTACCCACAACCAAACTGTAGAGCTTAAACTCCGCCCCCACAGCTTACAGAATCCACAAAATATATTTTGAAAAACACATCAGGGCAGGCTTCTCGATTGATCTGTTGGTACTAAAAGGAAAGGAAATGATCAGGTAAGACCTAATTTCTCTTTCCAGAGTCCCACAGAGACTTATGGGATGTAACCAAGCAGTTCTCAGGTTGGGAGGGACCTGGAAACCCCGGCTACCAAACACAAGAGTTCCCGAAGGCTAAGTCTCCCCTGGCTGGCACATCAATCCAGTAAAGCATTGAAAAGGTGTGCAGTGAAGACCAAGTCGCCACCCAACAAATGTCCTCCACTGACACCACCTGAGACTCCACCCAAGACAATGCCTGTGAGCTTAACTGCCAAGAGCAGCACGCAACCCTTGAGCACATAAGCTGATGAAATAGCTTCCATGAACCATCTCATAATCTGCTTAGATGCCTGTATGCCCTTCTTGTGGTCCACAAACAAAACACAAACAAATGATCAGAGTGGCAAAACTCATTGGTGACCTCCAAATATCTGACAAAAAGACGGCACATGTCCAGACATCGCATAGCCCAGAATCCTCCAGGTAATCTTCTGCAAAAAGATGGCAGGGAAATCAGGGACTGGGTAAAATGAGGACCTCACGGACCTTAACCCACAAGCCCTTAAAAATCTGCTTACCTCAGGGGGCGAGTGGGATCCACAAGGTCCAAGAGGAGCTAAAATGAGGATCTCTGCAGACCCAGGTGTGCAGTTAAGATCCATGAGGTCTGCAGCCAGTAAAGGTAAAAGTTAGAAAAAGGATCTCACGGACCCCACAAAACTTTTAGTTTGGCAGGTTGGGGTGCCCACTATTTGGACAAAGACAGCCCAGGGCTTTTGGTCAGCCACAGAGATGACATGGTCAATCAACTGCTTAGAGCTCAGTGCTATTTGCTGAACTCTGCGGACCATTCTGCCATTAAAGGCAGAGTCATCCGGGTTCGTCAGACAATGCGACAGCTAAGACACCTAAGGCCAACCACGGCAGCTACCTCATGTAGCCCTCCAAGAAAGGAGACCACAGACTGAAGACATGCTTGCAAAGGCCTCAAGTGAAACTATGGCCAAGGCACCACCTCTAGGTAGACGCCATCGACCCCAAGATCTGCAATATAATCCCAGGCCCTAGGAGCTGGAGTAGAGAAGACACTTTAGAGCAAAGCTTCTACTGCCTCTCTTCCCAAGCCATGTGTTGAGCACCACTCAGATATTCCAAGGACTGGGAGTGAACCAGGTTGTTGTTCTCCATATTCCAAGGACTGGGAGGGACTCCAGTTGCTCTTCTCCAGACTGATGACCCAGCCAAGTGCACAAAGATCGATCACCCTGTTGGTGGCCTGCAGACTTTCCTACTGTAAAGACGTCCAAATTAGCCAGATGTCCAGGTAAAAATGCACCCTGAAGTTTCAAAGGATAGCCGCCACCACTACCATAACCTTTGAGAAGATTTGGGGAGCCATGGAGATCATAAAATGCATGGCCTGGAACTAAAAATGTTTGCATCACAAAGCACAGACAACATCGATCAAGGCAGCCAGATGGGAATGTGTAAATATGCCTCCTTCAAATTTAATACTGAGACACTGAGTCTCTTGCACTGCATTGACTTTGGCAGGCGCCTTGCACAGCAAGTTCAGAAAAAAGTCTTGCAGAGGTCAAACATACTCGAGTTTGTAACTATCTCCAGGACCCACTGGTCGGTGGTAATCCTGGCTCACACCTCTTAAAAAAAAAGGAGGGGGGAGATGAGCGATCCCCTATGCTAATTTCAGAGAAATGGGCTTGAAAAGCATCATTGTGAAGTCCAATGGAGTTGCTGAGGATCTGGAAGTAGAGGCCGCGGACTATTCATCTTCACGAAAAAGCTGCTGCTTCTGCTGAAACTGTGGTCTCCGATGTGAGCTGGATTTGTTTGACTTGTAGTGCCTCAACTCTCAAAACCACAATCTGAACTGAAAACTGCAGAGGACTTAGGCTTATCCTCGGCAAGTGCTGACCTTTGAAGTGTCTAAGATCTTTCACAATCTTTTCCAGATCTGCCCCAAACAGGAGCTTGCCCCAAAAAGGAAGACGAGCAAGCCATGACTTAGAAGCCACATCCATGGCCCAATACCGCAGCTAGAGCCACTGCCCGGCAGTAACTAATAATGAGATCTCTAGTGGAAACTCAAAGCAAATCATAAAGCAAGTCTGCTATATAAACTAACCCACTCTCCAATGAGGGCGGTGTGTGAATTAGGTCCTCTGCTGAAGAAGCTTATTGCACTCAACAGAGGCAAGCTCTTGCCAAATAGGAACCACAAATGGTGGCCTGCAGGTAAAACACTGCCACCTCAAACGTCATCTTGAGGGATGCCTCCATATGTCTATTGTACATATCCTTGAGAGCATAACTCCCTTCCACAGGCAACGTGGTCCTCTTCCTGAGTGCCGAGATCAGGAGTCTACCTTTGACAGCCTAACCAGCTCCAGTTCCTCTGCCAGGATGGAGTATAACTTCACCATGGCTCATGCTACTCTCAGGTCTGTATCAGGGGTGTCCCACTGAGCTGAAATGAATGTGGAAGGGCCTTGCATGAATGTTGAAGGATTTAAGGGGCTGCTTAATACCTGACATAATGGGGTGTATCGTCACCTCTGAAGAAAGGGGATCCAGTGAAGAAATGATGAGAATCTCCAGAGCCTGCACAATAAGTATAGAGGCAAGTCAAGCTTCCTAAATATACAAGCCAAAGTAGGGTCATCTCCATCTTCTGACAGTAGATTAAGGAGAGCTCCCAAGTCTCCTTGCAAGCTACCAGAACCTATAGACAGAGGTACCTCTGAATTGTGGTCCGAGGCCACAGAAGCCTCATCTTGGTCTCTCTGCACCTCTACCCTAGGTGATTTTGTTGAAGGGTCAGAGAGTCCCCAGAAAGGGCAATGGAAAACTGAGAACCGCCAGGCTGCTTTAATTTTTTTTTTTTTTAATCTGATGCACGAGGACAAACTTTGGAGAGAAGGGGATGGAGGAAACACCCCAAACCAGCTCTCCAGATACTACACTCCTCCTTCCTTCACGATTCACTCCTAAAGCTGCTGTACTCACTGCTGCAGTCAGCATGGGAGAGGGCCATGCCTTTGGGAAAGACATGCGTAGGTGCATAAAAAAATGGTAGCTGTAGATACGTGCTCAGATAGGAGAGCTGCTGATCCCACCAAAGTCTCCACCCATTGTGCCTGCCCCAATGCCCTGTACAATATTCTCCAAGGATGTGGCCCATGCCACCATCGACGAAGAGGCACAGTTGCACTACAGCTGCCCAACATTCCCCCCGCGATGACTATTGGCAGGAGGGATGCTCAGTCCCTCCTGCCGGGACCCCTGAAACCGCCCCCCCCCCCCAAATGTCCACAGCAGGAGGAGTGCCCAATTCCTCCTGCCATCACTCCACTAACACATCCTCCAGCAGAAGGGATGTCCTGCCGGAACACTCTCCCCCCTCCCCCCCGTAAAGACCATGGCAGGAGGGATGCCCAGTCAGTCCAGAGGAAGGCTACTAAATGGTGCATGGTTTTTGTCATAAGGCATATGGAGACAGACTTAAAGATCTCAATCTGTATACTTTGGAGGCAAGGCGGGAGAGGGGAGATATGATAAGAGACATTTAAATACCTACATGGTGTAAATGCACATGAGTCGAGTCTTTCAATTGAAAGGAAGATCTGGAATGAGAGGGCATGGGATGAAGTTAAGAGGTGATAAGCTCAGCAGTAATCAAAGGAAATACTTTTTTACAGAAAGGGTTGTAGATGCATAGAATAGTCTCCCGGAAGAAGTGGTGGAAACCGACTGTCTGAATTCAAGAAGGCGTGGGATAGGCTTGTGGGATCTCTCAGAGAGAGAAAGAGATAATGGTTACTGCAGAAGGGCAGACTAGTTGAGCCATTTGGCTTTTATCTGTCATCATGTTTCTATGTTAATGATTATACCTGGTACCTAAACCTGAGACTAGGAACTCTGGGTCTCTGAGCACATTTAAAAATACTCTTTATATTCAATGTTTAATTCCTTTTGGTACATCTTAAAATATTGTAGGAATTAAGGGTGTTGAATACTGTGGTGTTTCACCTTGTTGGAAAGATATGATGGACCATACAATTAACATCGGTGTCACAGTTTGTGAGAAGATGTGATGCATATATAGCACACATAGTACATGCATGCATACTGTCTCTGGAGCCGATATAGTACATGCACACATTTATACCTTCTCTGGAACCAATATAGATTTGTATAGTAATAGGGATTCAATGTGCAAACTTATTTTATAAAAGGTGTCCTGTTAAGAAAAATTACCCTATGAGGGTTAGCTAGGGCACCTGCTAAAGAGTTCTGACAGAAGAGCCACAAAGCAACACTTAAATTAGATCCACAATTGTGGGAGTGGCAGGCAGTATTTTATGATTTCTGTGAAGACAAGAAAAATTTATTAAAGTCGACATTTTTTTGTGGTGGGGGGGAAGAAGGAATCAATCTTACACTCTAGCAGTTTAACAGAAATGTACCATTTACAAAACAAATTTTTTACTTACATCCTGCCATATTTTATTTTACCACTGTGATTAGAAAGGTGTGGCTTATAATACACACAGTATTTATAAAAATGGCCACAGTGATATGGACCAGAAATTCTAGATTAACTTGTCAACCAGGAAGTGCCAAAGATGACTGACAATGAATCCAGATTTTCTGTACATGCAAGAAATGTGTGCCAAACTGCCAAATGTCCAACAGTTCATAAAAATATTACAAATAGTGCAAGTGTGTGCCAGCTCATGCAACAAAAGAACACAGACATGCCTTTATTTGAAATCAACTTGACAAAACAAGTGTTATGTGGATAATGTTAAGACATCAACTGTAGAGATGTAAAAGATGTTGATATCTATGCAGACAAATGAAAGGGATATGAATTTTGTTCATAATCATATCCAAGGCAAAAAAAATTTTCCACAAGCTTCACTTTTCACATACATGATCTACATTTCCAAATTAAAATCTAATCTAGGATTTGTGGATTGCTCTATGTCTATAAAGAATCAAGGTGATTTACAATGTCAAGAACTTACACATACCACGAGGAGTTACAGAGAACAAAGTTATCAAAAAACAATGAATTTTCTAGTATACAGAGAACTCAGAAGGAATACATATGATAGT
This sequence comes from Geotrypetes seraphini, assembly GCF_902459505.1. NCBI lineage: Eukaryota > Metazoa > Chordata > Amphibia > Gymnophiona > Dermophiidae > Geotrypetes > Geotrypetes seraphini. The sequence goes on along the minus strand of NC_047092.1, from coordinate 150,505,822 downwards.
TAAAGCAAACTAGTTTTGAATGCCATTAACAGAGCACAATAAGGCCTTTTTATTTGATACTGTCAGAATTAATGACCAGATGCTCCATATATTCTGCTAGAAGAGTCTAAGGCTGTTAATGCTGGATCAGTCATGGGTGCTTATCCTATAGAAATGTTTTTAGCTTTCTTCTGAATTTTAGGTGGCAAATTTCCTTTCTAGTATCCAATAGCAGGGTGTTCCATGTATTGATAGCAACAAAGATAAATAACAAATTGAAGATGCACATATACTTTGTTCCTTTTGGTAAGGAGAGGGCCATCTGCGATCTGTTGATGATTTTGGTTGATTTGAAGTAGAGCTTAGAGAATAGTTGAATAACTTCCTCCTGTGAGTGATTGTTGAAATTGTAGAATATGATGCTTTGAAGGAGATCCTAGAAGTCATGGGTAACCAGGGGAGGCCCTGTTCATACTCTGTTAAGAGTCAAACCTCCTGAGCCTGAAGATTAGCCTAACTGCTTGTATTTTGGATAAGCTGAAGTCTGTAAAGTTGTTTAGCGCCTGTACCCGTATATAAAGAATTGCAATAGCCTGAGTGAGAATGAGCATTTAGACCAGTATTGCAAAGTGGTGTTCATAACACTGATCAAACACAGCTGTTTCATGTTAAAAATGGGTTTTCCCCAGAAATTAGAGATTTGTGGGACATAGGAAAAAGAACAAAGGACATATATGCTGTCTTGCCATTTAAACTACACAGCTTATTTTATCAATTACAAAACTAACCACCTCTTCTATTAAACTGCGCTGTTTGTAGGGCAGAGGGCCACGCTAAATGGCCCGCACTCCTCCAGATGCTCATAGGAACTCTATGAGCGTCGAGAGCAGAGCAGGCCATTCAGCGCAGCTCACTGTGCTAAAAACTGCTAGTGCAGTTTAATAGAAGAGGCCCTAATTTATTAATGCATTTGTAAGCCTTCCAACATTTTGGACATTTCTTATGGCTTTTCAGTACCTATTTCATTAGTCTCCGTTGATTTTATCTTACTTTAATTCATTGATCCACTGCCATTTTGAAGGGCATTAAAGCAATTCACTGTCAGAAAGGTGACAATTTACATCTACCAAAAGAGACTTTATGTTCCTCCAGCCTATGGAATCTCAATTCATTTTTATTTTGTTTTCATTCACATCTTAACCTAGTCAATAAGTACATTCTGCATCATCCTTTCAAGCAATTCTCAAGCTCCAGTCTCATCCCTTTACTTTACCCTCATGGGAGTTTAAGGATTCTCTTTAACAAGTGTGTCAGGGCTTCCTCATATTCCAATGCAAACATTTACGATTATTACGCACTTGATCAATATATCCCCAATTTACAAGGAATCACTGAAACTCTTGCAGTATGGGGAATACAACCAAAATAAAACGTGCTACCTTGGGAGTCTTTTGAATTACCTTTCATAATCTCTTTAAAACCAAGTCTGTCCTAATCAATTCAGCCATGGGATCCATGGAATGGAGTAAAATGTATAAATTTTCCAGGGGATGCAATAATAATATGGTTTGGAAGCAGTACTGATGCATGCACCCCAGCTAAATACTGTCCCTGGGGATAATGGAATATGTGAGCTGAGAATCCTCAAGTGGTTACACATGAAGGGCCAAGGTACTACAACCCAAAAGAGGCCAATACCAATTCAGCAGGATATATAAAATAAATAGTGTGTAAACTGCCAAATCTTCCCAACCCCCATGAGAAAAATAAAGAGAAAATGAGGTACACAGCTATGTTCTACTGATTTAAGTAATCTGATCAATTATATATATCAGCAGCCACTGCTTCAAAGTCTTTAATACATTAACAATATATGTTTATATGGCTAAACGGATAGAACAGAGGTGTTAATATTTTAGCTACTGAGAAAACAATTTGGAGGAGGATGGAGATGCACCTGAATTCAGCAGTAAATGAAAGGCTTAAAGTAACAAATTCTTCAGACGGTACACTGAAAACATCGCCAGGTGAAGCAAGAGACTTTTGGCCCAGTAATTTCTTCCAGCTCCTTAAGGCATCAAGGTCAATTGGACCTGGCCTCTTATTGATTTTATTTTGTATTCACATCTTTTCAGCTATGGTTTAAGATGAGTTACATTCACTGCACTTAAAAACCAAATACCAAAGGAAAAATTCTCTTACCTGCAAATTTTCTTTCCCTTAGTCACAAAAGATGAATCCAGATGTATGGATTAAGTCCATCCACCAGCAAGCAGAGACAGAGAGAACTGAACTGTAACATGTTATATAGTATAATAATAATAATATGCTCCCTTGGCAACTCAGTATTCCTCATAATGGAGCAGAGGGAAACAGTAAATAAACCAAAACCAACTGCATGAACCACCACACACCCTCCTCACATAAAAACATCCAACAGAAATTAGGAGATAGTGGGCTATCTACAAAGAGTAAAAGATAATCAGATACTCAACTTAGTGCCACAAGGGCATGGCTCTAGATTCATGTGCTATGACCATGAGAAAGAAAATTAGCAGGTAAGATATTGTTTTTCCTTACCTATTACCAGCAGTAGACGAATACAAATGCATGGAATGTAGCAAAGCAATCTTCAACTAGGGTAGGAATCGGATAATGCTGTAGTGATAACCAATGCCTGAAAGGAAGCCTCCACCCATGTTGCAACATCCACTTGGTAGTGTTTAGAAAAAGGTATACAATGATGCAGACTGGCTGATCTACAAATTTCTTCCAGAGAAAAATCTACGACTCTGCCCTCAAAGTAGACGCACACATTGAGTGGGCTCACAGGAGATAATGGCAGAACCTTCCCCACTAAAATGTACGCCACAGCTACAGCTTCTTTGATCCACCTAGCAATAGTTGCCTTAGTGGCTGCCATACCCCAAGAAGAACTCCCGTAGAACATGAAGAGGTGATTTGACCGTCAAAACTCATTAGTGGCCTGTAAGTACTGAAGCAGCGCCATGCGAAATTCCAGAAGGCACAGGAACCAAAATTCACCTCCCAAAAAGATGGAAGAAATAATAACTGATTCAGGTGAAAGGCAAACACCATCTTAGGCACAAATTAAGGCACCATGCAAATCGTGACTCCAGCTTCAGAAAACCAGAGAAAGGGATCCAGACAGGACAGAGCCTGGAGTGATGGCCATTTGGAAAAACCACCTTCAATGTGAGGTCTATCAGAGTAACCATCCAAAGGAGTTTGAATGGAGGAAAATTTTAACTTATAATTGTTCTGAATAACCTCCAAGACCCACTGGTCTGTCATGATGCTGGGTGACTGCCTTTAAAAGGGAGACAGGTGTCCCTCTATCAAAGACCAATGGAAAGAGAAATGGCATCCCATCATTGGGCAATATGGGAAGTTGCAGTAGTATGGTTGGCTTGGTTGCCAGGATGCTTGGCTTGGTTGTCATGATGCTTGTCTAAACAACAACAAAAAAAAGGAACTACTTCAGTTGAAACAGGTAGGGCTGGTCTCAGTTAGGGCACTGGTCTTTGACCTGGGGGCCACCGCGGTAGCGGACTGCTGGTCTGACCCAGCAGCGGCAATTCTTATGAAACAGAGGTCTCTGAAAGACCAGGACTGACCCGGCAATATTTCCTGGAGTCATGAAAGCAAACCTGTGACCGAGTCTGGTGAGCTGAACCCTGAGGTCGATCTTCTGAAGACAATGCCTTGGAATCCCCTAAATCTGACAAATTTTTTCAGATTCTCCCCAGAAAGGAGCTTCCCCCTAAAGAAAAGTTTGATTAAGAACTGATTAGATGCCACATCTGCAGCCCAGTGATGAAGCCACACTAAGCATCTCACCATGAGCACCAGAGCCATCTGCTTCACCAATGGCCAGACCAGATCATAAAATGAGTTTACCAAGTAGTAAAGTCCCGACTCCATACTTGCTCAGGAACTCGGCTGGGTGGAATACGTAGCTCTTTGGTGGAGTCTAAAGCAGACTCAAGCAGAGGACATAATTTGAGGTTGAGGGGTGGTAGATTCAGGGGTAATGTTAGGAAATTCTACTTTAAGGAGAGGGTAGTGGATGCCTGGAATGCGCTCCCGAGAGAGGTGGTGGAGCGTGGTAATGGAGGAAGAGATTCTTAACCAGTGGAGAGAGGGAGAGAGAGATGCCAGACTATGGGGGCCAAGAAGGTGATTCAGGGTGCAAGTGAGAGAGGGTAAAAGGCAGGCGCGAGCTTTTCGTGCTCCTGCCTTGTCCCGCATCACTGCGTGAATGGCTGCCTCAGTGCTACAATGTTTACATATGCATCCTGCCTGGGCCAAAAAAGCGTGATCACAAATATCAGTAACTGTCTCTCGTATATGGTTATTAAGAAGTGACCTTGATATACTGTGAGAATATTTTAAAAATAAAGCAATACTGGACCGACAGACGTCCTGAACATATGCTAGAACAAGTGGTCTCTCAAATGCCTGAAATATGCTTATCAAACTTAACTGATGATCTGGATTTGGAAACTTCTGCACAGGAGCTATTTGTTCATAAAGCTTGTCTTACTGCAAAAAAAAAAAATTCTCTTAGCAACGTGGATACAACCAAATTCTCCCACACTTACTTTGTGGAGGAATTCTATTTATGACTTATTGCAAATGAACAAATGACTATTAAAAGTGGGGGAAGGTCATAAAACGGTTTTGGACAATTGGGAACTATTTCTAGAACTCCGACATGACTTCACAATATTCTCCTTAATACTTTAAAAGTTAAATTCAGGATGGGTGGGAGGGGGATAAGGATGTGGTACATAAGCTGCCTAGACATTTTTACTGATGGACAAGATAGAAAATCCTTTAATAAGATTAAAAACTTGGACTTTGAGGTCAAGGAGAAGAAGGAGGGAGAAAGGGAGAGGGGAATAAAGAAAAATAAAGCGTTCAATGTTGGTATGATGCAGATGCAAAAATGCGGCACCATTTTAAAATGCTAATAATTATGGTTTTCTATAAAACCTTAGCAAATTCAGCTTTTATAAACTAACCAATTCAAAAGTATCCAACACAGAATGAAAGCAACAGCATTTTAAACTAAGACGTTCTGCCATGTCCAAGCTCAGACCACCCAATCCAGTTAACTTCAAATATGCATCAAGAGACAAACATACACCTTTTTAAAGAGATCATATGCCACGTCCAAGCTCAGTCCACCCAGCCTCCCCCCCCCCATCAATTCTGAAGTCGGAGAGGAAGCTCCAGGCCAGCCAATCGCTGCCTGGATGGCCTGAAATTTCCTCTCCGACGTCAGAATTGACATCGGGGAGTTGGCTGGTGGGCCCAGCGCTTCTGTAGTCGCTGCTGGCCTGTTGTGGTGTCAGGGAACAGGGAGAACTCGGCGGCAACGACAGCTTGGGGGCCTGTTCCCAGGCGGTGGCGGATGCCAGCCCCAGTATTGGCTTGGAGAGAAAGAAAGGATAGACAGAAAGAAAGAAAGGGGGGCAGGGAGACAGAGAGAAAGAAAGGGGGGATAGGGAAACAAAAAGAAAAAAGAAAGAAAGGTGGGGCAGGGAAACAGAAAGAAAAAGAAAGACAGGGGAGGCAAGGAAAGGGGTGAACAGGGAGACAAATAGAGAAAGAAAGAAAGGGGGAGCAGGGAGACAGATAGAGAGAAAGAAAAAGAAAGGGGAGCAGCGAGACAGATAGAGAGAAAGAGGGGGAGCAGGGAGACAGTGAGAAAGAAAGGGGGAAGCAGAGATACAGAGAGAAAGAAAGGGGAGAGCAGGGAAGCAGAGAGAAAGAGGGGGAGCAGGGAGACAGTGAGAAAGAAAGGGGGAAGCAGAGATACACAGAGAAAGAAAGGGGAGAGCAGGGAAGCAGAGAGAAAAAAAGGGGAGCAGGGAGACAGATAGAGAAAGAAAGAAAGGGGGGGAGCAGGGAGACAGATAGAAAGACAGAGAGAAAGAAAGGGGAAGGGCAGGGAGTGAGGAAGAAAGAAAGAAAGAAAGGGAAGGGGGCAGGGAGTGAGGAAGAAAGAAAGAAAGGGAAGGGGGCAGGGAGTGAGGAAGAAAGAAAGAAAGGGAAGGGGGCAGGGAGAGAGGAAGAAAGAAAGAAAGGGAAGGGAGCAGGGAGAGAGGAAGAAAGAAAGGGGATGGGGCAGGGAGAGACAAAGAAAAAGTTTGGGGAGGGAATGGAGTGTGTCAGGTGGCAGGGGGCAGGCAGGGAGAGAGAAAGAAAAAGTTGGACTCATGGAAGGACAGAGATGTTGGTTGGGGAATGGAATGAGGTCTGGCGGAGAGGAAGCATGCAGGAGGCAGAAAGAAGGGAAGAAATATTGGATGCACAGTCAGAAGAAGAAAGTGCAACCAGAGACTCATGAAATCACCAGACAACAAAGGTAGGAAAAATGATTTTATTTTCAATTTAGTGATCAAAATATGTCCATTTTGAGAATTTTTATCTGCTGTCTATATTTTGCACTATGGCCCCCTTTTACTAAGCCGCAGTAGCGGATTTTAGCGCTCCCTGCGCTAAAAACCGCTATTGCGGTTTAGTAAAAAGGGAGAGGGTATATTTGTCTATTTTTGTATAGTTGTTACTAAGGTGACATTGCATATTTTAAAGTCATCTGCCTTGACCTATTTGAAAAAAAACCAAAACCCCGAATATAAAATGATAATTAAAATTTTCTCTGCGTACAGTGTGCTTTGTGTTTTTTAAAATTTTATTGTTTGGTAGATCATTTTGACTTGGTCATTTTAAAAGTAGCTCGCAAGCCAAAAAAGTGTGGGCATCCCTGAGCTACACAGATTGCAAAATCTAGTACATCTGCACATCAAGGTCTGGCCAATGGATTGGTCTGCAGTTGTGTAACCAAAGAGACCAATGATTCCAGTTTTCTCTAGTAAGTCAATTCTATTACAGAAATACTCAAACAGCTAAACATCAAGATCCTGAAATCAGCAAGTATAAAAAGAAATTAGGTTCTTACTTTGATAATATCTTTTCTAGTAGATCGGAATGGTATGCTGAACCTTAGGGTACTCTGTTCATTCTCGCAAGCATACTGCAGAAAGATGTCAATCACAGCTTTTGAAACCTCCTCCTCCAGTACTCTCCAAGCAAGTATGAGCTCTAGAGTAAAAAGATAGAAGGAGGAACACAGGGAACTCCCCAAAACCAAGGTTCTGATCTGCTCATATAATGTTATAATAATGAAACTATGTATAAATGAACCAACCACTGAACACTAGAACACATCAAATAAAAGCAACAACTTGAATATTAGTGGAGCTCAATTATCTCTTGAGACTCTGCAAGATCAAGTCACCTTATTATGATCACCTGCTAATATCCAGGTAGCCAGACCTGCTAATCCAGGTAGCCAGACACCATGGGAGTGACTCAATAAGATGCTGGATGGTTGCTAGAGGTATCTGGAGCCTAGCAGACTGAAGTGCGTCCAACAGTTGCTGACATGTATATGGTGGTGGAGCCAGTCATCGAACATGTCGATCGAGATGGTCCCAAATGTGTTTAACTGGATATAAGATCTGGGGAATTCGGAGACTAGGGAAGTAGCTGAAGTCTTGGTTGTGCTCTGGGAACCACTCAAACAATTCTGGTGGTATGACATGTTGCATTGTCCAGTTGAAAGATCAACATGAAAGGGTGTACTTGGTCAGAAAGAATGAATGGAAAGATACCATATTGGTTGAGTGCCCTTCAGAGGTATCAAGGGACCCAGATCATATCAAGAAAAATTCCCCAGACCATAAGCTGCTGCCACTACCTTGTATACATTCAACAATGGCTGCTGTGTTTTTGCTATTGGCGGTTTCATGCTCGACACGCCAATGTCCATCTGTTCGACAGAGCTCAAAAAAAGCCTCATCAGAGAAGACAATTCTCTGCCAGTCAGTGTAAGTCCAATGTTAAGTACATATGAACATAAGAACTGCCGCTGCTGGTCAGACCAGTGGTCCATCGTGCCCAGCAGTCTGCTCCCGCGGTTGCCCTTAGGTCAAAGACCAATGCCCTGCGTCTAGCCTTACCTGCGTACGTTCTGGTTCATCAGGAACTTGTCTAACTTTGTCTTGAATCCCTGGAAGGTGTTTTCCCCTAAAACAGCCTCCGGAAGAGTGTTCCAGTTTTCCACCACTCTCTGGGTGAAGAAGAATTTCCTTACGTTTGTACAGAATCTATTCCCTTTTAACTTTAGAGAGTGCCCTCTCATTCTCCTTACCTTGGAGAGGGTGAACTACCTGTCTTTATCTACTAAGTCTATTCCCTTCATTATCTTGAAAGTTTCGATCATGTCCCCTCTCTGTCTCCTCTTTTCAAGGGAGAAGAGGCCCAGTTTCTCTAATCTCTCGCTGTATAGCAACTCCTCCAGCCCCTTAACCATTTTAGTCGCTCTTCTCTGGACCCTTTTGAGTAGTACTGTGTCCTTCTTCATGTATGGCGACCAGTGCTGGACGCAGTATTCCAGATGGGGGCGTACCATGGCCCAGTACAGCGGCATGATAACCTTCTCCGATCTGTTTGTGATCCCCTTCTTAATCATTCCTAGCATTCTGTTCGCCAATTTTTGCGATGAATCCTCGTGAGCATAGATGCAGTCACCAGCCAGTTGATTTGGACACACATCTGAAAGATCCCTGGTTTATTTGGACAGTGAATTGCTCTACGGTAGTATGCCAATCAGCCCTCACCAACCTGCGCAGCCTACGTTCACCTCTTGCATTGATAGCTCATGCTACCCCACAGTTACGTTCATGCTTCCCACTGGGTCACTGAAAAAGGTTCCATTCATCCACTCATGGTATATTTTAACCATACAGCCTGTATACTGTTCACAAACTCTGGCGTTTCCAAAATGCCGCCACCCTTGACCTGGTAGCCAATGAACATGCCTTTTTCAATATCTGATAAACTGCGCTTCTTCCCCCATGACTGCCACAGTTGCTATATTGGCAACTTACTCACATCTCATCTTATATACCCACGAAGTCTGCACACAAAACGTGCATTCGTTCATTGGCTTTGCATCCCTGAGGTAGGCAGTGGTCATAATGTGACTCCATCATGCAATGTCTGGGTGAGCAGCCAGGGAGACTTGCTTCTCTTGGTCTCTGGACTGAAGGGAGCAGCAAACTGCTGGGAGAAGGAGGTGGTTTCAAAAGCTGCGATTAGTATGCTTGCGAGAACAGACAGAGTACTCCAAGGTTCAGCATACCATTCCTATTGCACTGGAACACACTTTTAAAGTTTAGCATCATGTACATATTACGTTTATTCCCGCTATAACATACCTGAACTTCTGAATTAGAATCAACTGGCTGAAGTGAAAACCATGTTTCTTTATCAGTGAATTTGCATAATTCTTCTTTTTTAAAAGAAACTTTTCCTATAGGAATAAAACAGAACAATGAATCAAATACCTTGGACTTATATACTGACAAGATGAACTAGGTATTTTTCTTTAAAAAAAATGTTAAGTATCTGGTGATTTCTTACATCTGATCAAGTTAGCCATGGATTAACAAATGAAGATAATGTCATGCATTTTCTACTTGAAAAGGCAATGCTCGTTTTCTACAGTTATTGGCCATGATGATACAGTAAATTTATTGCCTTAGTTCTAGTATACAGTGGCTATGCTTTCATGTGAACCTATATATTCCAATGTCCTTCATGAAAGCAGCTTGTGAAAGGAAGTCATAAAAAGTTAAAAAAAATAAATATATTATATACAGAGGAGGAGGAGGAGGAGGAGGAGTCACCTTGGCACAGGGATGGAGGATATTGGGTATTAAAGCTATCAGAAGCTATTTTTCAAACTTAGCTGCAAAGCCAAAAAATGTTTAGTGGGTTGCTGACTACTTCATCAGATTTAATGAAAGAACCAGGATATATATATATCCTGGTTCTCTCATTAAATCTAATGAAATAGTCAGCAACCCACCAAACATTTTTTGGCTTTGCAGCTAAGTTTGAAAAATAGCCCCTCAATCTCTCTCCTCTCTCTCTCCTTATATACCTCCCAGAGAACTCCATTCCTCAGATAAGTCACTCTTAGCGTTACCCTTCTCCTCCACTGCCAATTCCAGACTTTGTTCCTTTCATCTAGCTGCCCCCTATGCCTGGAATAAATTACCCGAGTTTGTCCGTCAAGCCCCTTCCCTTGTTTAAAAGCAGACTGAAAACCCATCTTTTTGATATAGCTTTCAATCCTTAACCCTACTCCTCTGCCCTCAAACCCAACCAGCTGATTAACCATTCCCCTTAACTGTATCCACATCATCCTGTTTGTCTGTCTTGCCTGTTTAGATTGTAAGCTCTTTCAAGCAGGGATTGTTTTCTTACTCTTTGTGACTCTGTACAGCACTGAATGCATCTGTTAGCACTATAGAAATAATTAATAGTAGTAATAGTAAGTTAATGGCAATAAATATGGCAATAAATATGGCTAATCTAAGGAATATCTTCTCTAAAGGCCTGTTGAAAAAAGAAGTTTTCAAAAAGATCTTAACAGATTTAAAAGATAGCCTCTAAATGTACCATATTTTTCACTCCATAAAATGCACATTTTCCTCCCCAAAAAGTGGGTGGAAATGTAGGTGCGTCTTATGGAGCGAATATAAATTTTATTTTATTTTTTTTTTAACCCCCCCTCCCCCAAACTCACGAGAACTGACTGCAGCCATTTAGGGAACGGTGTGGGACCAGGCAGAAGCACAAAAAAGCTTGTGCCTGCCTTGTGCGCCACCCTGCCGCCATCCAGCGAGGGAAGGAGCGCGGAAAACTCCTGCCAATACAGCGCTGGACAACCAGAAATAAAAAAAGGTACTGGGGGGCACTAGACCTGCCCTGTGCCCTGTACCCTGTCCCGGCCTACCACTATACCACCTTCTGCCGGTAGGTCCTCCACCCCCTTGAACAATCGCTAGCAGGAGAGAGCCCAACCCCTCCTGCCGGTAGACCCCAACCCCGATGATCGCTGGCAGGAGGGTGCTCAATCCCTCCTGCCGGAAGATGACCTCCCCCCCGGACTCCCTCCCACTAACCTTAAAAAGTTGGATGGATGAACGGGTCTTCCCACCGTCTGGTAGGCCTGCCTCCATCGAAATGAGGCCCATCCCACAGGATCCTAAGGCCTGATTAGCCCAGGTGCCTAAAGCCCCTCCAATCAGGCCTTAGGATCCTGTAGGATGTGCCGAAGAGGGACAGGCCCACCTCATTTCAACAGAGGCGGGCCCGCCAGACGGATGGTGGGAAGACCCGGCCGGCCAATTTTTTAAAGTTAGTAGAGGGGTGTCAGGAGGAGGGTTGATATCGGGGGGGGATCATCTTACGGCAATCGTCAGGAGTGGGGGGCCTTCTGCAACTGGCAGGAAGGGTTGGGCAACCTCCTGCTGGCGATCGTCAGGGGGGTTGGAGGCCTACCAGCAGGAGGGGTTGGGCTCCCTCCTGCCGGCGATTTGGAGGGGGCCTACCCGCAGGAGAGATTGGGCACCCTCTTGCCGGTGATTGTTCGGGGGGGGGAGGGAGGGGAACTGGCGGCCACTATACTTATCACGGCAAGAAAATCCCTTGCAGCGAAAAGTGTAGCGGCCACGTCTACAGTAACCCGGTTTATTTTGTCTGCAAGTAGGCCCAATTCTGTATAGGACGTCCACTTCAAGGTTTTATTTGTGGTAAATTTCAGTCAGTCACTGATAAGTGTGGTTCCCACATCAAAAAAATCATCTGTGCAAACATTTTGCCTTCTACAAAGATATACCCAATTGACATACTTTAATATGGTAGCTAAAAAACAAACCCCAAAATCACTTTCATAAAATAAAATAATCTAAAAGCATTTTTATAGGTTACTTACCTATACGAATGTCTCGCTGTAAAACACTCTTATCATAAATATAAAACGACAAATACTGGAAAGTTCTTGGAATTTCAAAGAAAAAGTCTTCATTGTAAAATGGACTGAAAGAAAAGCCAACAGATTATGAAATGTAATATCTGATTCAGCATTTTAGAGCAGGAGATCTAAACCTAGTCCTCGGGCCACACCTAGCCAGTTAGGTTTTCAGGATATCCACAATGTATAAGCATATGAGTATACAATGGAAATAAATTTGAATGCACTCATATGCTTACACATTGTGGATATCCTGAAAAACTGATTGGTTATGTATATCTCAAGGTCTGTGTTGAGAGCCACTGCCTTAGAGAAACTATGCTTTATCACACAAGTTAAAAATGTGTAAATCCACTAGAAAAAAAATCATTCCAAGCCATATTACATATCTGCACTCTTTAGATCATGTTTTACACAGTCTTTACTCTATTTTGCCTTAATATTTTGTGTGGTCATAAAAGCACATTTTATTCTTTCACATAATTTTCCTGCCTAATACATTTCTAAAACTGACAAATTAAACAAACAAACAAAAAAAAACAGTACTACAAAACTATTTTAATGAAGATATTATAATGGCATTTTGCTCGATTTAACAATCACCATATTTTCTAAACCATCTTTTTTACAACAAAAGAGCAGAGCAGAAAGAAAAAAAAAAAAAAGTGATCTTTAAGATCATCTGGAAGCATTGGATAATTGCAGGAATACGGACTTTAAATGATGTTATTTTAAATGGTAAACTGCTTGATTTTACACAATTGCAACATAAATTTGGGCTCAATAAATCACAATATTTTCAATGGTTGCAATTGAAGCAGGCCATTCAGGCAGGGTTCCCTGAATGGAAAAGTCTTAATACTCAATATAGTTTGGAATTCTCATGCTTTCAGGTAGACTTTTTGGGTCACCAGGCTGCGCAGTTGTATAAAACTATTAATGGTTAAAAAAAAAAAAACTATTAATGGTTAAAAAACTATTAATGGTTAAAAAAAATATATTAATGGTTAAAAAAAACCCTAAAAACGGTCTTATGGATATTTGGAGCATTGAGATTAAGCATCAGATTTCAGCTTCTCAATGGCCACAAATTTGGTCTTCGAGGATGAGATGTACAATGTCTGCATCTAACATGGTTTTTGCTTTTGCATAGAGCACTTTGGACCCCAGTTAGATTACAGAAGTTGAATAGTTCAAAGTCTAATAGATGCTGGCATTGTAATCTTGAAATAGGGATATTAGATCATCTTTTGTTTTATTGTCCCTATATCTTAGCCTTTTGGAATTCCATCTGGGATCAAGTAAATTGTTTACTGGAAAATCATGTAGCACTATCTTATGATAAGGTATTATTTGGAACAGCTATGAGAAAAAAAGAGAGTCAGATATCATCATTTAATAATAAACTTTTATTAATCATGACTGGAGTCGCTGTTCAACATATCACCAACTGGAAGGATTATAGTAGACTTAATTTCAACTTTTGGTGGAACTCATTATGTCACATGTTTAAAATGGAAAGATCATTAGCTGTACAAAATGGAAATTATAAGACTTTTATTTAAATATGGGAGCCATTGACATCTTTTTGAAATGTTTAAGCACCAGTTTTTCTATTGATTTATACACCATAAATAATAGAGAGGGGGAAGGGTTCTTTATTATATTGCTCATTTTAATAATAATGGGGAAGTGGGGTGGGATATGGGTTTATATATACAATTTATGTTTTTCTTGATAGATTTACAAGTGATGTTTTCAATTATTATTTATGGTCATATTTGTACACTTGTTAAAAGATTGAAAATGAATAAAGATTATTAAAAAAAAAAAAGAGCAGAGCAGAGTACAATAAATATAGTTACTACTAGAAGTGTGAAAAAAATATGGACAAAAGATCTTTTACAGAACAAAGAGAGTGGGAGTGCAAGCGGGAGTGTGGGAGGGAGAGACATTTGAAACCGAGGCAAGCTTGGTCTGCTATCTTCTCCTCTAAAAAGGGACCTAAATACTTACATAGTCTAAATACCAACATATGCAGTATACACACACATGGAGAGACATTTTTGATAAGGCATCTAAGTCCGACTTTTTGAGAAAAACATCAAAAAAATCAGGTGGAGTAAAAGTCCATTTTCGAACCCACAAGATGTTTGTTTCTTTTTAAAAATGACCCAGCTAGATGCTTTGTCCAGCTAGACGTCTAAATTTTGTTGCCATTATTAAAAAAAGGTCCAAATGAAAAACATCCAAAACAAGCCATTTGCATGTAGGAAGGCCAGCATTTTTAATGGACTGGCCACACAGACATACTAACGGAGCAGTGGAGAACCCTAGGACAGTGTTTCTCAACCTTTTCAAGCCAAGTACCCCCTAAGCCACCCGAGTACCCCCCAGCCAAACTCTGCCCAGACCCACCCAAACTCCACCCCTGACTCCACCCCCATAATAATATACTAATTGTAATGCAATTTCTTCCATCCATTTTTCATATACACACAATAATACATAATGGTAACCACAAAACTAAAAAACACAAAGCACACTGTACACAGAGAAAATATTAATCATTTATATTCAGAAGGGTTTCAAAGATATGACTTTAAAATATGCAATGTCACCTCAGTAACTATAGAAAAATTGACAAATATAGTGCAAAATATAGACAGCAGATATAAATTATCAAAACCGACACATTTTGATCACCAAATTGAAAATAAAATCATTTTTTCTACCTTTGTTGTCTGGTGATTTCATGAGTCTCTGGTTGCTCTTTCTTCTGTGCATCCAATAAATTATCTATCTATCGTTCTTTCTTTCGTAAAACATACAGTGCTGCTCAGTCACCATCTTTACTCAGTGGTGAGGAAGAACTGGCTCAGTCCAGCAGGACTCAGGGTAGGTTTGGTGGAAATGCACATTTCCAAGTCAGAGACAGGAACAGAGTTTGCATCCCTCCTGCTGCAGAATACCGAGCATATCCCCTGCGGTATACAAAGCGTATGAGGTTCCATCCCCAACTGTATACACTTCTCCCTCTGTATTCGCTGTGATAGGGGATTAACAGAACCATAAATAAAGAAAAACCATGAATAACTTTTTCATATGTTATTCGCTGTTTTCTATTAAAAACCATTGTGAATATGGTGAAACCGTGAATAATATGGTGGGAGACCTGGCCTGTTCCTGAAGGAGAGGCAAAACACGGTGAAGAAAGTGTTGGGAATCAGCGATTTCTCTATGCAAGCTGATGTAATTTGGGGGAGGAGCCAGTAAGCTAAAACCATGAATATTCGAAACCGCGATTGCTGAAATCGCAAATACAGAGGAAGAAGTGTATATAGGCCATCTATTCTCTCCTCCCCACGCCTCACTGTGCAATACAGAGTGCTACCACAGTATGACAAGCGCCTCCCCCTCCCAATGGTACATGGTATTAACATCTGCCTCACCCCCACCCTCACCCTGCCACAACTCCGGGAAGGGCCAGGCGCATGCAGTGATTGCATGCCGCCAGCCCACAAGCCTTCCCCCACCGTCAATTCTGACATCAGAGAGAAGGTCCGGGCCAGCCAAGCAGCGATTGAGAAACCCTGCCCTAGGAGGCACTGCTGTGAACTTTAAATTAAATGATACCAGGTACACTTCAACATAACCCCTATATTATACAGTGAGCCCTCCCAAACTCCCCTCAAACCTATTGTACCCACCTATCTACCACCCCAGTAGCCTTTGTGTGTGCAGGTGTTACCTATATGGCAGGATAGTGGGTTTTTGGTGCATTCATACTTTCCACCAGAAGTGTATTAGTTAGGGTGGCATATGGGCCTGGGTCCCCTTCTCTGCAGTCCACTGCACTGCCCTCCAGGCTACTCCAGAGACCTGGTTTGAAGGTCTATTAGGACTGGCCATAGTATATGCAGCTGTCAGACACCGATATGTAAAGTTTCATGTAGATATTTGGGGGTGGGAGCAGGTAGTGGCCACTGGGGGAGTCTGCGGGGCCATATTTTCATCCCTCCAGTGGTCATCTGTTCTGTTTGGGTACCTTTTTGGTCCTTGTTTTAAAAACAGGTCCAGCCCAAATTGTGCTCTGGACAAAATATTTGATAATTATCACTGTAAAATGTCCAAGTGCTAACATAGAAAAAGAAAAAGACGGCAGAAAAGGGCTATAGCCCACCAAGTCTGCCCATTCCAAATACCCGCCCTCTGGTTTCACTCCCCTAGGGATCCCATGTGAATATCCCATTTTCTCTTAAAGTCCGACACGCTGTTGGCCTCAATCACCTGCAGTGGGAGTTTGTTCCAATGATCCACTACTCTCAGTGAAGAAGTATTTTCTGGAGTCGCTATGGAACTTCCCTCCCCTGATTTTCAGCGGATGCCCCCTGGTGGTCGAGGGTCCCATGAGGTAGAAGATATCTTCTTCCGACTCGATACGGCCCGTGATGTACTTAAACGTTTCAATCATATCACCCCTCTCTCTTCGTTCCTCAAGTGAGTATAGCCTCAGTTTATTCAGTCTTTCTTCATACGTGAGATCCTTGAGCCCCAAGACCATCTTAGTGGCCATTCGCTGAACCGACTCGATTCTCAGCACGTCCTTCCGATAGTGTGGCCTCCAGAATTGAACGTAATACTCCAAATGAGGCCTCACCATGGACCTGTACAGCGGCATCATAACTCCAGGTCTCCTGCTGACAAAACCTCTACGGATACAACCCATCATTTGCCTTGCCTTGGAGGTAGCTTTCTGCCCTAATCCTGTCCAAACAAATCTCTAAACAAGCCCCCTTATGATTTAGACATACTGGAGACAAATGACCTGAAAGACACCTCGAAAATCTATTTTGAAAATGCCTATTTTGATTGACTAGTAAGATGTCCACGTGCCGGTTTATGCCATCGGAAATTAACACACAGAAGGGTTCTTATGCCAATTACTTTTTTTTTTTTTAACTAATTAAGGCATAACCTAACACAGAATTTTAGGCATTTCAGATTAACACAAATCCCCCTTTTCCCCAAATTTTAAAGAGAATTTCCTAGCAGGTCTATATATCTAAATATAAAGTGCTTCTAAAAGAATGCCTAAATTCTTTTGGTAATTCACACTGCAATTGCTATGACAGAGATACTGCCCTTCTATCATTATGCTTTACTTTATACTTAAGACAAACAGGAGAAACTGCCTTCACAACAGTGAGGGGCACGGAAACAACAACGAAGGAGACCGGATGGTGCTCAATCCTTTTTATTATCAAACAGACTTGACACGACCGTGTTTCGCCCAACAGGGCCTGCCTCAGTAGTTAAGAAATGAGGCGTGTATTAAAATTATACAATTGTGTCAATAAACCTCCACATAAAAAAACACACATACGAATAAACATACAAATAACATACAAATGAGCATAAATATGTAAATACCAAAATACATTCATAAATATATAAATGAGATTATTTGTATCACTAACAAAACATAAAATAAGTTTATCTTAAACATACAACTAAGCATGGATACATTTATAAATATAGTAAGAGCAACCACATAATGTTAATGTTACAATTATAAAAAATATGAAAATTAAAATAGTAAATAAACTTAATAAATGAAAATATAACAAGTAAACTTTAATAAAAACAACACATTAAAAATAAACGCAAAACATGTTAAAAACACTAAAATTTGCTGTTATGTCAAAAACATAAAAAACTAATCAATTTCTTAAAAAGAAGCGTACCTTGGTGTTGAGTGATAAAATCAAAGATGTGTCAATCCAAATGTCCAAGTATTGCAATAAAAACACTAGAAAAAAAAACGGTCTCATTTACAAAGCCGCACTAACAGCCCCAAAGCCCACAGAGATTTAAAGGGCTTCAGGGCTGTTGCCGCACAGCTTTGTAAAAGAGGCCGTAAATTTAAAAAAAAGGGGGGGGGGGAGACACCAAAAAACCACAAGAAAAAAGGAAAAAAAGTAGGAAAAGGGGGAAATGTGTTTACAATACTTTCAAAACAAAAATTATGTCATATAATGAAAATTTTATTCTATTAAGTCTGTCAAAATATTGTAGATATTATTATATTAAATGAATGATAAATTGGACAAAATGCATAAATGAAAAGAGTTGATAAAACACTGCATTTGAATGTATACCAATTGTGTCAAAAATAATCATAATCATTGATAGAAATATTGATGTGAACTAAATTGGCCACATATAAAATTTTTTGCCACACCTAAAAATTTTTTTAGTTCTATGGTATGTATAATGAAACATCCATTTGTGCATACAAATATGTTAGTGAGTTTTATGTCAAGATACTCAAAATATCTACTATTCTGAAACATATGAGAACAATTGTTAACTTATTGGGGTGCATCAAATATGGATACATTTCAAACATGTTAAATGATTACACATAAAAAAAATTTATAATAAACAATAAAATTACCAAATCGGGCATCTCTCAGTGTGGTCTATGGATGCTGAGAAGCTGAAACCATATATTATCAGGATGCTGGTGAGACCGTGAACACAACTCTAGCTGTGTAGATACAGGAAGTCTGAGCCCATTAGTTCCATTAAACGTTGGCAAGGCAAAATAGATGACTCCTTTAATTGTTAAACACAGTCATTAGAGAGTTGTTCTAGAATCTTAGTCCTCAAAAAAGAATAACTTTAGTGGCATTTAGTCACTCCTCACGAAGTTTTGACCAATGATGTGGCTGGAGGTAGTTTGAGATTTAAGCTCTGCCGATAAAGACCTGAGGCTTTTCTTCCGTATGAGTTGACTTTCAGCCTTAATCAAGTGGAGTTTTTGTATATTGATAAATCAGAGAATGACACAGGAACAAATTTTTCTCTGTCCCTGCAGGAACTCAATGTCCCCATGAGTTTTATCGCTGTCCCTGTCCCATTCCTGTAAGCTCTGCCTTAACCGCACAAGCCTCAAACACTTATGATTTTAAAGTGTTCTGCAGATGAGGACAGAGCTTGCAGGAATGGAGCGGGGACAGGAAAGGAACTCACCAGGACAGGAAATACCACCAGCATCTGGAAAAGCTAGTACCTTCGGCGAGGCTCTATGTTCCGGCGATGATGAGGCACTCACCGTTCGTGCCAGTGTGAGTAGGAGAGGGCAAAGTGGGTGAAGAGGCTATAAAATAAACCCACCAGGATATTTGAAAAAAACATCCACTTGAGCAGGAAAATCGAACCGAATCGAAAAATCGATTCAATAGGCTGAACCAAATCAAATTTTTTTCTCCTGAATCGGGCAGCACTACTGAAGACACCAGTGATGTGGGTCAGTTACTAAGATGGGCCAAGCACAGCGACCGCACTTTTTAAAACCCATCTGCAGTCAGGACATCGACAGAAAAACGGCCCCGGCAAGATCAAAATCAGAGGCCCTGCCGGGCCGAACGCATGAGAGGGAACACACTAATTTTTTTTTTTTTTAAATATCAAAATAAAAGAAGAAAAACAAGAAAGAAATGACTCAACGTCAAAAAATCTGCGAGAGTGGGAAGGCAGCAAGAGAAAAAAAATTCAACAGCAGAAACTAAGAAACTGAGGGATCGTGCGCCTACATCAGGCTGGAAGGCACTCATGCATGTGTGGAGCGGGCTATCGCAAACTTTCTAAAGATTTAGGGCTCCTTTTACAAAGGCGCACTAGGGCCTTAACGTGCGGAATAGCATGTGCTAAATTGTCCCGCACGCTAGCCGCTACTGCCTCCTTTTGAGCAGGCGGTAGATTTTCGGCTAGCACGCTCTATAGTGTGCGCTAATCCAGTGCGTGTGCTAAAACCGCTAGTGCACCTTTGTAAAAGGAGCCCTTAAAGTGGCGATGCACTTTTAAAGTGGTCCGTACCGGGGCTCCGTCGGTGACGTCACCCATCAGTGAGAATATGCTGCCTGCTTGTCCCAGGATAAAATGAGTTCCCATGTCATTCTCTAGTATAAATTAAAGAATTAAGGCTGGAACTGGGCAGACTTCTATAGTCTGTGTCTCATATATGGGGATTCACTGTGGTAAGGACTAGGGAGGGCATCAATGGGAACTCCAGTAGCTTGGAACATGAAGGACGTTACTGGCTGGACTTTTCGGTAGGTATCCTCCAAATAACAGGATGGTTGAATAGGTTAGAGTGAGCTTGGACAGCAATTCCAGCAGTTGGAACCTAGGACAGTACCAGGTGGACTTTACGGTCTATGGCCCAGAAATATCAAAGAAAAAAGACAAGTTAATTTATTCATGAATTTATAATGTGTATAACTAATGGGCAGACTGGATGGACCGTTCAGGAATTTATCTGCTGTCATTTTCTATGTTAGTATTTGCACTACAACAATACTTATGTTTAGGTCTGAAAACATGCACTGCCATGAAGGGAGAAAAGGATTGGGTCTTGGTATATTGCCTTTTTGTAATTTTACAATACACTCAAACAAGTACTTAAAGCATTTTCCCTTTCTGTTCCGGTAGGCTCATAATCTATTTAATATACCTGTTATTTGCCATAGGGACCTTTTTGTGGCATGTTCTTAGTTAATTACCATGTCGGTGATTCGGAGAGGTGAGGACAATGGAGAAAAACCACCTTAGACTAGATAATTCATCTCAAACTGTAGTTTAGCGAGTCAAGCTTTTCAATATATGGAAAAGCCCAATAACCATCCAGTGACTGTCTACATCAGTTTGATTTGAAACAAAAATATCTTAAGAATCTAATCAGGTGCATATGAGCAGTGCTCAGCCTTAAGTGTCAAACCACTACTGCTAACAACTCATTCTTAAAAACTATACTTACAACTTTTCCTTCCTTCTGTTACCACATTACCATCCCACTGCTGTTTCTCACAGAAACAGAAAAAGGACAACTACAAGACAACTTTAGATTATATATTGAGAGGGTGAAAAACAGGAAGTAAAATGTCAGCAACTCTGGCTCCCCTTTCAGACTGAAAATTTAACTATATGATTAGAGACTTACTTTTTAAACGTCCTTTACAGAATCATTTTTTTAAGGCAGGAGTTAGATGTCCAACCAATGTCCTTAATGTTATAATTCTGACATTATTAGAATGGCAAATTTATGCTACTTTTTATTATAATTGTAAAAATGTTGGCACCATATCATTTATTTTTAATCTGTTTAATGTTTTTATTTACCGTATTTGCCGGCGTATAGGACGACTGGGCGTATAAGACGACCCCCCAACTTTTAGCTAAAAAATAGAGTTTTGTGTTATACTCGCCGTATAAGACGACCCCTTCTTCCGCACACCTTCTCTACCGCCCCGGGTGCAGCACAGCCGGCCAGGTCCCCTTACTTTTGTGGCACTTCCCCGACCGACCGACAGACAACAGCCCCGATCCGACAAACCTCCCTGCCCTTAACCGCGAATCTAAATTACCTTCTTACAGCTGCTGTAAGAAGGTATTTAGATTCGCGGCTACAGGGCAGGGAGGATTGTCGGACCCGGGCTGTTATCGGTCGGTCGGGGAAGTGCCACAAAAGTAAGGGGACCTGGCCGGCTGTGCTGCACCCGGGGCGGGGCGGGCCGCTCCTCTCCCTTGGTAGCCACTCGAACCGCGAGGCTACTCTCCTTCTCCTTATCTGCCCTGCTTGCAGCACAGAGCCGAACGGAAGTCTTCCCGACGTCAGCGCTGACGTCGGAGGGAGGGAGGGCTTTGTTTAAGCCCTCCCTCCCCTCCGACGTCAGCGCTGACGTCGGGAAGACTTCCGTTCGGCTCTGTGCTGCAAGCAGAGAAGGTAGGGAGAAGAAGAGCCGTGCAAGTAAGGGCATGTAAACTGTACCCGACGTATAAGACGACCCCCGACTTTGGGGAGGATTTTAAGGTACTAAAAAGTCGTCTTATACGCCGGCAAATACGGTATTTCTCTTCTGTCACAGGTAGTGAGTTGGATTCAAACTAGGAATATAAATATAGAAGGCTGTAGGTTTAACCAGTGTACTACAGAGTGAGCTAACAAGCTGCAAAGCAATTGTAAAAGTAGGTATTATAGGCATTGTAAGGAGATCTACTTTTCAGCATAGTTTGGGCTTCAGATAGATGCGAGTTCTGTGGACAGGACATTTCCAATGTGATCTGCAAAGGTTTCTGGGTTTTTATTGGTAGATTGGTAGATTCAAGAGCAATGTTAGGAAATTCTACTTTACGGAGAGGGTGGTGGATGCCGGGAATGCGCTCCCAAGAGAGGTGGTGGAGAGGAAAAAGGTGACTGAGTCCAAAGAAGTGTGGGATGAACACAGAGGATCTAGAATCAGAAAATATTAAATATTGAACTAAGGCTAGTACTGGGCAGACTTGCACGGTCTGTGTCTGTATATGGCCATTTGGGGGAGGATGGGAAGGAGAGGGCTTCCATGGCTGGGAGGGTGTAGGTGGGCTGGAGTAGGTTTTGACTGAGATTTCATCAGTTGGAACCTAAGCACAGTACTGGGTAGAGCTTTGGATTCTTGCCCAGAAATAGCTAAGAAAAAAAAAAATTTTTAATTTAAATTGAATCAGGTTGGGCAGACTGGATGGACCATTCGGGTCTTTATCTGCCGTCATCTACTATGTTACTATGTACGCTTTATAAAGCTCAAAATACAGTTATAACGCACCACATAAAAAACAGATACAGACCTTAGCATGGCTTTTAGTTCACTGCAAATGGAGATGTGCAGCTGCACAATGGTAACCATCTGAGTGCTACAATTGCACTGATAACCTGACTGTACCAGATGGTGCTCATTAACCATTTCTAAATACATTTCTGTTGAAACAGTCAAATCTCGGTTTGCAAGTAACACGGTTTGCGAGTGTTTTGCAAGACGAGCAAAACACTCCTGCAAACTTTGAGTCGCAAACTGAGCATTGACTCAATATGCGAGCCCCCACCCCACCTCCAAGAACCAGCTTCACCCCCCACACCCGAACCCTTACCTCAAGCTGCAGGACATCGGCACGCAGCACCAACCCACAGGATGTGCCAGTGCTAAAGAGCCTGCCGTGCCCGCCACTGATCTCTGCTGGGCCGCTGCAGGCCTTGAGCATTTGCGCATGCTCAAGGCCTTCTGGCTCCCACTCTCCGGTGTCCTGTCCACTCGAGGTAAGGGTTTGGGTTGCGGGGGTGGGGTGGATGCGCGCCAGTAGCCTCGGGGGGGGGGGGGGAGTCTTTTTGGGATGTGGAATGAATCATCCAGGTTTCCCTTATTTTGTATGGGGAAACTCACTTTGATATACGAGTACTTTGGTTTATGAGCATGCTTCTGGTACGAATTATGCTCGCAAACCAAGGTTACACTGTATTACCCTCTTCCAGCAATTTAATCTGTACTATGATAGTTGTTGAAGGCCAGTGTGCTTGGTTAAATATACTTTACTGAAATCTAGACAGCCAACATCCACAACACAAGTCTGTCTTCCCTTTGTGAATCCATTTCGACAGGGGTCCTGTAATTAACTTGTTCTGTGGCGTTGCATTCTCTTTATTTAGTATTCCTATATATTTGCCTATGAAAAGCAGACTGTAGTATCCGTTGCCTGCCATTTTCATGGAGTTCAGCTAAGGACTTATATCCCCCTGCCCTCCCCCCCCCTAAATACAGAATGGGAGATCAGCCAACACTGCCCTAATTCTAAGAAAGGTTACATACTGAACCAAAGAAATGTAATATTACCAGTTCAAACCAAGACTTAGGATTTCTGGCCAAATATACACTTGAAAAGCAAACACAATTGTGCTTTGAAAGTACAATGGCACATGCCTTATTCTACATTCACACCAACTTACTCAATCTCATGTACAAGGAACTTTGGTAATAGAGGAATGAAAATAAAATAGAGATGATGTCATAAAATAACATTGGCATTATAACCACATCCTGCTTTTGGAGTTAAAGAAGAAACAAAGAAATCTATATTATGCTAGCTTGAGGTTCAGACACAAAATACATACATATGTAAAAACCTTAATGATTTGCAAGCTAAAGTGAAATTTGTAAGTGTTCCAAGTTACCTGAGAATTCACATAGATTATGAAAAAGAACTTACAGATTCTGTAATGTGACTTTTTAAACATGAGGGAAGAGTAGAGATTGCTTTCAACAGAGAAACTGGCAAATAGCACACAAAAATCAAGATTCAGTATAATGTTCACAAGGCAACACATGAGACAGCTTAATATCTGTACAATAACTCATCCAGACTTAACATATTTTTTTAAAACTACGAACGCATATGTAAATTTTAAAAAACCCTCACCTCAAATCTTGGTGTATACAAATTTTATGATTATAAGTGATCACAGTATCCCTTTACACAAAGTTTTCCTAAGCATCATTCCACTTTAGGATCATTCTATGTTTTCTAAAGAAAAATCCTACAAATTTGAACTCTCAATAAAACATCTGACATTTGTTTTCTTACAATCCCATCAGTGGTGTAGCAAGGTTGAAAGGCGCTTGGAGCGGTGATACCTCTCCCTACCCTTGTCTCCGCCCTCCTGCTCTCCCCTGCCGCAAGCATGCTCCCTCTTCCCCTGTACCTCTAGTTCACTGCCGTGAGCAACAAAAACTTCAACATGCTCCTTGCGACCGTGTCTCTCCCGCCCACATCATTTGCTATGAGCGGCACCTGGAAGCGACGTCAGCAGTGAGAGACACGGTTGCGAGGAGCGCGGTAAAGTTGTTGCTTGTGGAGGTGAACAACTAGAGGTACAGGGGGAGGGAAGGGGGGTGCATGAGGGGAGGAGTAGAAAGAGGCGGGGCAGAGAGGAGGAAGGGTGCCCGTACCCCCACCAACATGGCGCCCGGGGAGGACCCCCCCCATTTACTACACCACTGAATCCTATCTTAAGGAAATATTAGTCTTTAGATTTACGAGAGTTCAATAACTTTAGTCCAGGGCTTACTAAACATGTCCTACTAGGAAACTGTCCTAGTAGCCCCACCGCCAGTCAGGATATTCCTTAGTTATGTTTTGTACAATCTTATTGAATCGTCATTAATTAAGAATTCTAGGCATATTGTTACATAGAATTTTGTATAGAGCTAAATATGTTACAAAGAATTCTATATGCTATATAAAGTTATCAAATTGTTAACAAATTATACATATAGAGGGGCATAATCAAAAGAAACATCTAAGTCCGTTTTTGGCCTAAGTCGCTAATTGCTCAAAGTCAGCTAAGGAAAATGTCCATTCCCAAAAAACACATCCAAAATATTCCCCCCTCCCCCCGAAAATAGTCTAGTTGGACGACCAGCCATTTGATAGTCCAGACCATTAAGTCATCTATCGTTATACCCCATTCTCGTTCAAAAATTCATTCAACAGAACAAGACCTTTTAGACGTGGGCGGGGTCAGCAAAGAAATGGACTGGACACCCAAACATTGCACCAGAGTAGTGGGGTACCTTACAGGGCACTTCTGTGATCATCTCACAACTCCCTTATAGGTCATGGTTAGCCCCCCAAAATCTACTAGATCCACCTGTCTACCACCCCAATAGCCCTTATGGCTGCAGATGCCACTTATATGGCAGTAGAAAAGGGTTTTGAGGGGTGCACGTTTCACCATGAATGCAGTGATTAAAGTGGCTTATGGGCCTGGGTCCTCCTCTCCATGGTTCACTAATCCACCCCCAAGACCACTTAAGCCACCTCTGTACAGCTCTACTAGGCTTTCCTATGCCAGGTGCTGATGTTCTGGAGGCAGATGTGTATGTTTTTATTACGATTTTTTTGGTGTTGTGGGGAGGGGGTCAGTAATCACTGAGGCAGTGTGTGGAGGTCTGTACTTTGTGTCTGCAGTGCTTATCTGGTCACTTTGGATACCTTTTTGCCACTTAGACCTGTTTTTGCATGGTCTAAGTCACAACGTACAACCGTTGCTTCATGTGATGCCTCTAATACGACCTATTGGTAATGAAAGAGTCCAACAGTCCTTATGCAGCTTCCCGATCAAACCTGGTACCTGGTTGATCCTGCCAGTAGCATATGCTTTTCTCAAAGATTAAGCCATGCACGTGTAAGTACACATGGCCGGTACAGTGAAACTGCGAATGGTTCATTAAATCAGTTATGGTTCCTTTGATTGGGAAGCTGCATAAGGACTGTTGGACTATGTTTCATTACCAATAGGTCGTATTAGAGGCGTCACATGAAGCAACGGTGTACCATTGAGAACTGAGAATATGAGTGGAGAATACTGAAGATTCAAATTACAGTCCCGAATGAGGATTACAAATGGATATGTTTTTTGATGGACGTCCTTTTTGAGCAGCTAAGTAGTTGGCTTGTGTATGTGTATGTGTAATGTGAGGGTGATGTGTTGTGTGTATTACCACTACTCTACACACTTAGGTGCATGGTTCTTTAATTTAAATAAGTCTCTACATCTGGCAGCTCCCGGTTTTTTTCTCCTGGTGGAGTTTTTTCCGTGGTGACCACTGGCTGTAAGAGGAGCCAATGATTGAAGCAGGTCAGCTTAATTGCTGCATGATTCAGCTTAATAGCTGTATGATATTGGGGGCGTGGTGTTACTACCGTTCCTCTTGTGCTGAGGCTCGTTTGTGTTAAAGAGGTTATTTATGCATGTTTTATGCCTAAAGTCCATGCACCACAGTGTCTAGTCAATTTGTCAAAATTGGGTATTCATATATTAGATTATATTGACAAGTTTATTTTGAGTGTTCTGCAAGTGCTTTAAAAGCATACCACCTTATCTCTGGTTTGAAGTGCGATTCTTTATTCAAAGAGAAATAATCTGAAATTTTAACTCAGAAATTGAATAAACTTTTCATCCTTAAGGAGGAGGGAATTAAATCTCCAGGGGAGTCTTGGAGATATAGGTGAAATATTATCCAATTGAAGGAGCATAGAATGATCAGAAATTGTTCTACTAAAAACGTTAGTTTTGGAAATATAATGTACCAGTGCAGAGGAAAATAAGAAAAAAATCAATTCTATTTAGCTGTTATGCAGGGCTGAGAAAAATGTATAATCTTTTTCCTTTGGATTTAGGAGTCTCCAGGAGTCAAGCAACCCAAAAGAACTTTTCATGTCTTTAATAATCATATGAGACTTGGTATATCTATATGGGCTGTTTGATTGTCTGTCAAATATTCCATCTTGTACTAAATTAAAGTCTCCACCTATAATAATAAGTCTTTGTCCAGAGTTAGCAATTTCAGTAACAATTGACTGAAAAAAAAAATTCAGGGGCATCTACATTTAGAGCGTATAAGTTAAATATCATGTACAGTATAATCTCATTTTAACAGACTTCAAGGGACCTGGAAAAACAGTCCATAGAAACATAGAAGATGACGGCAGATAAGGGCCATAGCCCATCAGGTCTGCCCACTCTACTGACCCACCCCCAAGTCTACTATCCTAGGGATCCCACTCCTGGTGACAGGTTCCCTTGGCTTAACCCTCTAAGGGATCCCACATGAGCATCCCATTTGCTCTTAAATTCTTGCACGCTATTGCCTCGATCACCTGCACCGGGAGCTCGTTCCAAGGATCAACCACTCTCTCGGTGAAGAAATATTTCCTGGTGTCGCCATGAAATTTCCCGCCCCCAAGTTTGAGCGGATGCCCTCTTGTGGCTGAGGGTCCTTTGAGAAAGAGAATCTCTTCTTCCATCTCGATACGGCCGGTAATATACTTAAACGTCTCGATCATGTCTCCTCTCTCCCTCCTTTCCTCAAGTGAGTATAGCCGCAAATTTTTCAGCCTTTCCTCATACGATAGATCCTTGAGCCCCGAGACCATCTTGGTGGCCATCCGTTGCACCGACTCTACTCTCAGCACATCCGTTATATCTAGAGTTGCATTTTTAAAAATCTTTATTTAGGTCAACTTGAAACAACGTACAATCAATGAACAACGGTCACTGCATATGCATATCAGCAACATCAATAACAAAACTCAGCAAAACATTGGTATGGCACGAAATGATTGCAAAACCAGAACACTAAAAGATGTTCTAAAACATTATGTCATATTGTATTGGAAAGAAAAAAATCTGTCATTTTCTTCTGGACTGTATTTTGATACTATATCACCAGCACACCACGCGCCTTGTAGGCGGAGCCTGCATGTCTGTTATAGCTGAACAAAACTACAACTAAAAGCAGTTCTGGGGATCAAATTGGTTGTCCATTATATACGATGATTTTCTGCATGTTTATAAAGACACTCAGCTGGGACCAGTAGACCTCATCTGTTAGACAAGGTTCCGTTATAACGAGATTATACTGTATATGTTATTATTAATGGATATTTCTATGAAAGATATCAGAGTGTCCAGCTTAATGTAGGGAACTTCTAACGTAGCCCAAACTTTAAATAAAGGACTTCAAAATCCAGCAGGATAGGGATCCCTGAAGCACGAAGGCTTTGGAAAAGGGAGCCTAATAGACTATCACTGGTCTACGTTAGAAGTTCCCTGCATTAAACTGGACACTGATATCTATTTTTTGTATTACTAGTTTGTATGAGTGTCTTTTGCTCTCATTTGTGTACTTCTATGAAAGCCCATCTACCCTGATTATCATTAGATTGTCTATTTATAACAACTGGATAGGCATTATTTATCAAAATAGCTACGCCATTTTTTTAAATTATTACTGGTGAGGACATTATAAATTTGAATTTAGTGTTGCCCAGTCTTTGAGAGCCAGAATGACTCAGATGAGTCTCCTGAAGGAGGATCACATCTTCTTCCAACAGTCCCAGATACTATTATTTTCCGATTAAAAAAACCCAAAATTATTGGGGTATTGGAATATATAATAATAGAATCAGAAAATAATAGTAAATATTGAAGAACTAAGCCCAGTACTGGGCAGACTTGCACAATATGTGTCTGTATATGACCTTAGGTTGAAGATGGGGTGGGGAGGGTTTCAATGGCTGGGAGGGTATAGATGGGCTGGAGTAAGCTTTGACGTAGACATCAGCAGTTGGAACCCAAGCACAGTACCGGGTAGAGCTTTGGATTCTTGCCCAGAAATAGCTAAGAAGAAAAAAAATTAAATTGAATACATACATACAATTAAATTGTATACATACATACATACATACACAACCAGTAACATCTGTATATAGGTGTGTATGTTCAAATGTACATATAAGTGTTTA
The DNA here is from genome assembly GCF_902459505.1 of Geotrypetes seraphini. Classification (NCBI taxonomy): domain Eukaryota; kingdom Metazoa; phylum Chordata; class Amphibia; order Gymnophiona; family Dermophiidae; genus Geotrypetes; species Geotrypetes seraphini. The sequence continues at coordinate 150,476,742 of NC_047092.1, read as the reverse complement.
TCTGTGCTTAATACTAATCTAATTCTCAATGTCAGATCAATCAAGCATGTTTCTGTACTGTGTGAACCCATAAATATAATCTTTTAGTTGGATGGCAACTACAAACTCATCAATTTTATCATGAATGGTATGCTTGTTACCGGTCTAGCTTGCAGCTTGGGATAGGACTAAGTCTGTTCTTTTAGGGATAGGCTTAAGCATAATTTCCCCAAATTCCTCCGAGAACCATCCTTGTCCTAGCGTAGAATTAATCATTTTGACCAACCAATTTAGCATTTCAAATTCATGCGAGTTTCTTACATGTATATTCCTGAAAACCAAACTGGCTGTATAGTCACAAGTACAAATTTGGGACGTCTTGATCTAATTAATCTCAATACTTCATGAATTGTAGTCCATTGGTTTGTACAAATTATATGAAGTACTTAAATAAAACATGGTTCTTTGGCTTAAAACTTTCACATTTAGCATGTACTCAAGCCTTCATCCATTTCAGACCCATGAATCATCATTTGCACAAGTTTGAGCTACAGAATATCTCTCGGTACTTCAACATAATGGACCTAGTCATGAAAAATTTTCAATCCTTCGAACTTTGTTTCCATATCTGCACAGTAGCACAATTATATACCAGTCACACACATACACACATTCTTTGTTAGCAAAACATATAGGGCTAGATTCATTAAGGATACCAATCGTGTCCCGACCACTTTGCGACCCTGACCTGATTTACTAAACTTCTGGCCGATCCTGTCCGCACCCGATCTGATCCGCGCAAATGAGGGAAATGCCATGCAAATTTAGGAAGGCAGCAATTCACTAAACGATTTAAGGAACACCCACTGGGCTGGCCGATCAAAAAAGAAGCGACTGCTGAGGACCAGTCGCTCACGTCTTTTCCTGCTCTCTGCAGCCCTAAAATCCCTGCAGCAAAAATCCTGCTCTCTGCCGCCCTGCCTGCATCTCTGCCATTCTGCTCTCTGCACTGAAAAGAATCAGTGCCCAGACTCTCTTGCTCTTGCTGTCCCTATTCACCTGCTCTCTGCCACTCTTCCCCACAGTGTAAGCCCGTGGTTTTAACCCGCAGGTTTAAAGTGGGGCTGCAGGAGAGCAGAGGAGTCAGAGCGGCACAGGCTCACAAAAATCCTTCTGGCTGTGCCATGTCTTTTCCTCCTCTTTCTTTGACATCTTTCTAGTGCTTCCCTTAAGTCTCCTTGGTGCGCCAAAAAACTGTACTGCAGCGGCGATCTCTGCCAGCACCCATCCCAGGAGCAAAACTTGAAGGAGCACGGAGTGCCCGCGCAGACCATCTACAGGCAAAGAAGATAGTCTGAGCATGCATCAGGATCACTCTTCAGCAATCCGTGCAGTCGGTTGGAGGCGTGACTCCAATCGCCCCTATTTGCATGAGGACGCATCGTGAATCGGGCGCCCAGCAACCTCACAGATCGGATCACTACCGGATCGGATCCATGAAGTTAGTGAATACACTGGTTACCTAGCCAGCAGAGTAGAATTATGTTTATATACTGCCTTTGTGTGGGCCCTACTATCTGGAATATTTTACACCTGGATATTACCGTATTTTCACGCATATAACGCGCGCGTTATACGCGTTTTTACCTACCGCGCATACCCCTCGCGCGTTATATGCGTGAGCGCGGTATACAAAAGTTTTAAAACATAGTTCCCACCCCGCCCGATTCACCCCCCCAGCAGGACCACTCGCACCCCCACCCCGAACGACCACTCGCACGCGCTCCCACCCGCACCCGCATCCACGATCGGAGCAAGAGGGAGCCCAAGCCCTCTTGCCCGGCCGACTCCCCGACGTCCGATACATCCCCCCCCCCCCGGCAGGACCACTCGCACCCCCACCCCGAACGACCCGCTCGCACGCGCTCCCACCCGCACCCGCATCCACGATCGGAGCAAGAGGGAGCCCAAGCCCTCTTGCCCGGCCGACTCCCCGACGTCCGATACATCCCCCCCCCCCGGCAGGACCACTCGCACCCCCACCCCGAACGACCGCTCGCACGCGCTCCCACCCGCACCCGCATCCACGATCGGAGCAAGAGGGAGCCCAAGCCCTCTTGCCCGGCCGACTCCCCGACGTCCGATACACCCCCCCCCCCGGCAGGACCACTCGCACCCCCACCCCAAACGACCGCTCGCACGCGCTCCCACCCGCACCCGCATCCACGATCGGAGCAAGAGGGAGCCCAAGCCCTCTTGCCCGGCCGACTCCCCGACGTCCGATACATCCCCCCCCCCGGCAGGACCACTCGCACCCCCACCCCGAAGGACCGCCGACTTCCCGACAATATCGGGCCAGAAGGGAGCCCAAACCCTCCTGGCCACGGCGACCCCCTAACCCCACCCCGCACTACATTACGGGCAGGAGGGATCCCAGGCCCTCCTGCCCTCGACGCAAACCCCCCTCCCCCCCAACGACCGCCCCCCCCAAGAACCTCCGACCGCCCCCCCAGCCGACCCGCGACCCCCCTGGCGACCCCCACGACCCCCCCACCCCCCTTCCCCGTACCTTTGGTAGTTGGCCGGACAGACGGGAGCCAAACCCGCCTGTCCGGCAGGCAGCCAACGAAGGAATGAGGCCGGATTGGCCCATCCATCCTAAAGCTCCGCCTACTCGGTGAGAATGCATATAACCTAATCATACTTTCTTATTGTTAACTAATATTTATAAATGTATTATCTGTTTTTATTCTATTTTACATTTTTATACATATTGAACCCTTTTGTGAACTATTTTGGAATGTTTTTAGAAAAGGCAGTATATAAAAGACAAATAAGTTGGAGTTTTAGATAAGTTTTTATGCGTGTTATTCTGTGCTTCTTTCAGAACTGTTGATGTCTGGATTATAAATCTTTTGTCCAGGATAAAAAATTTTTTATCTGATCTTTGCAGATAATAGTGCTTACTTCTGCATTACAAATGTGAGGGTTGCTTTTTGTGAGATAAAGACTTGCAATACAGATTTGTGCTCTAGATCAGTTTCTAATATGTGCAAACTGTTTTCAGGAAGAGAGATCTTGGTGATCGAGATCTGAAAGCATGTTTAGAATTAGAGTACAAAAATCCCACTCAGCTACACGTCTGATGTAGGACTTTAAAAAAAAACTGGCTTCAAATTCTGCACACCTTGCTACAGAACCTACTTTAGGGCCAGAAAGGAAAACAAGGTTCTATGTCAACTACAGATATTATGAGCCATTCTGAACAAAGCAGCAAATAGGTCAGAGAGGAGCAGGGTTCAAACCCCACTAAGGGGTCCTTTTACTAAGGCCTGCTAGTGTGTCTTAGCGCACGCTAAATGCTAATGTGTGGCAACACGTCCATAGGATATAATGGACGTGTTGTCACGCGTTAGCATTTAGCGCGTACGCTAAGATGCACTAGCGGGCCTTAGTAAAAGGACTCCTAAATTTTTTTCTGGGTTCCATCCTGGACCAGAAAAATACTTATCATTACTAAAAATATAAGACATCTGCAAGCTTGAAAGCTACTGAAGTGGTGTACATTCAGATAGATACAGTAGGTATTTCTGTTAGAGGAATCATTTACAAAAAAAATTACAGTAGGATTTGAACATGTGTCCTTTAATTTAGAGTCTACTGTACTACCCACCAGGCTACTCCTCTTTTCTAAGAAGACATCTGTGTGGGCATTTTAATAAGACAGCTGCCGGACTAACTTCCTGTGCCTTGTTCCCTATCCCCATTTATAAATTAAATATTTCACTTTGTAAAATGTTTGTTCAAGATGGACATCTCCAGTACAAGGACATCCTTCTCATGTATTTTCAAACAGAAAATCTGGAGGTCTCGCCTGTTTAAAAAAGGGGGGAACTGTTTTTTATGTTATTAGCAAAACTTTCCAATTCTGACTTGGGTCATTCCACATCAAATGGACCAATTTTGAAAGTCATCCATGCTTAATAAATTTTATGTGGACATCAACCACGGTCTCAAAACAAATCATGCAGCAACAACAAAAAACCAATTAATTTTCTATTTTATGATTAGAATATAATATTTGAAATGTGTAACCTGGGGACCACAAAGCCCACTACCAGGCTATGCCTTGTTCAGCTTCCAGCATGCTGAGGGCTCTCTGACCAGCCCTAGTTGCATTCCCCTAACACTATTCCTGCCTTGTGTGACTGAGGTATTATATTAACATGAATTTTCTATGTAGCATTCTGCATTAATTTGGCTTATTCTGTTCTCTCGATAGTGGAGAGGATAGGAGACAGGCGTTTTGTTGTTCCTTGTTCTGTATTTTAAATTTATAAAATGACAATTGTACAGAATATTGTTTCTTTTTATACTTATTTTATTAAAGTCCAATATAAAATTATAACTATTTGAGGCTTATGCGGATAGGATCAGACAGAGTTCACAGGAACGTGGACAAAGTTCATGGGTGCGTGGACAGAGTTTGTACCCATGTACCCATGTCATTCTCCAATCCCAAAAATGTGCATCATTTGCATGCAAGAATAAATTATGCTATATGGTGCCCTATTGTGTAACACAGAGATGTGGCATTTTACAATGCAGCTAAGCTATATCAGATCAGTCACCCTGAGCAATAAGAACTGCATTAAGTGTTAAGAGTACTGAAACATCTAGCAACAAATGGGCTACATGACTCAGGTTCTTGAGTTGAACAACTAGGGCTGGATCTTACAAAGCTATTGGAAAAACACATACTCAAATATACAATCGCTGAAAATAGAGAAATTATGGTTTGCTACTATAGACCCATCAAAACATGATTACTTAAAATGTTCTAATTAGGGTAAGAAAAACACACAGTATCAGAAATAGGGTGAGAAGAACACCCAGTATCAGAAATAACTGATCAGCACCTAGCAGATCAGAGGCAATTCATACCCTCCTTCCCCCCACCCCAAAAATGTTTTATGGATGTGAAATTAGAAGTGGCACTTGTTCTTGTATGTAACAGCCTGAATCAAGGGAAACATCAACCTCATGCAATCTCTCAGCCAACAGCACAAAGAACATAAGATCACCAGTTCACTCAACCAACCACCAAAACAAAAGATTCTAGAAAACGTGACAGAACAAAAGCAACATCAGCTTGCATGGACAAACTTGTTTATTGCCAAAAACATTTTGTACAAACCCAGAGACCTGAATAAAGTAGTTGAATCTATAGAATTAATAGCTTTACAACAAATCAACCAGTTTATTTACAGTGGTAATCACAGAAGAACTGGTATAGGAAGTAAAAATGCCTACTAAGAAAAACTCCAGTGCATCAAAGAGGAAAATTCAACTAGAAAATAAAAAAGTTGATTAAATGCAAGCAAATTGAAAAGCATGAAATGGTTAAAAAAAAAAAAAAGTACCACCTAGAAAGTAGGAAGATCGATGAACTCTTAGAAGATACAAAGCAGTAAATAACTGCAATAGCAAAGAAAATTGCCAAGATACTAGGTTAAAGTCCTTCAGTACAAGCAGAGCAAAATTGCTCCAATCAAAAACCAGAGACAATTCTACTAGATATCAGTGGAGAAGCTAACAGTCAGCTCAATTTTAGAAGAACCTATTTTTTTCTATATATCATGTGTGACAAAGATTATAGCAGAAAAGCTGAATAGGTTTTACTACCATTTCAGTCAACCATAGAAAAGCTAGGAATGCCTGTTAAAGAAAATAAAATACAAAAAAAGGTCAAATGAACAAAGGAGGACAAGAATTTGAAAAAGATCAACTGCCTACATCCTGCAAAAAGCCCAGCAAAAGGGTCAGTCTCAAACTGATATTATGGCCAACAATGTTTAAACTGCTATCAAAACTAATACTGGACAGAGTCCAAGATCATTTGAAAATAAAATTTGCTTCTAGTGGAACAAAAAGGAAACCCATCAAGACACCATCAAGACGCCAGAGGCCAAATCAACTTCTACTTGATAAAATGATCCTGTAAAACTGTGAATGCTGAAAATGAACTTGAGTGTAACTTGGATTAACTATGAAGGGTTTTAACCAGCCAGATCTTGTTTGATGAACTTGCTGCACTTCTTCGAGGGAATAAACAGGCAGATACACAAGGGTGACATTGTATATCTGGACAAGGGCAACATTGTATATCTGGATTTTCAGAAAGCGTTTGACAAGGTTCAGCATGAACGACTACTTCGGAAAACTGCGAGCCATGGAATCAAGGGTGAAATACTCACGTGGATTAAAAACTGGCTGGAGCATAGGAAACAAAGAATGGGGTAAATGGACAATACTCGGACTGGAAGAACGTCACTAGTGGGGTGCAGCAGGGCTAGATGCTTGGACCCGTGTTCTTCAACATCTTTATAATCAATCTGGGCATAGGTACGATGAGTGAGGTGATTAAATTTGCGGACGATGCGAAGTTATTCAGAGTAGTGAAGACAGAGGGATTGCAAAGATCTGCAACGTGACATAATCAGGCTCAAGAAATGGACATCGACATGGCAGATGAGGTTCAACGTGGATAAGTGTAAAGTGATGCATGTCAGTAACAAAAATCTCATGCACAAATACAGGATGTCCGGGGCAGTATTTGGAGAGACCTCCCAGGAAAGAGACTTGGGAGTTCTGATCGACAAGTCGATGAAGCCGTTTGTGCAATGTGCGGCGGCAGCAAAAAGGGCGAACAGAATGCTAGGAATGATAAAGAAGGGGATCACGAACAGGTCGGAGAGGGTTGTCATGCCGCTGTACCGGGCCATGGTGCGCCCTCACCTGGAGTACTGTGTCCAGCACTGATTGCCGTACATGAAGAAAGACAAGGTACTACTCAAAAGTGTCCAGAGAAGAGCAATTAAAATGATTAAGGGGCTGGAAGAGTTGCCGTACAGCAAAAGATTAGAGAAACTCAGCCTCTTCTCCCTCAAACAGAGGAGACAGAGAGGACATGATTGAAATATTAAAGGTACTGAAGGGAATAGACTTAGTAGATAAAGACTGGTTATTCACCCTTTCCAAGGTAGGGAGAACAAGAGGGCACTCTCTAAAGTTGAAAGGGGATAGATTCTGTACAAACGTAAGGAAGTTCTTGTTCACCCAGAGAGTGGTAGAAAACTGGAACGCTCTTCAGGAGTCTGTCATTGGAGAAAACACCCTCCAGGGATTCAAGACAAAGTTAGACAAGTTCCTGCTGAACGGGAACGCACACAGGTAGGGTTAGTCTCAGGGCACTGGTCTTTGACCAGAGGGCCGCCACGTGAGCGGACTGCTGGGCACGAAGGACCACTGGTCTGACCCAGCAGCGGCAATTCTTATGTTCTTATCGTAGTTAGATTTCAAAATGCCTAGAACTAGCTGGAGTGAGTGAAAACATCACACTATGAAGGAAGCAGTGAGCCAGTGGAAAAAAAGGGCGGACATGACAGCACTGAAGAAATTGGCAAAATGATTATAAAAGGAATATTTCAGGGAGATTCATTCTCACTTTTTTGTTGTTTGATCACCATGATTTTCACCATCAGACATGCTCAGAAAAAAAAAAAAAAGACAGCATTAGGTTACCAGACTGGGGGGGGGGGGAAGGGAGGGAGAGATCTCCCAAAATTTCACATCTACTCAACACAGATTTGAATTTCTATGGAGAAAAAAAAAAAAATCAGAACTGGAAATTCAATTGCTGCTAGTCCATCCAGAACATTACCATTGAATCTAGGTTAGACAAAATGTGCCACCCAAGCTATGAAAAATAAAAATACACTGAAGAAAAAGATAACAAATCCAAAAAGTGGCAGTGGATGAAGAAAACAATGCAATAAAGGCTAAAATTGAATTACAAACAAACAAACAAAAAGAGACACCTATGCAAGAGCCACCAAAGGGTCATTCCATGGTAAGTGATCTAATTTTAGAAAAGTGACCTACCTCATCATGGATTTTGATGAAACTTTGTATGCCAAATCTTATCATGTGATTAACTTTGGTAAAGTTAAGATTTGCCAGTGGAAATATAGCTTTTTGTAAGTTAAGATTTGCCAGTGGAAATATAGCTTTTTTTTTAATACCATAATGCGGCCATATCCAATATCCCTTTAAATTTTCACAACAGTAAAAATATTTCCTTGGTTATATAAGCAAAACAAATGAAACTTTGTGAAATTATACAAACTTATGATCTATTCAATGGAACTAATTTGAATTTTCTTTTTTTTTAAACAGATATATGTAAAAAGCCTCAAAGTGGATGTGTGAAAAAATTTTGATCTTTAGCCTTCTGTGACTCCTGTAATAATGAAGCTATCCATGTAAAAATTGTGGGGCTCATAATCAAAAGAGAAAAACGTCCAAAAACTGGCCTATGTCAGTACTTGTACGAACATTTCTCAAAAACGTCCAAGTGCCGATTCTAAAAACGGGTTTTGGACGCATTTCTAAACGACCTAGGCCTTCATAGTGCTGCTGAACAACCAAAGCTAAACAGGGCGTTTCGGGAGGAGTGTCGAGGGTGGGAGTTGGGCGGGACGTGGGCCGGCTTAGACTTAGTCTTACAGCATGTATAACCGAAAGTTATACAGCCCACGATTGACGGAACTTGGACGTTATGACTTAGACCATTTAAGTCACAAAATCCCACCAAAAAAGCACTGCAAACACATAAAAAACAGACCCCCCACTCACTACTCCAGTGATCACCAACCCCCCCACCCCCATAAAAATATTAATCCCACCTTTAAAATTCAGCCTCCAGACCATCACCACCTGGCCGCCTGGCATAGGAAAGCTTAGTCATCCAGCACAGAGGCAGCTTAAGAGATCTTGGGGGTGGGTTAGGGACCCATGGAGAGGAGGACTCATGCCCATAAGCCCCTGTAATCACTGCACTGATACTTAAACATGTACACTCCCCTATACACCCCCAAATCCTTCTGTACTGGCATATAAGTGGCTCCTGCAGCCATAAGGGCTATTGGGTTGGTAGATAGGTGGGTCTAGGGGATTTTAGAGATGGTTTGGGGGCTCACCATTATCTATAAGGGAGCTGTAGTGAGATGAAGACATGGCACCCTTTTTGTGAAGTTCACAGCAATGCCCTGTAAGGTACCCCACTATTTAGATGCCATGTCTGGGTGTTCAGTCCATCACTTTGCAGACCCCTCCATCACTTTGCAGACCCCTCCCACATCCAACAGGGCTTGTTCTAGGCGTTTTGGACTTGTATGAAAAATTGGATGGAAATGTGGTATAAAGATGGACGATTTAGCGACTTGGATGATCAGATCGTCAGGATGTATAATTAGACGATTTTCGAACGTAAAAAAATTGGGGGGGGGGGGCGTGTCCGAGCCCGAGCGCAATGGTGGCATAAGATCCTGGCTCCCGCGTGCTTTCCTTAAATGCAGAGAAAAACAATATTGGAACGCAGTTTAAAATCAATACGGAGCGCAGCCACGTCCATACAAAGGACTAAACAGTGCCACAAACCGTCTTTTCACCGAAATGGCAGAAAAAAAAGTGAGTAAAAGGCATAAGCCTGAGCCGCTCTCTCCCTCTAAGGCCCCGCTCCCTAACTCCACCAACGATACTAACGCCGAAATCTTAGCGGAGCTCCGCGAATTGAAGGAGCTTGTCACAGAAACAAAGGCCAGTACCGATGATATGAATGAAAAAATAACGAACCTGGTGGCTGATTTCACCCAACTACAGACCTGCGTGTGCACGTTGGAGACCAAGATGGAAGCAACCACGCAACAGGGAGTTGATCTCAGAAAACAGATGAAACGCATTACAATGTTAGAAAGAGAGCTGGAGGACAACAGTGATAGATCCCGGCGCTGCAATGTTCGAATTCTAGGGCTGCCGGAGAATGGGAGAGATACCGGTCTTATCAAACAGCTTGAATCTTTAATACCTCAACTACTGGATCTCACCTTCCACAGAGAATTTGAAATTAAAAGGGCTCACAGGGTACCATCCTCCCTTGCTGCCGGTGATACACGACCTAGACCTGTGGTGCTTAAAGTTCTAAGATACCAGCATGTCTTAGAGATAATGCAGAGGGCAAAGATCAGAGCCCCGATTAAACACGAGGGTTCCACCATCTTGTTTGTTCCAGATCTGAGTAAAACAATGGCTAGACGGCGTAAACAGCTCCTTTCCTACAGGCCGCAGCTCAAATCTTTGAATGCCAGATTTGGAATATTCTACCCGGCCCGCATGAGAGTCACCCTGAACAATACCACCAAAGATTTCCTTGATCCGGAAGAGCTGGCCACCTTTATTGAGCAACACTCACCAACTCCAATAAATCAGGTCTGACTGATTGACTGATAGTGCCTATGACAATAGTAGTACATTTTATTTAGTCTACTTGTAATATCAGTTAATTGTATGTTTTTGCCTGACTGATGCTGATAACTCAGCAATATGATGTTCTCTATTGCCATTGATCACTGCTTACTATCTGTCTGCATTCTACTCTGAATTTAATTGTTTTTCCTTTTCATATTAAAATCTGCATATAGTGAGGGAGCATTGGGTTTTGTGCTGGCATCATGCCTCACTCTGCTGCAATCACACTTTTGTTATGTAAAGGTGGTTCTCGGACCACCTCGGTTAGTACAGAGTGTCTATCACAAGTTAATATCACTTCTGAGTCTCAGAATCAATTGTCATGCCTCCCAATATGTGTATGGTTTTCCTTTAAGATGTGTGCACGTCTGGTACATTATCCACTTGTACTACTTGTTCTATTTTTCATGCATTTGAATTGTACTTCTTTTATTTATGTCTCTTAAAATCATATCTTTAAATGCAAAGGGTCTCAACAACAAAATCAAACAAAAAAAAATACTGACTTATCTAGACAGTCTTAAACCTGATATTATCATGTTGCAGGAATCTCACTTGGACGCCACTGCATCAGCCAAGGTTCACTTGCCCTGGTTTTTGTCTCCATATTTTTCTCCTGCTGTGGATTGGAAAGGTGGTGTTATCACTCTAATCAGAAAGAATAATAATATAACCATTATTTCCTCCTCTACAGATTTGAATGGGCGCTGGGTGAAAGTCAGGATTTGCGTTGCAGGTGAGATCATGTGCCTGTTTAATGTATATGCTCCGAACGTGGATCGCCCAGAATTCTTTCATAACATTACTCAATCACTATTAGAAGAATCTACCTCAAAATTGATCATGGCAGGCGATTTTAATCTGGTCTTGAATCCCAATATAGACAGAAAATCAAAATGCGCATATAAAAAAACTAGAGCATGGTACGCCTTACAAGACTTAATAAACGATACCAATCTGCTAGATATTTGGAGACATATGCATACAGATACAGAGGCTTTCACCTTCTACTCTCCCCCACATGCCTCGTACTCAAGAATTGATTTCTTCCTAGTAAGCGATTCCTTATGCACTGCCGTTCAAGATACTGAGATCCTACCAATCACCATCTCTGATCACGCAGCCATTGTTTTGAATATTAAAGGCATGGCACCTCCTCCAAAGCCCAGACAATGGCGCTTTAATAATGCCTTACTACAAGACACGGTCTTTTGTGATTTAATAAGATTTCAAATTAGAGAATACTTTATGTTTAATACACCAGAACAAACCACATGGACGTGTTGTTGGGATGCATTCAAAGCCTTTATCAGAGGTGTAATTATAAATTTTACAGCTAATAGGCATAAGAAAATTAAAGAAGCTCAAACACGAATGGAGGATGAAATTAGAAACCTTGAAAAACAACATCAACAAACCCCGGGGGATATTACTTTATTAATTCAATTGAATAAAGCTCGATTCAGATATAACGCTATATTAAGTAATAAAGCCTCACACGCAATTTTCCAACAATCTGCATCTTATTTTGCTGAGAACAATAAGTGTGGCCATCTGCTGGCTAATCTCCTTAAACGTCGAGAGGAAAAATCGCTCATCACCTCCATCAAACTTGACTCAGGTATGGAGGTCACTGAACCTTCTGCAGTATCACAGACCTTTAAGGACTTTTACAGTAATCTCTACACTTCTGAACTTCAATGTCCGCACTTGATATCGAATTTTCTGGATAATATTACACATCCATGCCTGGATGATATTGACAACATTCACTTAAATAAACCGATCACTGCTACAGAGATATCTCTGGTTCTTCACTCCATGGCTTTGAAAAAAGCTCCAGGATCGGATGGGCTGACGGTGGAATTCTATAAGGAGTTTCAAGACGTACTCATACCTTTTTATCTACCTTTTCTGGAACATCTCATATCCACAGGAGCAGCCTCTGGATCCTTCACAGAAGCTACTATTATCGTATTGCCAAAGCCTGGCAAAGATCCACGTTATCTAGCTAATTATAGACCACTGTCTCTAATAAATGTGGACGCCAAGATTTATGCTAAACTGTTGTCTACAAGGTTACAGTCGGTTATCACGAAATTGATATCTCCAAGACAGAGTGGCTTTATACTTGGCCGAAGCTCTAGTGATAATACTAGATTATTTTCACATATCCTTGATCAAGTGCATAGACAAAACCATACTTGCAGTTGGACTTGACGCAGAGAAAGCGTTCTACCGTATAGAATGGCCGTTCCTATTCGCTACTCTTCATTGGTTTGGCTTCTCAGATGCATTTATAACTAAAATCAAAGTACTGTACTCCATGCCTACCACCAGAACGTTCATAAATGGTTCCTTATCATCTGCATTCCAACCCACCAGGGGAACTAGACAGGGATGCCCTTTGTCGCCCTTGCTTTTCAACTTTGCACTGGAACCACTGATACAGCGGATATGTCTTAATACAAATATTTCTGGATTTAAATTTGGGATTCAAACACCGGATATTAAACTGTCAGCATACGCAGATGACATCCTGCTGTACATTTCACCTTCTTCATTTCCTCACCTGCTATCTGATATTACATCTTATGCGGATGTCTCGGGCTATAAGCTGAATATGGGGAAAACTGAGGTAATGCCCCTCAACTGCCCAGCGGCGAAATCTGATCTGATTTCACAAGGAGTGAAGTGGACAGCCACTTCTATGAAATATCTGGGAGTCCTATTCGGACCTACTATTGAAGACACCATGAACCTTAACATGACACATATGTTAGATATCGTCAAAAATGCTGCCTCCAAATGGTCTCCTCTAGCGTTGACATGGTGGGGTAGGCTCGAAACCATCAAAATGATGATAGCTCCCAAGCTAAATTATATATTATCTATGCTACCCTTCTGCTTACCACTTTCCTTTTACAAACAAGTTGATTCTTTACTACTGAAATTTTTATGGAAGCAAAAACAACCACGCATTGCACTGACCAAGCTGAAGGCTCCCCGAGCTTTGGGAGGGGTTAATTTCCTCAGTTTTTTGCACTATCATCAAGCCTTTATTATGAGACAGTGGGTAGTGGGTTACCATAGCAACAAACCTTATGACCCTCCTGCATAGCTCCCTCTCGAAAATGCTTTATATGGGGAGCAACATGTTGGGCATCTAGCAGGTGCCACTCTCACCAAAAAAGATAAGCTGGACACTATTCTTGTCGCTTATAAAACGGTTATCGACGCCGTGGTTTCTACCTTTACGTCCAGATGGAGAGACTCCAACCTGCTGCCTATATGGAACAACGACTTATTTAAAATTTCCGGATCGCCTATCTCATGGCCTGTGTGGCAACGTTGTGGAATTCATTTGATGAAAGATCTCATGAACTCGGAGGATTGGATGTCATTTTCGGAGTTGTCTAATACCTGGGGCCTTGATGACTCCCAACATTTTCGTTGGCTTCAGCTGAGACATTGTGTAAAAAGCTCTTTTCCTAGCATTCAGTACCAGACCAAGGATCCCGGACTATGGGTACTCTTGCGCACGTTGCCTTTGAGACAATCTAAAGCGTCTATGTGGTACAAACTTATCCAACAGGCTGTCTTCACCAGTCCCCTTGAGATGGAAATAAAATGGAGTAAGGAATTAAATCTACCATCTGATGCCATTGATTGGTCTGGTGTATGGTCGACCTTCTACAAATCTATCCGATCAGCTTCGCTTTTGCAATCCATATTCTTCATCTCACATAGAGCAACATGGACCCCTGTTTTATCAAACAAAGTTAATCCTATGTCTTCTGCAGCTTGCTGGTCATGCAATCTATCAACAAGTACACTACAACATCTACTTTTTTCCTGCCCACTCATACAGTCTTACTGGAATAGGGTATGGTTCACCATATGTGAAATATTGGGGATTGCCGACACATTGACATATACCATCCTAATTGTTAGGGAACAAGCGCTTAAGGCTCCGATTAATGCAGACTTGTCACGCTTGTTCACCATAATGATATCTATAGCGATACAGACGGTGTTATACTGCTGGAAGGATCTTTCAAAAATTAATTATCATATGTGGTGGAACACACTCTGCCTCACAAGCAAATACGAGAAAGTCTTAGCTGAAAGGTCTAATAACATGTCTAGATTCCTTGAGATTTGGAGACCTCTGATACATTATTGTGATTTTTAGCCCTTTGTGAACAATTATTTTTGTAGATTTAACTCTGGCTTATTCAACATAGTCATGCATATGTTCTGTTGTGAGTTTATGAATAGGCTAATGATATGCATTGGATATGTACCCTTGTGTACTGATAATTTCATTTTGCACTCTACAACATTTATGCTTTTCATTGCTGTGATAGACACTTTGACTTTGTTAAATATATTTGTACTTACCTTGTAATCTTAAAATTCAATAAAGATTTTGAACTTAAAAAAAAAAAATAATAAATTTTGGATGTATTTTTCGAAAATGTGTCCTAGGCTGTTTTTTATTATGGACGACTTGCGAGTTGGATGTAAACGAACTTAAGACGTCACTTTCGATTATGCCCCTCTGTGTCTTATTTTGCGACGACTTTGTTCTCAAATATACGATTTCAACTTATTAAGCTAATCTCATTACAGTACTTTACAATTTGACTTTAAAGTTTGTGATTTTTCAAAAACGTCAAAAATCAGGTATTTTTAACCAGCTTTACAAAAAATAAATAAATAAATAAATAAAATTACTCCTTTGTTGTACAAGATGCAGCACAGGGCTGCAAATGTTTCCAATCCTGGTGTGCCACAAACAGGGCATGAATCTGAAGTATTCTGCCATGATGAGTCCATCCTACCCATTTTTAAACAAAAATGAGGTGTTTGGGAGGCAGAAATAAGCAGTAGCAATTTTAGCTCTAAAATGGCTTGAGAAAACCAAAAAAAATCAGCTATTTTTGGATTTTTCAGCTGGGAGGACCCAGGACTAACCCTGAAACCCCCCAAAACTCGATTTTGAAAAAAATCAATCTTTTAGGCTATCAGCCTTTTACTCACTGCCATGCTGTGTGATGGTAGCTGCAAGACGGAAGCTGAAACAGCTTACAGGGAGATCCTTTGCCTGAAGAAGTCTGGAAAGTGGATTGCCCCATTATCTTCTGACTGCCTCAGGCCAGACATCCTGGATGGGAGATCTCAACTCTCTTAGGATCTCACCCACACATGAGGGGGAAGGAACGCTGTTGCCCTGATTCTGGATAGACTGCCATGGAGCAACGCAGCCTATGCTCATGCCCACTAGCAGGATGAACCTGAAGCAAGCTATGCTCTCAAGGGAATGGTCCCCAAGCTCCTGATCTGCAAATGCAGGCTGTCCAAGAGGTGCAATGCAAAGCAGCCAACCCCTTGGAAGCACTCTCTGCCTCAGAGTCTGAGGTCTCCTACAGCCAGAGCTGTCCCTAAAAAGGGTCCTCTGCAGCACGAAATCAGCAGAGAAGAATGAAATTTAAAGAAAATAAACACAAGCAGATCAGACAAGCTCCTACTTTCTTGCTTGTAGGAAGACAAGTGAGGAATTGGAGGGCAGTCCAAGAGGTAAGGAGAGGAGGAGCAAAAGTATGTAAATGAAGCTTCCTACAAGAGATCTCACAATAAGGGATTGACTACTTGAAGTTTCAGGAATAGAGTGGGGATGTACAAGAAACAACCAGGTTGAAGCAAAAACAGTTGAATATTGCAAAATTAAGACTTGAAGATTGAAGAAGCTGAGCCACTCTGAAAAAAACATGCAGTCATGGCCCCTATAGTAATTGGAGTAATATTGAAAGACTAGAACAACTTAAAATGCTGAGCATTGATAAGTCACCATCTGTCAACTATAGAAAGCTGCACTGCTTAGAACTGCACACACCAATACTTCTAAATATGGAATCCTTCTCAATAACCTAATGTTCAGAATGCCACTCCAGCTAAGATCATCTGGCAAGCTGTGTGAAATACTACTATGAATAATATTCTGTTGTATGCATTTTATCGATAATATATCGCTCTTATCTGTTTTACTTTCTCAGAGTTATGATTCCACTACTGTGGATATTATATGAACTGTCTTTGATTTACAATTGTGAAAGCATTGGAACATCTTCAATCCTGCAACTATGGATAGGAACCTTGTGAAGATGCAAAGGGTTGAAATAATAGACAATGGGTAGCATACTGTTATTAAAAACAGAGAGCTCCAAGGAATACAAATTATCTGATCTAGGCATATGCATATATGCACCCATCACATGTGAAAAGCAAAGCCCTTTTCAACATGGGCAAGATCATGGGAAAAACATGACCTTCTGAGAAAGAGATGAGTTTAGGGCTCTGAGGTAGAGAATGACACAGGGACAAATTTGTCCATGTACTCCCAGGAACTCCGTCCCATCCCTGTGAGTTTTGTCGCTGTCTCTGTCCCTGCCTCATTCCTGTACGCTCTGCCTTAACTGCACAAGCCTTGAACACTTATGATTTTAAAGTGTTTTAGGCTTATGCAGATGAGGACGGAGCTTGCAGGAAAGGGGCAGAGACAGGAAAAGAACTCACGGGGACAGGGAAAAATTTGTCCCCATGTCATTCTCTACTCTAAGGTCCAAGATGGGGGACTTCACTTTACAAGGGGCCACTGAACAGTTCTCAGCACAACCAACAAAGTTGGGGCAGTCTCCATCAAGGGCTAAACACTTAGTCCAATGATTTTCCACTTTTTTCATTCCATTGGAAAAATATGGAACACAAAAGTGGAAAAATCACTGGGTTAAGTGTATAAACTTTGATGGAGACTGCCCCCAACTTTGTTGGTTGGGCTGAGAACTTCAACAGCCCCTCATAAACCTTTCTGGTAATCAATAGGTTTATGAAATGTAATCTTCCTCCCCAAACAGTAATAAAAACAGTCTTGATGACCAATTTCATCTGCTTGTCCATCGAGGCGATTAAAAAAAAATTATACTGTGGAAATCAAGAGCAACACTGCCTCGAGTTAATCTCTTTATGTTACTACATATCTGAAGAAAAAATGTCTCCAATTCTTGTAGCATGATCCACTATGATGCAACAGGAAATAGACCAATTTGTTATTAGTGTTTCTGCCATCATCTACTATCTGGGTTGTCCAAATATTCTTGGCAACATTGCTAAGAATACCTCTCTGCTGTCATCAATAAACGTTTGTAGAATTGTTGCTTGCTGTCCAAGTCAGGTTTTTTTTTTCCTTGTTAGTCTTGTTAGATATTATAAAATCCAGGATATAAAAATCCTAGTCTTTATACAATCTCAGCCTCCTTCCCCCCCCCCCCAAACATGTTACCAACACTAGAAAAAAAGTTGTATTGGGCAAGGTACATAAAACCAACCATAGCAACCAATACATCAAGGTTCAATGGTGTACTTTTTTTTTAAGCTTCAACTGAATTCAACAGTAAATTCACTGGTAATTGGTAGTCTATTCATTGGTTAAAGATATATGCCTCTCCTCTCTTACCCCCCCCTCCAATGTCTTATCCATCATCCCTCAACCATTTATGTTTACCCCTATTACTGATATATACTTGCAAGGTTTCCTCCATTTGCTGCCCTAATAATATAAGCCAGTTAACCAGTAAGTCCCCAGCTCTTTTTCAAAAAGAAATCAAATTAGAACCATTTTCTCTTTCTAACCATGGGGTAGCAGTCAGCCTGCACATTATGCACAGTTCCATCCATTTCTCCACATATCCTTTATGAACTCAATTTTCCCCTTCCCCATCTCCAAGACCAGTTTCAATGTCCCAACATCTGGCCTCCTAGGTCAATGGAAAAACACCAACATCAAAATAAGCAGTGTAAGATTATAAACTATGAATAGATCTGATGGCACTGACTAAATTAAAACTATCCATGGAGCTAACTTATTCATAACAACTTGCTCTTAACATCCTAGGAGTCTTTTTTTTTAATAGTTATAGTTTAGTTGATACAGCACAGCACAAAGATGAAACGCAAAAGCAGGACTGCAAGATGTCAATCCAGATATTTATATAAACATTCTAGATGAGTATTACCTACCTTAAAGACTTTTCAACAACTTTTGTACGAAAAACTTCTTCCTGGTCCAGATTTATTGTACAAAAACAGTCCCTCATTTTGTTGGGCAAGTGATAAGGAAGTAAATTCTTAGCTTCACCTAGTAAATATCAAAACAAAATATGTTATTCTACAATACCAGAAAGAAACTTGCTGGTACCCAAAGTGGTGCAACTAGTTTTCCCTAGTTGAAATTAAATAAAAATGAACAAGATGAAGCTGGTATGAACAATCAAACTAGCATCAAAATTGGTGAAATCTTAATTAAGTGCTCCTTTTAGAAAGCTGTGCTACCAGTGCACTGAATGCAAAGTCGCCCATTCTATTCCCATGTGCTTGTTCACATTCAGCATACCCTAATCAGTAATGCAGCTTTGTAAAAAGAGATCTAAGGAGCAAATTCTATAAGAGGCGCCTAAAGTTAGGTGCTGAAATACTCGTAAATAGGTACCTAAAGTTAGGTGCCTACCTCAATTAATAAACTGGCATCAATTATGAGCTATAACAAACCCATAATTGAAAAAATAAAAAATTAATAGGATAGGCATGATTTCACAAATGATAGGTGCCCTACATTAAAGTAGGTGTATTTAGGGGTGCAGAGTTGACTTAGGAGTCATTAGGGAGGTTTCTCTAAAGGACCTCTTCAGTGCTATTGACACAAGCTTGAGTCCTAGCAACCTGATGAATTAAAGATCTAAAAAGAAAAAAAGTTTTGTGCTAGTCTGGTAAGGTCCTCCAGCGTCATACCTATAGTTGTTTTTGACATGTCCAGCCATCTGATGACAGGTCGCCCTATAGGCACCTATAATAGGCTGTTAAAAATCTGGCCTACATTACAGGTGCCTAAGATTTTTTAAGTTAGGGACAATTCTGTAATGGGTGTCTAAGTGCGACTAGCATATGATAGGTGCCTATCTTTTCAGATGCCATTTACAGAATTTCCCTCTTAAGTATCTAATAGGGTCAAAATTTAATACTCTAGGCACAAGTAAATGTCTAGTACAGGGCTGCCCAATCCGGTCCTCGAGATCTACTGGCAGGTCAGGTTTTCTGGCTATCCGCAATGAATATGAGTGAGAGAGATTTGCCTGCACTGCCTTCTTGGTAGCAAATCTCTCTCATGCATGTTCATTGTGGATATCCAGAAAACCTGGCCTGCCAGTAGATCTCGAGGACTGGACTTAGGCAGCCCTGTCTAGTATATTACACATACACTTGTATGCCCCAGGGCATCTGAGTGCTATTCTGCAAATATTCACTTAAGCTTACATAGCATGTATTTGCAAGGGCAGCATACAGATGGGCAAGGCATGGGTAGAGCTTCTCCTTATATGCTTCAACTTAAAGACTACTACACTGTAAACCGAAGAAAAAACACCCCCCAAAATGTTTGATGTATCTTCCACAGAACTCGGCCAATTCTTATGAAATTTAGAGTGTCATATCCTGAATGAAGTTGATGTAAAATGTTGTAAATATTTCCCATCGCACCACATCATTATCTTATGAAAATGAATTGTGTGAACTGACTAAAAACATATCAAAAAGTAACATTTCAATTAAGCAGATGTTCAAAGTATGCTCCCTTTGAACAAAAGCATGCCCTCAGCCTTGGCCACCACCATCTATGGACTTTTCAAAGATATTCTACTTCAACTCAGCCCAAACAGAGGCGCTGTTTAAAGTCTTCAACATCTGATATTGCTGTCTGGTAGAGGCATTCCTGTATCACCCCCAGATCCGGTAGTTAACTGGGTTTAGATCTGGTGAATTCACAGACTAGGAGGTCTGGACAAATGAAGTCTGGGGTCTCCCGATAAAGCAGTTCTACAGCGTCCTTTGCCCGATGTGCTGGGGCATTGTCCTGTTGGAAAATAAAGTAGTTTTCCAACATGCAACAGATAGCTGGCAACAGCTTGTGTGTCAAGAGGACATCCCAGTAGTATGCGCCATTGATCTTAACCCCAGGATTGTTGAAGAAGAGATCTGTGAATCCGAGTTTCAAGATTGCGACAGACCATGTAGGTGTTTGGCATTAACCTCACGCTGTCTATATTTTGCACCATATTTGTCTATTTTTCTATAGTTGTAACTAAGGTGACATTGCATATTTTAAAGTCATCTGCCTTGACCTACTAGGAAAAAAACAAACAAATATAAATGATAATTAACATTTTTTCTACGTATAATGTGCTTTGTGTTTTTTTTTAATTTTGTGGTTACCATTATGTATTAATAAGATTATATTGAGTGTACAGTACTCCCCTGAGAAGTCACAGTTCAGTGTTCGCGGCCCCAGTCGTTTGCGGGGTTTTTCCCTCCGCAATTATTTAGAAACATATCCTGCATCCACCTCTTCCGTGACCCCGCCATGTGCATCCTCTGGCCCCCCGATCTGCTCTGCCTGACCATCGATCCCGGCCCAGGTCAAAGCCACAAGCACATCTAATAATCACGGTCTTTTGAAGTTCGCGGGTGCTCCTGGAACATTACTCCTGCGAACTTTGGGGGGTAAATGGATGGAAGAAATTGCATTACAATTAGTACTATTATGGGGGTGGAGTCAGAGGCAGAGCTTGGGCAAGTCTAGGGTGGAGCTTGGGCAGGGGCTCTCTCAGTTGGTATTTGTTAGGCTTAGGGGATACTTGGCTTGAAGAAGTTGAGAAACACTGTGATAGAGCAAGGCCTATAAATAAGAAGTGGAATAGTTGTTTATTCTCTCAGGGGCCAATGCAGAAAGCAACACATTAAAGCTGCTGACTGCAAACAGGGTTCCTACAAGTAAATTGCCACAGAATGCAATAGTCAATACACATTACTGCTACTGTATATAAGAGTGGCAGCAATAATCTGCAGCTCATTACCAAATGTTACCCTTCCTGTTAGTACTCGAGTCACGATTGGCTTAAGCACCAATAAAAGGTGACATTTAAGAAAAAAACTGGCACAGCAGTCTGCATTAGCCCTTGTCAACTGTCCCCTCCCATCCTTCAAGAATCTCTGGTAGTCTAGGGCCCACCCCCAAACCCCTTTCCTTAAATTAATAAAGTTTAAATAAATACCTGGTGTCTAGTGGCACCCTCCACTCCAGAGACCCAATCACTCATGCCTCTATTAGCACATCTTGGAAAATGGCAGCACCTTGCCCTGCAAAGTAAATGCCAGTAGACATCCACTCCTCTCAACCAACCCTTCCATATTGCCTCAGACCCTGATGTTATTTTTCCCATGATAGTCACACGGACAAAGCATTTTAAGTTTTGCCTGCTGTGGGATACGAAATACACCCCATTTGAATTCACTTAAATGCAATTGCAGTAAAGGTTTCCCCATAATCTAACATTCACAACCAAAAACCCTTTCTGCTTTCCTATCCCACAGTAAAGCTGAGCAAAACCCTTAATAACTACGGTACACAGGGAAGCTTTCTGTATTAGCTCCTCAAAAAGTACAAAGTCTAGTGGACAGGAATTACAGGTATTAAATAGTATATTCACAACAAATAAGGAATTTTATGGTTTTTATTAAACACAGTCAAGCTTTAAACTTATTGCCAGAGATGTGGTGAAAGTTATTAGCACAGCTGGAATTAAAAGAATTGGATAAGTTCCTGGAGAAAAATTTTTTAAAAATCTATTAAACATTATTAAGTTGGACTTAGGAAAATCCACTGCTTATCCTTAGAATAAACAGCGAGTCCACCTTTTGGGACCCTGCCAAAAACTTGTGACCCAGAATGGCCAAGACACTGGGCTTGACAGATCTTTTGTCTGACCCAGTATGACAAATTTCACATTACGCTGTCTTCTCAGAAACCTAAACATATCATCACCTTTGCTTGGGAAGATCAAGTGTATATAAAAACCATACATAAGAGTAAAATCTCTGTGAAATAAAAATATGCATCCATTTTTTGAGAAAGGATGGCAAATTGTAACCTGTTAACTGTACATTTTGTATGTTAACCTGTAACCCATCCTGAGCTCTTTGGAGGATGACAGAATAGAAAACTAACTACATATTAGAAAATTATAACTACCGTTTAAATAAGCATGATGTGTTATAAGATCTGGTAGCCTAAGGACTGAACCATAGGCAGCCCAACAATCCCTAATCATCTCTGCTGCAGATCAATGCTCCAAAAGTGGAACTCAACCAGGTCATGAGTACCAATTGTATTTACCCAAGCAATGAAGAGTAAGAATAGCTTGTCTCTTTCAGTTTTCAATTTAAGCATTATTACAACCCAGGAGAAGACACATGAATACTGTAAGTTAGTCTGATGGAACAAGGAATAATGCTTTTTTAGCATAAAATAGTCTTTGTATTCGAGATGAGACCTTTGGATTGCTAAATTAATTATGTATAAGAGTTGTACGTTGAAGTCTGCACACATGCTTAAAATATTTATAACAACAAATTATATTACAGCGACAATACCAGCATCTCTGCTGCCATACCTGCCCTGCTTCAGCTAGCAAACCCTCAGGAAGCCACAACATACTGCACTGTTTCTTGTGACAGCCCTCGTCAATGGTTCCCCCCCCCTCCCCTCCTCTTATGCCTAGGCCCAGCGTTTCTAAATGATGGGGTTTAGAGGTGCTCAGAGGTTAACTTAAATCCTGGAAGGCAACCCCCAAACTATTTTTTTAACCCACGCATCCGCGCTGTATTTCTATCATCCAGGACTATACCAACTTCCTAACTCAGGTGAGGAGAAAACAGTTCGCAAGTTTCATGCGATACATCTCAGGCCCTTTATGAGGAGCGGCTCCGCTGCACTGTCTCGCCTGGTAGCGCCAGAATGCTTACTCGCCCGTCACCCCTCACGCGGGCGGCGGGCTCCCAAGAACGCAACCGGCACCAGGCTGCAGCACTTTCACTGAAGGCTCAAGCTCTTCCTTTTCTACGTCCAAGGGCCAGAGCGCCGAGCCCAAGCCCCGTCCCTTACTCTACACCGCTGTCACCTGGGGCCAGTTTAGGCCCTTCTGCGCAGATACCGAGGAAAGCGCCTGCGCGCCCGATTCCGGCGCTCGCGAAAGTCCGAGGGCAACGGTGGACCCGCCGGCTGCAACCACTTCAGGGAGAAGGGGCAAGAAGTAGAACGGCTTTCACCGCTGTCCAGGCTTCCAAGCCCATTACCTGAGCCGGCTCGCGGTTGCCCCCCCCCTTCTCCACCCCTGGTACTTACAGATCTTGCCTCGCAGGCTCTGCAGCACTCGGATCGCCTCCCTGCCATCCTCTTCCGCCATGGCCCACGGCAGCTTGCCTTTTCCTGGGCTCCAGCCTCCCTATACCTTCATCATCACAGCTGCCGAGCCCCGCCCACTCAGGGGGCGCGCGCTCTTGTTGGTGGCTAGAGCTAGGCGGGGCTGTCGGTAGCTTAAGTACAGTACAGAGCAAGGGGAAAAAAAATTTTCGCGGTCGGGAGCGCGCGCGTTTCTTGTTTGGAGGTTGTCACGTGCGTTTCTCCCTGCGCTAGGGTTAGTGGCTGCAGCATCCTCTAAATTACAGTGAGCCTCTGTACTGCTGGTTGTGGTATTCACAGGTCTCCTTTATTTTTTTTCTTCCTATATTTTATTTCATTAATTGGAAGAGTGCAGAAACTGACAAGCTGAATGAGAAAAGTTTAACACACGTTTTAACTCAATGCATAATGCATGCCAGATTTAGGGGCTCCCCAAGTACATTCTATTAACAGTACCACAGTAAAAGACGACAGTCCATCCAGTCTGCCATTATTAAGGCCCCCCCCCCCCACACACACACACACACCCTTTTTACAAAACCGCAATAATAGATTTTAGTACATGCTGGTGCACTGAAAGCTCTGCGCTTCTCCTGACACTCAGAGTTCCTATGAGCGCCAGGAGCAGCACAGAGAATTCATCGTGCCTGCCTGCGCTAAAAATCGCTATTGCGGTTTTTAAAAAAGGGGGGGGGGTAAATTAAAATGTCTTTTTTTTCTTTATTATTTCTGGGCCATAGACCTTAGAAGTCTACTCAGTACTGTCCTTAGGTTCCAACTACTGGAGTTGCGTTGAAGCTCACTCCAAACCATCTCCTTTGCTGGATTTAGACTGTGAAAGTTTGCTCATTCATATTCTAATTAGCACTCATATTCATCCCACACTTTTTAAAATTCCATCACAGTTTTCCTTTTTACCACCTCCCTCAGGAAGGCATTCCAGGCATCCACCACCCTCTCTGTGAAAGAGAATTTCCTAACATTAATCTTAAGTCCACCACCCCTCCACCTCAAGTTTTAACAATTTTCCTTCTCTGGAAAATATTTGGTCCTATATTAATATTTAATTGTCTGTATCACATCACCCCTGTCCCTTCTCTCCTCCAGAGTATACATGCTGAAGTCTTCTAGTCTCTTGTACTTCTTTGGCGCAAACTCTTTACCCATTTCATGGGAAGGGGTAAAACGCGGGCCTCACGGACCTGACGGGCCTTGCGGATCTAAACCCGTACGGCCTTAAAAATCTGAGGTCCGTGTCGATCCGTGTCCGTGGCGCTTGTAGTTTCTGTCGCTGACAGACCTTGATGAGATTTTAGCGCTGACACATCCGTCTCAGCATAGGGAGGGAAAAGTGTTAGGATCCGTCAGCGCTAAAATCTCTTCGAGGTCTGTCAGAGCCAGAGACTAGTGCTGGAGCGGCAGAGCAGAAACCAAGAGAGCGGGGACATAGGTTTTGGACATGCGTTATGGAAAAGAAGTCTCCAAACTCCAGCACGAGTCTCTGGCTCTGACAGACCTCGAAGAGATTTTAGCGCTGACGGATCCTAACACTTTTCCCTCCCTATGCTGAGACGGATCCATCAGTGCAAAAATCTCATCAAGGTCTGTCAGCGACAGAAACTACAAGCGGACCGACATGGACAGAAACTACAAGCGGACCGACACGGACCTCAGATTTTTAAGGCCTTACAGGTTTAGATCCGCGAGGTCTGTCAGGTCCGTGAGGTCCCCGTTTTACCCCTTCCCCCATTTCATTGCTTTCCTCTGGACCGCTTCAAATCTTTGTATATCATTGGCCAGATACGACCTCCAAAACTAAACACAATACTCCAAGTGGGGCCTCACTAATGGCCTGTACAGGTGCATCAATGAGTCCTGACATAGTAACATAGTAGATGACGGCAGATAAAGACCCAAATGGTCCATCCAGTCTGCCCAACCTGATTCAATTTAAATTTTTTTTATTTTTTCTTCTTAGCTATTTCTGAGCAAGAATCCAAAGCTTTACCCGGTACTGTGCTTGGGTTCCAACTGCCAAAATCTCTGTTAAGACTTACTCCAGCCCATATATACCCTCCCAGCCATTGAAGCCCTGACAATTACAGAAATGACAGAGCACAAATTAAAACTTAACCCTGACAAAACAAATTTCATTCTACTTGAAAATGACAAAACTCCAACGTTAACTAATCTTGTAATAAATTCATTTTCATACCCAATACAACCTACTTTAAAATTGCTTGGAATCACGATTGACAGAAGCTGTAACATGCAACCCCAAATTAACAAAATAATAAAGACATCATTCATGACCATGAGAAATCTGAGAAAAATCCGATCATTCTTCGAAAAGAAGCAATTCCTATTATTGGTACAATCTCTAATCCTTGGGATGCTGGACTACTGCAACATACTATACCTACCATGTCCCGCGACCATGATGAAGCAATTGCAGACGGTGCAGAATACAGCCCTGAGACTTGTCTATTCACTAAAAAAATATGACCCTATCACAGAGGCATACCATGACTCGCATTGGCTTCCAATAGAAGCGAGAGTGAACTTCAAATTCTACTGCTTACTTTACAAGGCTATCAACGGAGAAAGCCCAACTTACTGGAATAACAGACTAAATCAATCCTCCTCAATCAGACACAGAAGAACACATTCACTATTCTATTACCCACCATCTAAAAATGTCAAACGAAAAAAACTTTATGACAACCTAATAGCCTCCAAAGCTGCTAAGTTGGACAAACAACTCATCACTCTGTTATCTTCATCCACAGATTATAAAACCTTCAAGAAAGAAATTAAAACCATACTCTTCAAAAAACACGTTAAACCCATCCATCACAACAATCCTAACCCAACATCCAACACTCTATAAACCCTTAGTACTCTCTAATTTTTCTAGTTACCAAACATTATCTAAAACCCATAATTCTCCCTTAAAATTTTATCTCATCATTTAATCTATTACTTCAACATTGAAATGTAATTCTTGTTTTAGTTTGGATGTAATCCGCCTTGAACCGCAAGGTAATGGCGGAATAGAAATCACTAATGTAATGTAATGTGTTAACAAAAAACATTTGTAGAATCAAAAGGAAAGTCAGTTTCTGTGCCAGGAGTGGACAAGCAGGGCAACTGTTATAGATGCCAAGGGTCAACCAAACCAAAGAGATTTACTACATTAAGGACTGAGATTGAAAGCAAAGAGTGAGATTTTTCAAATGGCATATCCAGGGTATAAAATTAGTGTAGAATGATGTAAGTATAGTATTGCTTTACAAATGAATCAAGACAGCATTAAGGGCCCCTTTTTATCAAGCTGTGTTAAATGCTCCGACACTCATAGAATTCTTATGAGCATCCGAGCATTCACCTCACCAGCCCACACTATAAACCTCTAACACAGCTTGATAACGGGAGTAAATGATAATGGCTTTTCTTTGGAGCCTCTGAAAAAATACAGACAAAGTGGGGAGCAATATGGGTAATTTTTTTCAGCCAAAAATTGTCTTCCACTCAATAGTTAAAAGCGCTTATACTAGCAGTAAAGGTAAAAGGGACAGGACAAGGGGAAGCAATATGTAGAAAAAGTGTACTAAGATTTCTTCCTACTGGTTGGACCACTTGATTTACTTCTCTAAGGGTTCCCTGTCATGAAAGCAGTTATCAAGATGAGTACACTGGTACTGAAGCTCTAATGAGTGAGAAATAAGTCACAAAGAGTAGGAGTGTGACAGCTAATGAATGAGACTGCATCTTTGATGCAAGCCAAAAGTTCTTGGGCTCTAAGTCTGCCAGCCAGTATTGTAGAGTAACTAAACCTCTCCCCCCACCGCTTTTTACTACAGGTTTCTACTGCAGCCTGGAGTTGTAAATGCTCCGATGCACATAGAAGTAAATATAACTAGTTACTGTAAGTAAGTAAACATTTTGTCACTTTTACTTGCAAAGAAGTACAGGAAACACTCACTTTACCTTTAGCAAAGTAATAATTTTACCAATTTTTTGCAGTTGGACAAGGCAGGGATGGCAGTAATGGCCCTAGTAGATAATGCTGGTATAAGAACATAAGAATTGCCATACTGAGACAGACCAAAGGTCCATCAAGCCCAGTATCCTGTTTTCAACAGCGGCCAACCCAGGTCCCAAGTACCTAGCTAGATCCCAAGCAGTAAAACATTTTATGCTGCTTATCCTTGTAATAAGCAGTGGATTTTCCCAAACCATCTCAATAATGGCCTATGGGCTTCTCGTTTAGGAAATGATCTAAACCTTTTTTAAACCCTGCTAAGCTAACTGATTTCACCACATTTTCCTGCAACAAATTCCAATGTTTAATGACATATTGTCTGAAGAAATATTTGTTTTAAATCTACTACTTAGTAGTTTCATCGCATGCCCCCTAATCCTAGTATTTTTGGAAAGACTACACAAGCAATTCACAACTACCCTTTCCACTCCACTCAGTATTTTATAGACCTCTGTCATATCACCCTTTAGCCATCTCTTTTCCAAGCTGCTTTAACCTTACTTTATAGGGAAGTCATACTATCCCTTTTATCATTTTTGTCTCCCTTCTTTGTATTTCTTCTCATTCCGCTATATGTTTTTTGAGATACAGCGACCAGAATTCCACACAGTATTTGAGGTGGGGCCGTACCATAGAGAGATACAAGGGCATTATAACATTTTCATCTTTGTTTTCCATTCCTTTCCTGGTAATTCCCAACATTCTATTTGCTTTCTTAGCTGCCGTTTACACCTAGATCCTTTTCCTGGGCAGTGTCTCCTAACTTAGAACACTGCATCATATAGCTATAGTTTGGGTTTCTCTTTCCCACATGCAGGATTCTATGTTAGAAGTCACTGCCCAGAAAAGGATCTAGGTGTCATCATTGAGGATACATTGAAACTCTCAGCTCAATGTGCAAGGTCTATTGAGATCTTTAAGTTTGTCCCTATATACCTTATGCCAAAGACCACCAACCATTTTAGTAGCCTTCCTCTGAATTATTTTTTTATTTTATTTATTTAAGCATTTATATACCACTTATTGTCTAAGTGGTTTACATTCAGGTACTTAAGCATTTTTCCCTGTCTGTCCTGGTGGGCTCACACTCTATCTAATGTACCTGGAGCAATGGGGGATTAAGTGACTTGCCCAGGGTCACAAGGAGCAGCACAGGATTTGAACCCACAACCTCAGGGTGCTGAGACTGTAGCTCTAACCATTGTGCCACAACTCCATCCTGTTTTTATCTTTTTGAAGGTGTGGGCTCCAGAATTATGCACAGTATTCTAAATTAGGTCTCACCAGAGTCTTATACAGGGGCATCAATACCTCCTTTTTCCTATTTGCCATACCTCTCCCTATGCACCCTAGCATCCATCTAGCTTTTTCCATTACCTGTTCTACCTGTTTAGCCACCTTAAGATCATCACATACTATCACACCCAAGTCCTTCTCTTTCATGCCCAAAATTTCTTCACTCCCTAAATTGTACCAATCCTCGGGTTTTTGCAGCCTAAATGCATTTCATAGTATTAAATTTTAGCTACCACATTTCAGACCATTCTTCAAGCTTCGCTAGGTCCTTCCTCATGTAATTCACACCATCAGGGGTGTCTACTCTACTGCAGATTTTGGTATCATCCACAAAGAGGCGAATCTTACAAAAATGTTAAAAAGAACAGGCCCAATAACCAAACCTTGAGGCACACCACCAATAACATCTCTTTCCTCAGATCTCCACTGACCACTATCCTCTGACGTCTTCCACTCAACAGTCTTAACCCAGTCTGTCACTTTGAGGCCTATACAGAAGGCACTATGTTTATTTATTAGATGGTGGTGTACAACACTGTCAAAGGCTTTGCTAAAATTTAATTACACAACATCTAGCGCACTCTATCCAATTTAGAGTACCCAGAATTCCATCATTAGATCCCTTTGTTGGATAGCAAAGTATGATCATGTTTCGGAATATGTTGCACTCTGTTGGCTTAAACAGAACAAGAGCAAAGAAAAATGGTCTTGCCTTGGAATGTGTAAGAGCAGCAAAGTAAAGGCAAACAAGATGTCTATACAACCTGGTAATTTATTTCAACAATAAATATCAATGTAAATTTATTTATTAAATTTTCTATTCCATTCTCCCAGCGGTGTTCAGAACAGTTTACCTGAATTTATTCAGTTACTCAAGCATTTTTCCCTGTCTGTCCAGGCAGGCTCACAATCTACCTAATGTACCTGGGCAATTAAGTGACTTGCCCGGGGTCACAAGGAGCACTATGGGTTTGAACCCACAACTTCTGGATGCTGAGGCTGTAGCGTTAATCATTGCACCACGCTCTCAAATAGAGTCTCTGTGGATATCTCAACAAAAATGGAGTAACCAAGTAATCCGTTGCAGCTACATCCAGTTGGAACAACATCCCGACTAGGAACCCAGTTTCGGCATAGATTGCCTTCTTCAGGGGACACTTAGATAAACAAATAAACATACATCAAAAGATCAAATAATTTACATAAAAATAATCAGCATGAAAGAAATATTAAATGATAGCATGCAACAGATGGATAAGTAAGGACTGCTATGCAGACGAAAGCAGTGAACAATATTGCATGTTAAAGACATACAGTACATAATAAAAAAGAATGAAAAACATCTAATACACAAAAGACAAATATATAAAAGTGTCTAAAACCAAAATGAAAAATATAGAAGACCAAAGGAGGATAACAAGTAAATGCTCATAAGAGCTGTTTAGTAAAGGTTTGAACATTACAGTATAACCTCAGAAGAGAGACACCAAATTAATGGAGCATACACGAGGGAACTGTGTAGAATGGACTAGCTGTGAGTGCCCTTGTGAACATAATTGCATGATTTTATTTTGAGCAAGCTTGTGTATGTGATAGAATCAGAAACATTTGGGAAAACATTGTACCTGGTACATATTCGCATTGTCTTTTCATTTCTGAGTACTGTCTTTTTATCTGCGCAGGCCTTACATGTGATTACTCGTATGTTGATATGTAAGTTACTTCTCCCTTTCACTTGGCGTGCCATATTACTCTAGCCTGGCTATTATTCATTCATAGTATTATTTTTTTAATATTCAGCTTTTAGGTTTTGTCTTAAAAGCTCGTACAGGGGCAAATATAAACCAGGTACAATGTTTTCCCAAATGTTTCTGAGTCAAGAACATAAGTCTATCATACGTATTCATGCAATTATGTTCACAAGGGCACG
Source organism: Geotrypetes seraphini (assembly GCF_902459505.1). NCBI lineage: Eukaryota > Metazoa > Chordata > Amphibia > Gymnophiona > Dermophiidae > Geotrypetes > Geotrypetes seraphini. Next base: position 150,445,776 of record NC_047092.1, on the reverse strand, counting down.
CACAGCAGCTAGTCCATTTTACACAATACTCTCATGTATACTCCATTGATTCAGGGCTCCTTTTACAAAGGTGCGTTAGGGCTGTAACACGTGGAATAGCACACGCTAAAATGCCCACGCGCTAGCTGCTACTGCCTCCTCTTGAGCAGGCGGTAGTTTTTCGGGTAGCACACGCTAATCCGGTGCATGTGCTAAAAGCACTAGCGCACCTTTGTAAAAGGAGCCCTCAGTGTTTCTCTTCTGAGGTTATAAAGTTCAAACCTGTACTAAACAGCTCTTATGAGCATTTACACAGTAACATAGTAAATGACGGCAGATAAAGACCTGAGCGGTCCATCCAGTCTGCCCATTAGTTATACCTATTAAAAAATACATGATTAGATTAACTTGTCTCTTCTTTGATATTTCTGGGCTGTAGACTGTAAAGTTCCAAATGTTGAAGTTGTCATCTAATCAAGCCATTGTGACATCACTGATGAGTTTATCTCTTAGGCATTGGTGGAATGAGGCATTATGACATCACAATCTCAGCTCTGGAATGTTACTACTACATAGTAACATAGTAAATGATGGCAGATAAAGACCTGAGCGGTCCATCCAGTCTGCCCATTAGTTATACCCATTAAAAAATATGATTAAATTAACTTGTCTCTTCTTTGATATTGCTGGGCCATAGACTGTAAAGTCTGGTATTGTCCCAGGTTTCAATACCGGCCTTAGTTCTTTGGCTTTAATTGGACTTAACTGAAAGTTAGGTGCCTAACTAAAAAACTTAATTCTATAAAAAGTAGGCGCCTAGCCCAAAGTGCCTACACTAAGAATGAGCCTGGTTAGGGGTGGATCATGGGCATTTTCTTGAGTTTGGCACCTCTTTGGGGGTTAGGTGCCATAAGTGCTGATATTGGCACCTAACTTAGCGTAAAGAAAACCCTGGTATATATTGTGGACGTCTAAATTTTAGGACACTGAGCTTGGCCTAAGCACACTTACGCAAAGCTAAGCATGATTCTACAATGGGCACCTAAGATTTATATAATTAATGCCAATACTGGAGCTTAACTTTAGGCAGACTTTATAGACTCAGGGCCCTTGAATCTTTTATAGAATAATCCGCTTTACAGGTACCCCTTTATTTCTCAGTATCTTACACTGCCCCCCTCCCCCCCGGACACTCAGATCTCTCAATCAAAATCGGTTAGTAGTTCCAACATTTAGAGAGATATTTCTAAATTTTATTCAAAATTCCATTTTTTCAGTTCCGGGTCCCAAATTATGGAATCTGCTTCCTAGTAATCTTAAGACTTCAAACCTTACTCAATAATTTTAAGAAAGACCTTAAGACTTTTTAATTTTGAGATGTGTTCTCCTATATACCTGAACTTTTAAATCTTGTAATACAGGATACCTATGACGAGCAACTAGATCGCCCCACTAACCTTAGGGGGCTCAAAATCGAAATGGAAATACGTCTAAAAACCGGCCTAAATCGGCACCTAAACGATCAGTGAGACAGGTCATCCAGAGCCGATAATCGAACCGGGTTTTAGACGTATTTAAAAATGACCTAGACCTTCACAGTGCTGCAGAACGACCAGAGCTTTAAGGGGCGTGTCAGGAGGAGTGTTGAGGGCGGGATTTGGGCGGAACATGGGCCATCCTAGACTTAGTCGTACTGCATGTATAACCGAAAGTTTTACAACACTGCCTAGACAGAACCTGGACGTTGTAACTTAGACCATCTAAAACCAGGTCTAAGTCACAAGAAGGTATCCAAAGTGACCAGATAAGCACTACAGACACAAAGTACAGACCCCCACACACTGCCCCAGTGATCACTGACCCCCCCCCCCCACCACCATAAAAATCGTAATAACAACTTTACATAACTGCCTCCAGAACATCAGCACCTGGCAGCCTGGCATAGGAAAGCCTAGTACAGCTGTACAGAGGTGGCTTAAGTGGTCTTTGGGTGTGAGTTAGTGAACCATGGAGAGGAGGACCCAGGCCCATAAGCCACTCTAATCACTGCATTCATGGTGAAATGTGCACCCCCCCCCCAAAAAAAAACACCCCCAAACCCTTTTGTACTGCCATATACGTGGCTCCCGCAGCCATAAGGGCTATTGGGGTGGTAGATAGGTGGGTCTAGTCGATTCTGGGGGTGTTTTGGGGGCTCACCTTGACCTATAAGAGAGCTGTAGTGAGATGTTTATGTGGGACCCTTTTTGTGAAGTTCACAGCAGTGCCCTGTAAGGTATCTCACTACTCTGATGCCATGTCTGGGTGTCCAGTTCATCACTTTTCTGGCCCCTCCTGTGCCCAATAGGTATTTTTCTAGGCGTTTGTGACTTGTACAAATTTTTGGACGAAAATGGGGTATAAATATGAACGACTTAGCAGTCTGGGCAATCAGACGGCTGGACGTACAGTTGGACGAATTTTGGAAAAAAAAAAAAAATGTTGGATGTATTTTTCGAAAATGGATCTTTTCCCATGTCTGACTTTGGGCAACTTGCAACTTAGGCCCAAAACAGACTTAGACGTTTCTTTTGATTATGCCCCTCCACGTGTTTCTCCCTTCCCTCACTTTTCTATTATAAATTGGAGTTCTTTCCCATTACCCTTTTGTGTTGTGTCATTTTTTTAAATACTTTTGGTTAAATTTAAATTGTATTGATGTTGATTTTATTGTAAGCCACTTAGTTACTATGGGGTCCTTTTAGTAAGGCATGCTAATCAATTTAGTGCGTGCTAACGATTAGCGCATGCTAAATGCTAAGGCGCCCATTATATTCTATGGGCACTAATCAATTTAACACATTCCAAATTGCTTAGTACGCTTTAGTAAAAGGACCCCTATGTGATTTGCAGGATTTAAATAAAACAATAAATTTGAAATTTTATAGAATAGTCCCCTGTATTTTTATTTTTTGACTTGAATGTGTGCTTCACCAAATAACGAGGAATACATATAAAATTATTGCATTCAGTATTGGTCACCGTACCTTAAGAAGGATATGGCGATACTCGAGAGGGTTCAGAAGAGAGCGACGCGTTTGATAAAAGGTATGGAAAACCTGTCATACGCTGAAAGATTGGAGAAACTGGGGCTCTTTTCCCTGGAGAAGCGGAGACTTAGCGGGGACATGATAGAGATTTACAAGATCATGAAGGGCATGGAGAAAGTGGAGAGGGACAGATTCTTCAAACATTCGAAAACTACAAGAACGAGAGGGCATTCGGAAAAATTAAGAGGGGAAAGATTCAGAACCAATGTTAGGAAGTTATTCTTCACCCAAAGAATGGTAGACACCTGGAATGCGCTTCCAGAGGGTGTGATAGGACAGAGTATGGTATTGGGGTTCAAGAAGGGATTAGATGATTTCCTGAAGGAAAAGGGGATAGAAGGGTATAGATAGAGGATTACTATACAGGTCCTGGACCTGATGGGCCGCCGTGTGAGCGGACTGCTGGGCATGATGGACCTCTGGTCTGACCCAGCAGAGGCACTGCTTATGTTCTTACTTTTTCCAACATCAGTTACATATAAATATTTTTCATACTATTAGAAGATGTAAATGTTCTGAGGATAACTCCTACTCAGAGTGGGAAAGGATGAAAATAGATTTAGTCGGGGGTGTAACTCTGCACATGCTACTTTCACAGACAAAGACACTGACAGCTGCAGTAGCAATGAAGGCACAGAGAAATGCTCAACTACAGTTTTTCTGGGTTAATGTAACAAATAGTGTTAACCCTTGCATGCTAGGTTGAATTCATCACACCCCTCTGGTTTATAATTTGTGTAGCTAGTATACTGTTTGTATGAATTACACTGGTTGACCAAGGGAAATTATGTGCACACATTTACACTGGCTATTTGGTACACAATATCTGGCAAGTGTCATTTGATCCATCGATCTCTATGCTGTTTGAGATTCTACCGAGGCTTGACTCAGTTCACAAGGTGGTCGGTGTTAATGGCTTTACGTTGCATCTTGCGTCAGTGGATCTCAACAGAGTCTCCTATGGAGCAGCTTTGGCGTTCTTATTTAATCCAGTTTGTGACAATGGAGCGCTGTAATAGCACAGATTTGGCTTCTCTGAGAGGGCAGCTTTTCAGTCTACTTGGGAACCCTTCTGGGCCATGTTAACACCTCTGGCTCACAGCAGAATTTTGAATTTCTGAGCTGGTTACTTGAAATATCTCTGTGACTTCTCTTACAATCTCCTGGACATAATAGGGAGGAAGTTGGGGGGTGGGGGGTCAAGGAGGAAAAAGGAAACTGTTGCATGAACTGAACCTGGTGTTGGATGTCTAATTAGCTTATATCTTACTGTTTGAGAGTTCAACAATAAAAAGATATAAGCATAAAATACATGCACCATTATATAAGTATTGCCATATTAGGTCAGACCAAAGATCCTTCAAGTCTAGCATCCTGTTTTAACAGGGGCCAATCCAGGTCACAAGTACCTGGCAAAATACCTACAAGTAGCAAGACTTCATGTTATCTACTTCCAGGGATATGCAGTGCCTTTCCCCAAGTCTACTTTAAAAAGGATTTATTGGCTTTACCTCAGGAATTAATCCAGTCCTTTTTAAAACCCAGCTATACATTTACCGGTACTGCTTTTACTACATCCTCTTGCAACAATTTCCAGAGCTTAATTATGCATTGAGAGAATTTGTTTTCTAATTGCCTTAAACATAATGCTTAATAACTTCATAGTGCGTCTCCTAGTCTTTGTACTGTACTTTTTAAGAGTAAACTTGATTCATGTTTAGCCCAGTGGCGTACCAAGGGGGGAGGGAGCTCCACCCCGGGTGCACGCTTCTAGGGGGTGCACAGCCGGCTGGGTCCGGAAGCTCCCACACTGCTGAAAACGGCACCTTAGCGCGGCTGCTGTACATATTTCAGAGCAGAGTCCGCAGCCGCGCTGAAGTGCAGCAAGGTCCCGCGATGACTACTTCTGCTGCCTCTGCTCTAGAAGAGGTAAGTGACGTCGGCGGGGGGGGATGGGTAGAAGGCAGCTGCAGTTATTGCGGGACCTTGCCGCAAATCCCTGTGTCTGCCGGCCCAGCCCCCCTCCGACGTCACTTACCTTTTCCGGAGTAGAGGCAGCAGAAGTAGTCATTGCAGGACCTAGCTGATTTGGATGGAAAGGAGCATAGCAGGGTGGTGGAAGGAGAAAAAGGGGGTCAGGGTGGTATGGAAGAGTGTGTAGGGTGAGAAATGGGGTCAGGGTGTTAAAGAATGGTGTGGAGGGTGAGAAAGGGGGTCAGGGTGGTATTGAAGCGTGGTGGAGGGAGAGAAAGGGGCAAATGCTGATGGAATTGCAGGGAAAGAGGCATAAGGGGAAAGGATACTGGATGGAATTGGGTTACAGGGAAAGAAAGGGGGCCGATGCTGATGGAATTGGTGTGCAGGGAAAGGGGGAAACATAAGGGGGAAGGATACTGGATGGAATTGGGTTGGATGGAAAGAAAGGGGGCTGATGCTGATGGAAGTGGGAGGAAGGGAGAGGAGAGAGTGAAATGCCAGACCATGGGGGTTTGGATGAGGAAAGGTGAAGATAGAGATGCCAGACCATTGGAGGAAGGAAGGGAAGAAGATGGATGCCAGACCAATGGGGGTGAAGGGAGAAATGGAAGGGGGAGGCCTAAAGTTTCTGGAAAGGGAATAGAAGGAGAGAAGATGCCATATAGAAGGGGCAGAGAGAGGGTAGACAGTGGATGAAAGGAAGAAAAGATGAGGAAAACAGAAAGCAGAGAAGACAAGGTAGGAAAACAATTCTATTTTTTTTTTTTTTTTTTTGCTTTAGGGAAGATGCATCGCTGTTTCTGTGGTGTTGCATTGTATGCAGAGTCCAGCTTCTTGGTGCTTCAGCTTAACCTTTGTCTACGTATTTTTATTCTATCTCCCCATTTACAAAACTGTAGAGCATTTTTTAGTATTGGCATCTGAGCTGTTACCACCATGGCTAAACACCACACTACAGTTTTGTAAAAGGGGGAGGGGTTAGTTTGTGATTACATACTAGGCAAAAGTGTTTTTCTGTGTTCTGTGTGTTCGAAAAGACATGGTTTTCTGTTAGGATTGACTGTGTAGGATTGATCTGTACTAGTCTGGATTGTTTAGTTTTACAATGGGTGTATTGATGTTGTACTGCTCACTGCAGTATGTAAGATGCTGCCTTTTCCTAGGTACACTCTTGTGTGGATTGTTACTAAAAATCATGTTTTTTCATACAGATGGGGAGGGTGTCAAAAACTGATGGGCCCCGGGTGTCACATATGCTAGGTACGCCACTGGTTTAGTCATTCCAATCTACTCTGGGTTTTATAGAATTTGAGCATGTCTGTGTTCAGACTACTATTCTCCTAAAGGCCCCAAACTCCCTAGCCTTTATATCAGTGGTCTCAAACTCGTGGCCCGCCACGTACTATTTTGAGGCCCTCGGTATGTTACCATTGTTTTGGAACGTTGCCCTCCTCACTGCTGTAACCTCACGCAAGTGCTTTCCTGCGTCTGTACGTGATTGTGAAGTGGACGGGAGAGGACAATCGCGCACTGATGCAGGAAAGCGCTTGTGTGAGTTACAGCAGTGAACCGGGCAACGTTCCAGAATGTAAGGTAACCATTGGAGGCAGTGCAGCTTGGGCGTGTGTACGCAATCTCGTACTGGAGTTGAGAACTGAAGACGGTTGCGGATGCAACCACCTAACACTTAAGGCACAAGTTTTCCATAAACAATCATTCTTTATAATACCGAGGGCCTCAAAATAGTATCTGGTCTTTTACATTTGATACTTTGAAAGTTTTTCACTTTCTGCATGTTGCACTGCTTTTAACTGTGTATAACTGAAATTATCAGAAGCAAGTAAGAAAAGATTTATAAACTATAACGAGTTTTACCTCATGCAAAGTTGTCATTTCTGTAATAAGATGTTAACTATTTTTTTCTGCGGCCCTCCAAGTACCTACAAATCCAAAATGTGGCCCTGCAAAGAGTTTGAGTTTGAGACCACTGTTTTATATGGAAGTTGCTTTGTTCCTTTCATGCATAAGTCCAAATCCCACCCCCAGGAAAGCCTTCCAGCCAGGTCAGATAAGCCTATGTTTATACAGAGTGCAAGGGTATCCATTTAAGCAAATATACTCGTGCAGTGTTTGTGAAGGTCATTTCTATGTTCAAACCACTTTTATCCACAAAAAATGCCTTTTAAATTTCCCCCTAAGTGGCAAAGACATTCAGAAGATGGGGTAGAACTTAACATTCTACATCTCTTGTGACTTGTTTGGAGAGATGTAGAATGACTCTCTTTGGGATGTAACAATATAAAAACTTCTGGTACATGAGACTGAACAGGTGTGCCATCCGATGATGGTTCCAGACAGATTTCTTTACCTCCTGCGGTAAGTGAAAATACTAGGGTAAAAGAGAAACTCTAGCCCACTCTGATGGCATTTCTACCATAAAAAGACTTGAACCAGCCGGCAGTGCTAGCGTGTAAGGCAAAGCACTGCCAGACGGGAAGGTAGGAATGCAGGAGGGGGGGCTGTGGGGGAAAGGAAGAGAGACCAAAGGACACAATTTTGAAGGGGGGCCATGGCCCCAGAGGCCCCCCTGCTCCAATGCTTATGCCTGCAGGTGCTGGTCCTCTGCACTATCTCTCCAATCATGGTCCTATTGTTACTGTGGGAAAGAAGGGGCTGAGATCTGACCACTGAATCTGTGAGATCAATTTCTTTTTAAAACAAATTGTTCATATGACTTCAGCCAGAATGAATCGGTGAAATGATTTGAATCGAGAATCGGACAGTCTAATTCAGTAATGCATTTGAGGATTAATAATCGGAAGGAACCGTATATGCTGGGAGGTGAGAAGCTGATATGCACAGATGTAAGAAGACTTGAAGCGGTCCAGAGGAGGGCGACAAAAATGATAGGAGGCTTGCGCCAGAAGACATATGAGGAGAGACTGGAAGCCCTGACTATCTATACCCTAGAGGAAAGGAGGGACAGGGGAGATATGATTCAGATGTTCAAATACTTGAAGAGTATTAACGTAGAACAAAATCTTTTCCAGAGAAAGGAAAATGGTAAAACCAGAGGACATAATTTGAGGTTGAGGGGTGGTAGATTCAAGAGCAATGTTAGGAAATTCTACTTTACATAGAGGGTGGTGGATGCCTGGAATGTGCTCCCGAGGGTGGTAGAGAGGAAAATGGTGACGGAGTTCAAAGAAGCGTGGGATGAACACAGAGGATTTAGAATCAGAAAATAATAGTAAATACTGAACTAAGGCCAGTACTGAGCAGATTTGCATGGTCTGTGTCTTGCACGGTCTGTGTCTGTGGCCGTTTGGGGGAGGATGGGCTGGGGAGGGCTTCAATGGCTGGGAGGGTGTAAATGGGCTGGAGTGAGTTTTGACAGAGATTTCGGCAGTTGGAACCCAAGCACAGTACCGGGTAGAGCTTTGGATTCTTGCCCAGAAATAGCTAAGAAGAAAAAATTGTAAAAATTTAAATTGAATCAGGTTGGGCAGACTGGATGGACCATTCTGGTCTTTATCTGCAATCATCTACTATTTACTATGTATTTTATACATTTGTCAAGTGACTCATATGACGGTACCTCAGTATTACAATCTCTGTTTCTTTTTTTTTTTTTTTTTTTTTTTAAGTTTAAGTACAATCTCTGTTTCTATCCGCAGTAGCCTAAGCGTAAGTGATGCAAGGAAATGATTCATGAGCATTTCTGCCGAGGTTCATGCCATTATGGTACATAATGTAATACTGTACTGTGCAATTTGTAAAAGACCAGCTGGGGCTTTGGAATGGGCCATAATGAACACTCAGTAATGTACATTCCTACAGAGCTCATGCAGTTCTTTCACTAGTCATATAGCAAAATGCTTGACTTATAATCTGGAGGAGTAACAAAGTATTAGAAGGGTGAGTTACAACTCTGAGAAAACAAGGTTCAAATCCTGCTTTTGCCCACTGACACATTGTGACCTTGGGCAAGTCACTTCATTCTCCTTTGCTTCAGATACAAGTAGACTGCAATTCAGTTTGGGCAGGGAAATAGCTCAGATTTGGAGATGTTGAGTAATAAAATCTAAAATACTGATCTAATTTTAGATAGATCAGAGTACTTAACATGCCGCACCGTAGGCGTCGTAACAGGGGGGGGGGGCAAAGGGGTCATGGCCTTCACAAAATTGCCCATCCTGTAGGTCGGGGGTATGCGGGCTGATCGCCGCCCACCGCCACTGCTTACTGCCGTAACTGCAGGAAGGGTAGGGAAGTGCCAGGTGCGTGCAGCCAATGCATGCCGTCGGCCCAGAAGCCTCCCCCGACATCAATTCTGATGTCGGGAGAAAGCTTGTCGGCCGGTGCCGATGCACATGTCTGGCTCTTCCCTTCTTGGAATGGAGGGGAGGAAGAATCCACGGCGGGTAGGCCAGGATTTGGCGCGGCAGGGAGGGAGGGAGAATGGCTTCGGTAGTGGAATGGGGGAGAAGGAAGAATCGGCAGTGGGTAGGCCAGGCTTCGGCGTGGGAGGGAGGCAGGCTTTGGGGAGGGGGTGGGACAAAGGCTGGAAGGCAGTGTGGGAGACATAGGAAGGAGGGAGGAAGGAAGGGGAGAGAGAGAGAGAGAGGCAGAGAAAGATCGGAGGGGGGGGGGCGGAGTTGTAAGCAGAAGAAAGACAGAGAGAGAGAGAAAGACCTGGACCAAAGAGGAAAGACAGGAGGCAGATGCTGGACTATGGGAGGTGCAGACTGAGGGGGTAGAGACCCTGAGGAAGAACAAAGAGATGAAAGATCATAACAGAGGAGAGAAAGAGAGGGAGACTTGGAACAAAGGTGGTAGTAGGTACAAAGGCAAACTGACTCTGGATCCGGGGAGGGTAAGCAGAGGGAAAAGAGAGAGAGACCTGGACTCAAAGGGGATGGGAGCTGGATTGTGAAAAAAATGTTAGATAACAAAGAAAGAAATATTGGATGCACAGTCAGAAGGAAGTGCAACCAGAGACTCATGAAATCATCAGACAACAAAGGTAGGAAAAATTATTATATTTTAAATTTAGTGATCAAAATGTGTCAGTTTTGGGAATTTATATTTGTTGTCTATATTTTGCACTATACTTGTCTATTTTTCTATAGTTGTTACTGAGGTGACATTGCATATTTTAAAGTCATCTGCCTTGACATCTGAAAAGCCCCCAAATATAAATGCTAATTAATATTTTCTCTGCATACAGTGTGCTTTATTTTTAAATTTTGTAGTTACAATTATGTATTAATAAGATTATATTGTGTGTATATGAAAAATGGATAGAAAAAATTGCATTACAATCAGTATTATTATTATGGGCTGGAGTCAGGGACGGAGTTTGGACGGGTCTGGGGCAGAGCTTTTGGGCCCCCCCCAAACAAAAAAGCATTCTGCTGCCTATGTGCCTCACATTATTTATCTTGAAAGAAGACTCAAAAGGAATTTTAAAGTTCACTTATGTTCTCTGAAAATCACCATAACTTGATTATTTTATCTCTTTTCAGGCTCAAAAGCACCGATAAACAAGGGTTACAGCAGGTTGTGCATTTCATTCTTCTTCCCTGGATACGTTGGATTTTGTGTGTCGGACATACTTGATGGGCCTTTTCAAATAAAAGCAATTTGCAGTAATTCAGCTCGGTCAAGTGCTGTGTGTTGTCATGCTAAGGTCCTGGAATTGGCTGTTGGTACCAGGACTTTGCTCCCTTGATGAGGCAGCTGGAGTTGCAGTGTTCAGCCCTGGAAGGAAGAAGTCCCAATTTTCATACAATGATGACACCTAGTGGTCAGACCTAAAAATTCAAAATGGGGGGGGGGGGATCTAGAAGGAACATTTGCACATGGTCCCTACCTGAGTAGTGCGTATGTACCATTGTTTCAATGGATCTGTGCTTCCACGGACCAAATGCCATTCTGGCTAAGTTTTCCAATGGAATCAAATATATACATATGTTCAGCTGAGGAAAAAGAGCATAAATTGTATGTGGGATCCAAGGCAGGTAAGAGAAGGTTGAGAGAATATTAGAGCAAGTTAGTGGGGGAGTCCCATGTTTAACTAATAAATAGCATTACCTAACCAGAAGTGGTGAGAACCAGAAAACTGCAATAAGCATAATGCCAGCCATGGAAGCCTAAGAGAACATATAATCCAGCTTTAAGGGGAGAACATCTTTAAACTCACCAGATAATTTTCCATTCTATGGGAGAGACCAACTGATTTTCACACCAAAATTAAAATTAGTGAGCAACAGACATTCTTGCCTCATTCACATCGGGTTTGAGGACCCACAGTAGTTAAAGTTACCACCTCTCAAATCTGTTGACCACGATGCCCAACTACAAAGCATTCAGAAAAGAACTGTAAACCATACTATTCAAGAAATTTGTCAAATGATCTAACCAAACCATATCGACCATTCCCAGATCCCGACGCATACTATAGCTATCAACCTTGTAATCTCCCTGAGAATGCTCAGGCTAATTTCTTGTTGTAAACCACCTAGTACTGAAAGGCATTGGTGGGACAGAAGACATCAATGTAATGTAATGTCCTGATTTACCCTGACATGTCCTCTCGTTAGAGGACTGTCTGGGTGTCCAGACGGTTTCCTGGTCTAGATGGAGTTTGTACGGGTTTTGAACTCACTCTCTCCAAGCCAGCCCTCACACCAGAGTTGGAAGTCTCCCCTGTCCCCAGTACCTCTTCTGGTGCTGCAAATTCACAAACTTCAGGCAGCCGGCAGCATTAAGAACAGGATCCTGTTGCTGTTGGCCTGCCCAGAAGCCTTCACTTTGCAGCGTCCCGCCTATGCGAGAACAGGAAGTGCTGCAGAATGAAAGCTTTCAGAGCAGGCCGACAGCAACAGGTTCCTCTTACTAATGCTGTTGGCTGCCTGAAGTTTTGAAATTACAGTTCCAGAGGAGGTACTGGGGAGAGGGGAGACTCAGAAAGCCATACCCAACTTTGGGATGACCCGGGTTGGGGGCTAGAGAGTGAGAGGCTGTGCTGGGGGGGGGGGGGCGTTTGGGGGCAAGACTAGCATGAGGCAGGGGTGGAAAAGGGCACTATGGGTTGGGTTGGGTGGGGTATGTCTGAGGGTGGGATCAGATGTCCTTATTGATTTAACAAATATGGTAACTCTATATAAAGACAAACTGCAGACCTCACAGCATATCCTGAAGAAAGCCACAGCATGATGGCTGAAACGTTGGTTCTATTTGACCAGATGCCGCGAGACCTGGAAAACTGCAACAAGCATAATAAACATCTATTTCACTTTTTATTTTCCACTAGGTATTGTTTTATTTGGTGTTTATTAGTAAAAATGATGGCTTTAATGTTTTTGAACTGCCAGTGCCATAGATCTGTGCGATATCCTTCACTACAGAAATATGATTGCAGTATATTTAATTTGCCTTTGCCTTTATTGTTTAGTTTGATAGACAATTAGAGGGGCATAATAAAAAAAAAAGATCTAACTTTTTTGGGCCTAAGGTGCTAAGCGCCCAAAGTCAGCAGCAGGGAAAGATCCATTCTAAAAAAAAACCAAAACCCCCATCCAAAATGTGTTTTGATTTTAGAATGCCCTACCTGTACGTTCAGGTGTTTAATCGTCCAAACCACCACTACGTCTATCTTTAAAACATATTCCCAACCAAAAATTTGCCCACGTCCCAAACACCCAAACCAAGACCTTTTAGACATAGGAGGGGCCAGTCTTTTGCTTAACAGCACGATTCTCTAACCAGTATCTGTCATTAGTGCCAGTTAGAGAATTGGGGAACCCATCCCCCCTCCCGTAGACTACCGAAGGAGGGATGCCCAATCTCTCCTGCCAGACAGCCCCGAAGCCGCTTGCAACAATCGCCGACAGGAGAGATGCCCAATCTCTCCTGCTGGACAGCCCCCTACCTCTCCGCAATGATCGCCGGCAGGAGAGATGCACAGTCCCTCCTGCCGGACACCCCCCCCTGAAAGTTTGCTGGCGGGAGGGATGCCCAATCCCTCCTGCCAGACACCCCCCACCCTCCCAAAGGTAGCCCACCCCCACCGGACCCCCCTAACCTTTTTTAGATGGCCAGCCGGCCAGGCCTTTCTTGCATCCGGCTGGCAGGCCCATCTTCACTGGAATGGTGGGCCTGCCCTTTCCCAGTGCATCTTGGGATGCACTGGGGAGGGGTTAAGGCCCTGATTGACCCAGATTTAGGAGGAGCCTTAGGCCCATCTCCTAGTGCATTCTGCAATCGTTCGGGGTGGGGGTCTGGCAGGAGGGACTGGGCATCCCTCCTGTCAGTAGTCTTCATGGGGGGAGGGGAGACATGTTGCCTGGGCCGTTAAACTGAACCTGGCAGCTGTGATCAGCTAAGCGGGAACTCGATCAGAACTGTCCAGGCAACCTTGTCAAACTTTTGATTATTGCTTTAGGACAACTAAGTTTGGTCAGCCCACATCCTGCCCACCTCCTGCCCTAACCACTCATCGAGCCCCTTAGTGTTTATTACAAACATGGTATTGTAATAATCACATGGATTTTCTTCATTTTTTGTGATGTGACTTAGCGACAGTGGTATGGTTTTCTGAAATGAAGATCATTCTCAGCTCTAGAGAGCTTCATCACAGACACAACAATTTTGCAGTTTAATTTCAAGCATTTAAGAAAAGTTGAAATGTTCTGTCAACTGGCATCATTCTATAATGTAAACTGTGATAATTTTGTTGGGGTGTAAGATCCTCTATTTCATTTTTGGACCTATCACTTTTCTTCTGTTCCTTTGGCCTGACCTGAGCCCAAAATACCCCTACGTTAGACTATGGCATCATGAGTCTTAATTTGCAACTAAACAGAGTTAGTCTCCCTTGTATTATTTCCATGAGCCCTCAATAGCCTACTATAGTGACAGCCCTTGGCCAGGGACCACAAAACGTTACTTCTTCCAGAGCCTGGCTAAAATGGAAATCTTCATCTGGCCACTAGGTGCAGCTGTTGAGCAATGGCTGATACTCCCTGCCCTGAGGGGCTATGAACATACCTCCTCAACATTTCCAGTCCTGTCCAACTCTAGGAGCAGATCTGACCTAGGAATCAAACAGGATCCTTTCCTCTGCATGTCTATGTGTTATGTTGCCACTGAAGTAACAGCTATATTTTCTCTTGCAGAATTGAAATCTCTGAGCAATCTACGATGAACTTGATTAGAAATGTGCTTCCGTGCTGTCACAAAACTCATCATAAGATTTATCTGTAGGGTGATACTGGAGTCACTGGTGAGTGTATAATCACAAATATTGCTGATCCAACAACTCTCAACTGAACAGCTTTTGTTTGAATTTTTTTTCCCACGATATCTACTTAAATATATAAGAGCATTCAGGGCAGGATTAATTTGTCAAGGGCCCCTAGGCACCGAAATACACTGGGCCCCCTTCCCCGCCCCACCCCACCCCACCCCACCATGCGCCCAGGTGGAAACAGGAAGCTGCGTCAGAGGGAAGCTTTGGGCAAGCAGCACCGCTTGCACAATTACAGTTCCCGTTGCCTTTCTTACCCACGTTGCTTGCTTGTCTTACTTTCCGTCGATGGGGGGAGTTGCATTGCTGATCAGGGTGGGGCCCGCGTTGCGATCGGGGGCCCCGCTTTGCCAATTGATGCTGGAGGGGCCCATCACCGTTTAGAAAAAACAATGTTGATGTCCTCCTTCATCGGGCCCCCCTGACCATTCCGGGCCCTAGGCACTTGCCTACTTGGCCTACTGGTTAATCCTGCGCTGAGGGCATTCACATCCCATGATATTGGGTTGAATGGGCTCTGTGTTTCCCTCTTCAGAAGGGCTGACTTTTGGGGTGTGCAGTATTTGTGGTCACAGAGGACACAGTCTTCCAGCTTCCATGTTCTGTCGCATTATGTGGACATGGTGAAAGGGAAATGGGAGTGGAAAAGGCTTTGGGTAGAGGGGGAGAAAGAGGGGTATGTTGGGTAGAAAGAGACAGAGAACGGAAGATGCTGTGCTGGAGCCACTGCCTCTACTACTACTACTGTTTATTATTTCTATAGCACTGAAAGGGTGTACATTTTAACATACAATAGACAGTCCCTGCTCAGAAGAGCTTACAATCTAATTTAGACAGGACATTTCAGGGTTGGGGAGATTACGGTAGAGGAAATGATACAGTGGGTTGATAGCAGTGAGTGGGAATTAAGAGTTGAAAGCAGTTTTTAAAAAAAATGGGCCTTTAGCTTGGATTTGAATGCTGCTAGGGAGGGAGCACGACTTATTGATTCAGGCAGCCTGTTCCAGGCATACAGTGCCGCAAGAAAGAAGGGACAGAGTCTGGAGTTAGCAGTGGAAGAGAAGGGTACAGATAAGAGGGGCTTGCCCGATGAGCGGAGATCACGGGGGGGGAGGAAATAGGGGGAGATAAGTGAGGAGAGATATCGGGGGGCTTCAGAGTGAATGCACTTGTAAGTCAGCAAGAGGAGTTTAAACTGTATTTGGAAATGGATGGGGAGCCAATGAAGTGACTTGAGGAGAGGGGTAATGTGAAAATAGCGGTTCTCATGGAATATGAGTCGTGCAGCAGCATTTTGAACGGATTGAAGAGGCGAGAGACAGGTGCGTGGGAGACCTGAGAGAAGTATGTTGCAGTAGTCTAAGCATGAGGTGGTGAGAGTGTGGATAAAGGTTTTGGTAGTGTGTTCAGAGAGAAGAGGACGGATTATGGTAATATAGAGGAGGAAGCGACAGGATTTGGTGGTTTGTTGGATATGAGCAGAGAAGGAGCGAGAGGAGTCAAAGATCACCCCAAGGTTGCGAGCTGGTTAGTCTGGAGTGCAAAAGAAAAGTTTAACAAACAAAAGCAACAAATATGGAAAGTCATATTTTTTAAAAACTGAACTAACTTTTTGGACTCCAACAATTGTTTAGAATGAGCAACAATTGTTTAGAATGAGCAACAGACGGGAAATGGATGAGGATTTGATATGCTGCCTTTCTGTGGTTACAGCTAAAGTGGTTTACATATTATACACATACACTTATTTTGTACCTGGGGCAATGGGGAGGGGGGGTTAAGTGACTTTCCCAGAATCACAGGGAGCTGGAGTTCCCCTGATTCTCAGGTCGCAGCATTAACCTTTAGGCTGATCCTCCAACTCCATGGTGGTATCAACAAACAATGTATGTGGATCATAACAAGTGGGAAAAGCATATAGTGCAACAAGCAGGGTTGTTGTAGGGGGAAGGAGGGAATGTGTGGGAATGGATTGACATTGCGGGGGGAGGGGGGGGAGTGCGGGTTAAGAAGGGTTTTTTTATGCATGGGAACTGTGAGAGTAGAGAACAGGGAGGAATTAGCTAATGTTTCATTTCTGGTGGGGACTGGGAGGAGGGCAGTATCTCCAAATGGGTTAATTTTGCACATAATAATAATGAATCAGGTTTCAATGTGTGTAAGTTTCTGTGTTACAAAAGCTAGCACTCCTTCCATTTAAATGCATTGGGCCTTGTTCTGGGGTGGGGGGAGGTTTATGGGGACCCCATAGTCTGATCTAGCCATTTTCAAATTTTTTTAGTTCAACAACCTTTCATTGAGAAGAACCAGGATACAGAATATGATATGCATGAAACATAAACAAAAAGAAAAACAGCAAAATAATGTACTAGTATACATATGCATACAAATGTGGATAACAAGATAGAAGCAAATAGAAGAGAATTAACAGAGAGGATATACTACAATACAGTATACATTGCAATAACAAGTATATGTGTTATATAAGGGTATACAAGAAGTAGCCATCTGATACTGAGTTATGGGCACCATTTATATCCTATTGTTCCGTACATCGGATATCCCTTACACCTGGCTAGTTAGTGTCTATTCTCTTTGTGTTTGTAACTGATAGCCATTTTCAAATTTGATGTGTTTTGTGTTTTTTTTGCTGGAGGTTGCCACATGCCACATGCCACGTCATCCCATGTTATTACATTTTCAGAGTTATGTTGCCCCCAGACAGACAGATACATTCTCAACTCCTTATAATTCTTACCAATTTCTGCTGTATTGGAAAAAATAAAAATACTTCTTCCCTTGCACGTCACTGAATATTATGGTTTATTGGATTTGATATATTGCTCATCTCATAAGAACATAAGAATAGCCTTACTGGGTCAGAGCAATGGTCCATCAAGCCCAGTAGCCCGTTCTCATGGTGGCCAATCCACTAGTACCTGGCCAAAACCCAAGGTGTAGCAATATTCCATGCTACCAATTCAGGGCAAGTAGTGGCTTCCCCCATGTCTTTCTCAATAACAGACTATGGACTTTTCCTCCAGGAACATGCCTTTTATGGGAAGTGTGTGACCCTGGGCAAGTCACTGCATCCCCCATTGTCCCAGGTATTTTTAGATAGAGTCTGAGCCCATGGGGACAGATAGGGAAAATACTTGAGTACCTGAATATAAACCACTTAGGCTATAAGTGGTGTATATAAATACTAAAATAAATAAATTATCCAGTGTTAGTCAATCTGATTAACTAACAGCCATAGTAACATAGTAACATAGTAATATAGTAGATGACGGCAGATAAAGACCCGAATGGTCCATCCAGTCTGCCCAACCTGATTCAATTTAAATTTTTTTATTTTTTTTCTTCTTAGCTATTTCTGGGCGAGAATCCAAAGCTTCACCCGGTACTATGCTTGGGTTCCAACTGCCGAAATCTCTGTTAAGACTTACTCCAGCCCATCTACACCCTCCCAGCCATTGAAGCCCTCCCCTGCCCATCCTCCACCAAACGGCCATACACAGACACAGACCGTACAAGTCTGCCCAGTAACTGGCCTAGTTCAATATTTAATATTATTTTCTGATTCTAAATCTTCTGTGTTCATCCCACGCTTCTTTGAACTCAGTCACAGTTTTACTCTCCACCACCTCTCTCGGGAGCGCATTCCAGGCATCCACTACCCTCTCCGTAAAGTAGAATTTCCTAACATTGCCCCTGAATCTACCACCCCTTAATCTCAAATTATGTCCTCTGGTTTTACCATTTTCCTTTCTCTGGAAAAGATTTTGTTCTACATTAATACCCTTTAAGTATTTGAACGTCTGAATCATATCTCCCCTGTCTCTCCTTTCCTCTAGGGTATACATATTCAGGGCTTCCAGTCTCTCCTCATACGTCTTCTGGCGCAAGCCTCCTATCATTTTCGTCGCCCTCCTCTGGACCGCCTCAAGTCTTCTTACGTCCTTCACCAGATACGGTCTCCAAAACTGAACACAATACTCCAAGTGTGGCCTTACCAATGACCTGTACAGGGGCATCAACACCTTCTTCCTTCTACTGACTACGCCTCTCTTTATACAGCCTAGAATCCTTCTGGCAGCAGCCTTGTCACACTGTTTTTTTGCCTTTAGATCTTCGGACACTATCACCCCAAGGTCCCTCTCCCCATCCATGCATATCAGCTTCTCTCCTCCCAGCATATACGGTTCCTTCCTATTATTAATCCCCAAATGCATTACTCTGCATTTCTTTGCATTGAATTTTAGTTGCCAGGCATTAGACCATTCCTCTAACTTTTGCAGATCCTTTTTTAACAGCCACCAATATTCTATCTTCTACTAGTTACCTATTCATTTTCAATACAAGAACCACTTTAAATGTACTTTTCAACTGCAGCCACAATAGTGTTGCTCGATGTACAACCATCATGACTCACCCTAACATGAACGAGTGTTTGTTGACTGTTATGACCACTCCTTTTTGGAGTGAATTGATAAGCCATTTTCCCATAGATAAGAAGAGTCAAGGCTTCAAAGTGCCAGATGTACAAAGCATTTTTCCCGTAGATTAAAAAAAAGAACAGGGAAATTTTCAGAGCCATTTTATTCAAGGAAATGAGCTTTTAGAAGACTGCTTGCCCAATGTGTGTGCAGAGAACAGAAGCCATTCCATTACACATGCACCCTGTGTAGGGGGGCAGCATTTCTGGGGTGAGGATTTGTAACTACAGATAATCTTTCATATTTGCAGGGGTTAAGGACGCAGCCCCCTCGTGAATATCATAAATTTGTTTCTGTGTGGATGGTTGGAAGGAACAATAGTGGGGTAGAATTTGGCCACAGGCAGTGTTCCTCTCATCTGAGGCTTTGCACTAATCGGGCACTGTGCTTTGAGTTCACTTTAGGCTGCTGTCTGAGGGATCCATGCTGGGTTGTGATTTGTCATTCAGCTAGTTTGACACACATACAGAGAGCATAGCCACTGCACCAAGGTGTATGAGGTTTTGGGGGGGTCTCCTTCTATGGATTTATTTTTTTGTGTGTGTGTACCTGTAAATCCCCCTTCACCCATCTTTGTTTTCCCAATTCCTTCTTATGCCAGATGGTTGTGCATTAGCCATCCCCGAACGGTAGGAGGAACTATTTTAAATGTTGCCGATGGTGTAGGGCAGTAGTTCTGAAACCTGTCCTGGAGGACTCCCAGCCAGTTGGGTTTTCAAGGTATCCTTAATGAATATGCATGAGGCAGATTTACATATAAAAGAGGTGACAGGCATGCAAATCTCTCATGCATATTCATCAAATTCTTAAAATCAGCTGTTAAATATTTAATACAAACAAGTATCTGAATCAATTCAATTTTAATTTTATCTCCCACAGTTCATTTTATTACAGTACTTTTACAACTTACCAATACTTAATTTATTAATAAATATCAGAATAATTTAGTCCGTGAACCTAATCCCCATCACTCACACTCACTTCCCAACTTTCACACACATATTACAGTCATTATGATTACTTTTATCCAAAACTGGATCTTAGTTAGTTCATTAATCCATGATCATCTAGTCAGAGAGGCTTCAAACTGAGAGTTGCACAACAGTCTAGCACAGGACCCAGGATTCGGCACAAGCCGGAATCAGCTGACAAGCAGGAAACACACCGTCTACAAGGAAATCAAACTGTGCTGAACCCTGGGTCTCTGCTCGAGTCATGCTTAGTTTACTGGTGAAGTTGTTGATGTTGGTGAGCCTTGCAAACACAGCTCCTGAAGACGTCAGGTGGCAAAATACAGTCTTGTGTTGAGCTGAATGCTTTATGAATTGAAGAACAAGACCATCATGAGGACAGAGAGGCCTGCCGGTTGTGTTTAAGAAACTGTGATTCTCATGTGCAACTCTCAGTTTGAAGCCTCTCTGCATTCTTGGAAAGGCTTCTAATCTCTTATTTTCCAACAAGATCTTTAAGATCTGAGGACAAATCTCTCCTCTTAGTCCCCTCACTAAGATTCATTTACTCAAGAAACACGATCTTCTCTGTTACAGCTCCTCAAACCTGGAACTTGCTTCCAATTTATATAAGGGAAGAAAAATCACTTAGTAAGTTCAAAGGTCTCCTGAAAAGCTGGCTCTTTAAGGTCGCTTTCAACTGAGATGCTCGAATTCTATATAACTCAAACATCCTATAGCGTACAAAAATTTTTTAAATGAAAATTAAATTGGTAACTCTTTCCCATCCTATTGTCTCAACACCTATGTTAATTTTATTTGTTTATGAATTGTATTTAAACCTATCCTCTTCTTGTGTCCTGCAGTGTCTTACCTTTATTAATTTGTATGGTTTTACTCTTAGTTGTTTATTTACTTTTACCCTGATTTTATTTGTAAATCGCATTGGGTTATGATATTGCAATCAAATCAAACTTTTAAATAAACTTGAAACCTGATGAAATACAAAGGGTAAACCAGCAGAAATCATGGCTAAATTGAAGCTATGGACATTTATTCCAGGGCCAGTATAACTCCTTTATTGATACAACTACACTGGTTACCTGTGCAGTACAGATGTCGGTTTAAAATCTTGTGTCTGAGGTTTTTGAAAGTGTGGATGACTTTTACTGATGCCTTACCAACAAGACTCTGATCCACCATATTGAAAAATCTAAAGTCATTCTGATAATGCTATCATTCTCACTCCATGTTTGCGCATGATAAGCAGTAGTTATGGATCAGCATAGTGGGACTGGGGAAGAGGGTTGATAGGGTAGGGTGCTGGGAAAGGGGTATTTCTTGGGTGGAAAATCTGTAGGATGGGGGGGAGGGAATTCTAGAAAGTTATTATGCTAACAGTGTCTGTTATAATGATTAAATTGTTGATATAGTTATTGTAACCTGTATTATTGACTGAGGTGGCAAAATAATTAAAGATATTTTCATATAAAATCTTGAATCTCACATTCAAAGCTTTACATATAGGTCACCCACTATATCTAACCTCTGTCACTGTCCCATATACTCTGTCACGTTCCCTATGTTCTTTGGATTCCCACAGACTTGTCCTTCTCTCGCCTAGGTTGGCCCATTACAAATCTACACGCTCTGCAGCTTATTTTTTCACATCCCCTTCTCTTTGGAACAGTCTTTCCCCTTACATATGAGCAGAATTATCATTCCCCAATTTAAATCACTTACGAGGTTTGAAGGCCTATAACTGTTTCCATGCTGTATCCTTTTCTGAATCCTGATTGATGCTCACTAAGGATGTCAAATTTGTCTATGTAGTTCACTAGTTCCAAGTTGACCAGTCCTTCTAGAATCTTAGTGAATAGGGGGATGTTTGCTATGGGCCTGTAATTGGATGTCTGGGATATTGCGTTTTTCTGATCTTTGGGGATAGGTGTGATCAGTATGTGGCCCAAGTCATATATTTTGGTCCATTAGAATTTATTGATTTACAATTCGTTTTCTGTCCATTCTCCCCAATGAGCTCAGAAGGGGTTACAAGTTAACATACATAATAAATGCACAAAAACCAGCCATTGGACATAGGAAGGGGCCAGTATTTTTGGCAGATTGACCACATAGTCATCCCTGCAGAGAAGTGAAGCAACCTTGGGGGCACTTCAGGGACTTCATGTAAAAGGTCCCAGATACATATCTTACCATAACCCTCATACATTGTAGGTTGAGCCCTCCAAAACTTGTACCCAACTGTATACCACCCCAATAGTTCTCACCTATATGTTGGACAGCAGGTTTTGTAGGGCTCAAACTTTCCACCACAAGTATACCAGAGTGGGATATAGGCCTGGGTCCCCTTCTCTGCAGTTCACTGTACCAACCATTAAGACAACTGCAGAGACCTGCTTGATGCTCCAATAGGACTGGCTATAACATCTGAAGTTGTCATACAGGCTGGTATGTAATATTCCATTCACATCTTTGTGGGGTTAGAGGGGATCAGTAACCACTGAGGAGTGTAAGGGCGGGGGGCATCTTTTTGGCCTGGACGTTCTCTGCAATATTCCCTTATTATGGAAAAACATCCAAATCATTAAATCTGCCCTAATCCTGCCCAGTTCATGCTTCCTAAATGTCTCCTTGAGATTTAGATGCACTGCAGACAAATAACATAGAAAACTGTTTAATAAATGTGTCTTGAAAATGGCAGTTTGGACATATTAGCAAACAAAATGCCCAACTGCCATTTCATTCCATTTTTTTGAACGTTTTTCTCTTTTGAAAATGAACCGCATAGAGATTTAGCAATTTGTGCAAAATTCTTTACGAAGTGAATCCAATACATTAGTGGGGACTGCCCCATCATCCTACAAAATAAAATTTTGGAGCAAGCAGTTAAGTGGGGGTAGAGAGAACATTGAAAATGACCCTCACACTGGCAGCTTAACTTCCACAGAAATGTGCAAGTCAGTCAAGGATTTAATTTTGTCAGACAGACAAATTAAGGTTTCCCGAAT
This sequence comes from Geotrypetes seraphini, assembly GCF_902459505.1. Classification (NCBI taxonomy): domain Eukaryota; kingdom Metazoa; phylum Chordata; class Amphibia; order Gymnophiona; family Dermophiidae; genus Geotrypetes; species Geotrypetes seraphini. Next base: position 150,422,940 of record NC_047092.1, on the reverse strand, counting down.
AGCTGAAGAAATGAGCATTGGAAAATAATTCATGAAAAGTTAGTGCAAGATGGTTTCCAAGAAAGCTGATGCCATGTCAGGCCAGTGCTGTCAGGAGAACTTAGAGATGCTCTGTAAAGATCAAGTGAATTTTTTTCATGGTTTGGTGACTGGAAATAAGACTTGGCTCTGTCACAGAGTCCAAAAGGGAGTCAATGCAGTAGAGCACAAGTCATCCCCCATCCCAAAAATGTTCAAGACAGAAAAATCTGCAGGCAAATTCATGACGACTGTCTTCTGGGATGATGGTTTTTTGCTTCTGGAATTTATGCCATACAAGACAATCATAACTGTAAGGAGTTACGCCAACACAGTGATAACTTTAGTTTACGGGAGTCAATTAAGGAGAAAAGACAAGGCAAACTCATAGCAGACATGCTGCTTCTTCACATGATAATCACAGGCTGCCATCTGAGAACGTGGGTTTCAACAGCTGAACCATCCACCCTACACTCCTGACCTGGCTCCCTCAGATTATTTCCTATTCTGAGTTTTGAAGCAATCTTTCCATGAACAGCAGTTTTCAATTGATGAGGATGTCAAAGAAGCTGTGATGTCCTGGTTTGAAGGTCAAATAGAAGAATTATTTTCAAAGGGGTTAAAGTCATTGCAGGAAAAATGAAGTGTGTAGAGATATCATGGGGCCATATTGAAAAATAAAACAATCTTTTGAAAACTCTTTTCTTTCCTACTGAGGTAGATAAATTAGACTATACATAAACTTCTACCGTCTTTACTTTTCACTTTGTAATTTATGATGCTTCAGAAAAGCGAGTTATCTAATTGAATTAATATGTAAATCCCTCTCTTGGAAATGGTTACACAGGGTGATTTCTAATGCACACAGTGTAGACACAGGCTTCACCACTATACTAGCAAAATTTTGACCTTTTGCACTGTTGTTTGCACTGTATTAACCCAGTAACGCTTGCTTCCCTGTATGAAGTTTCTGTCTAAATCTTGTTTTCTTGCACCACCCTGTGGCCTGAAACATTTGTTACTGCAATTTTGAAACAGGTTCTGCAGATTTTTGTTTCTAGCCTGTCTCTAGTAAAAAAATAAAAATAAAATAGTGCTCTTGCTCTGTTACCCCTCCCTTTTACAAAACCATAGTGCGGTTTTTAGCGCCAGCTTCACCAATAACAACTCTGACGCTCATAGAATTCCTATGAGCGTCGGAGCTGCTACCACCACGGCTGGCACTAAAAACACACTAAGGTTTTGTACAAGGGGAGGGGGGTGGGTGGCTTAGTCTTCTTGAATATGAAGACAGAAAGGTCAATAAGCGTGAGGTTATACGCGTGAGCGGACTGCTGGACATGATGGGCCACTAGTCTGACCCAGCAGCGGCAACTCTTATGTTCTTAAATAAATGCAGACAAATAACATTGACTATCTTAATACATTTTTGGCTGCATTTCAGAGTCTATAGCAGGGGTTCTCGAGGGCCGGAATCCAGTTGGGGTTTCAGGATTTCCCCAATGAATATGCATGAGATCTATTTGCATGCACTGCTTTCAATGCATATTCATTGGGGAAATCCTGAAACCCCGACTAGATTCCGGCCCTCGAAGACCGGAGTTGCCCACCCCTGGTCTATAGTCTCTTCATCATGCTGAAAGCTTGTGATTCCCAGAGTTCTGCCTGCCTATTGTGTGTGCACTCTTTGGTTAGGACTGCCATCATCAACATCATCTCTCTGCTGAACTTCTGCCTGCATCTTCATATTGGTGGGCTGTTAATTGAGGTTACTAAGGGAATAAGGATATATAAACTAAAACAAGTCCCTTAAGCTTATTAGTTATACATTATGCTATTTTAGGCTCTCCTAATGCTATATCACTAACTGCTAATTACTAGCTGATGAAGGTACCCAAATTAAACCTTCTGTACTCCTAAATGGGAGATGAATGCATGGCTGGCGTCATCAAGAATATTTCACATTGCTGGACCAAGGGATGATTTACCAAGGGCTACTGGGTAGAGAAGGGATGAAGAATCTTGCATCAGAGTGGCTAGCCAATTGGTGGGCTATGTGCTTTGAAAAGGAGTCTCCACATACTGTTAAAGCACACGTGTCAAACACAAGGCCCATGGGCTGAATCTGGCCCTCCTGGCCATTTTATGTGACCAGCAGCAGTGCTCTCGGAACTTCCCCTTCTCACTGCCTAGCATGTCTTTCCTCCGCACCAGTCCGATGTCGCCATCACGCTGAAAAATCTTCCAGATTCAGCAACATTGCCCACGGCTCCCCTTTCTGCTTTCTGTCTGCCGTGGTCCACCCGGGCGGAAACAGGAAGTTGTGTCATTGGAGACACACCATGGCAGACAGAAAGCAGGAAGGGTAGCCACGGACAACATTGCTGAATCACTGCCGAGGCAGGCAGATTTTTCAGAATGAGGCAACATCAGACCGGCGCATGAGGGAAGACATACTGGGCAGTAGGAAGGGGGAGGTATTAAAAGCAGTACCAGATTGGGTGTGGGGGATAGTTTAAGGGGCCAGAAACAGAGGACAGAGAGAGAGAGAGATGGTGGGCAATGTTCTGAAGGGAGAGAAGTTGGACCTGGGGTGGTGTGGAGGAAGAGGGAAAGAGATACTTTGAAGGGAGAACTGTTGGGAAGAGAAAGGGAGAAATGGTGGACCTGGGGGGAAGGGAGGCAGGCAGACACGGGAAAAGATGGGATGGGGTAGTTGGGAAGAGAAAGGGAAAGAAGTTGGATCTGGGGATGGAAGGAAGGGAGAAATGTTAGGCATGGGGGTGGAAGGGAGAAAGAGACGCAGCATCTTTTTTTCCTTCCATCTCATTGTTCAGCATCAAAGGGGAAGGGAAGTACAACAGAAAAGAGAGAAAGCAAAATGTTGGACCATGGGGAGAGAGGAGGAGAGATGTGGTAATGGGGAGTAGATGGAAGGAAATAGGAGGCTGGGAAAGGAGTGAGATGGGAAATGGGAAAGCTATGGACTGAGAGGAGATGGAGAATTGAGAGGTAGCCAAAAATTTAAAAAGAAGGGTGAGAAAAAGGGCAATATTTGAGTGGACAGAGGCAAAAAAGAAAAGAAAAAGTTAAGAAAGCTGAATGGGAAAATCAATACCTTGGAGACAGGCATAAGGAAGGAATGGAACAAGAGGAGAAAAAATGGACAGCAGACACTGGAAAGAAAGTCGGCAGACAGCAGTGAAGATTTGCTAGATTTGCATGTGCAGATGATAGCAATGAGCACGTGCTGAAAAAACGCAAAAAGAACCTCCCCAAACACAACAACAGCAGGATGTTCAATCTCTCCTGCTGCCAACCAACAACCTCCCCCTGCAGCGGAGATGCCGATTCTCTCTCGCTGCCAACCAACAACCCCCATTCCCCGCAGTGGGAGAGATGCCCAATCTCTCCCACCACAAAACAATGCCTCCTGTAGTGGTGGCGAACCCCCTTGCAGCGGGAGATGCCCATTCTCCCCCCGCCTCTGATGCCCCCCTTACCTCATGTAAATGCGTGACCTGAGGGACTTGGCTTCCCTCCACCCAGCTGGCCTGCATCTCCCAAAATGGGCCTTCCCCTCCTGGGTGCATCTTGGGATGCACTGGGGAAGGACCTAAGGCTCTGATTGGCCCAGGTTGTATAAAGCCCCTCCCATGTAGCAATTCTAATAGACTGCCTGAAGTGTTCGATGCATTTCCCTTTGCCACGGTATACAGTATCCCAGTCTAAAATGGGATGTTATGCCAGATGTGGGGTAGGACTACAGCAGAGGGAAAGTGCAGTGGAGGCCATTGGCAGCCTGTTAAAATCATTGCAGTGCCAGCAATCCTCTGCAGACCATAACTGTTTTTAAAAGTCAGACCAGAAAGGCCAAGGGAATGCTGAACGAGGGTGGAGACAAGGGGGATACATACCAGTCTTTGGGAGTCCCTAAAGTTGCAGGGTTCCCCTCCCCCCGCTTAATCCCAGCCCTGTTTGACACTAAACCAGTAAGATGCTTGAGTACCTGTATGTAAACTGTTTTGAATGTGGTTGTTTAACTACAAGAATGCGGTATATAAGTCCCTATCCCTTATCATTGGTCATTAAAAGGTATGGTGAATTTAGAATACCCAGCCCTCACTGTCTGGCTGTATAGGCTGTTACTCTCAGCCCCCTCTCCAAAATGGTGATGTTCATCTGCTGCTCATTTCATTTGGGGGTGGGGAGTCCAACTCTTCTGACACCACAGATTTGGGCTTGCCTAGGCAGGGGCAGAGTTCTTTTGTTTCATATGATCTAATACTCTCTGCTGCTTCTCTCTTTTGCCACTGCAGTCTGCCACTACTTCCTTCATCTTGACAAAGTTGGTTTTCCATAAGTCTAAGGCCCTCACGTTTCAATGAGCCTTTCAGTAATTACAGTACTGAAGCCCAGATTATCAAAACTTTAATGCCATCGCTAAACTGTTTTCCAACAGTTTAGCCTGCACGCATTTTAGCGGCGGATTATCAAAACAGATTTTGTCTTTCTTTAGCAAGATTTCTAGCAGTCTCCGATAATGGCATGGGAGGGGCCTTATACAACCTGGACCAATCAGACCCTTAGGTCCCTCCCCAAATCCACCGGGGAGGGGACTAAGGCTCTGTTTGGCCCAGATGCCTTAGGCCCCTCCTATGGGGTGTCCGGGCCAATCAGAGCCTTAGGACCCTTCCCAGTGCATCTGGGGAGGGGCTTGAGGCTCTGATTAGCCCAAGTTGTTTAAGGCCCCTCCCTTAGTCCTGCCCCTTATCTGACATAACATCCCGTTTCAGACTGGGATGTACCATAGCAGAGGGAAACGCAGCAGAGGCTGCAGGCAGTCTGCATCCCGTTTCAGATTGGGATGTACCATGGCAGAGGGAAATGCAGCAGAGGCTGCAGGCAGTCTGTTAGAATTGCTACAGTGCTGGCAATCCTGCAGACCATAATTACTTTTTAAAATTGGACCAGGAAGGCCAGGCGGTGCCAGATGAGAGTGGGACAAGAAACATACTGGCACATAGGGTCCCTCCTGGAGTAGTTCTTGGAATTACATGGATAGGGGAGGGGTTTCAAAGAGAGAGGCATATGCCAGAGAAACCAGACTGCGGGGGGGGGGGGGGGGAGTGAAGGGAAAGAAATTATGAGCCTGGAAACAGAGAGGGAGATGGTGGACAATGGGATGGAAGAAGGGAAAAGAAAGGGAGAGATGAATCCAATGGGTAGTGAGGAGGGAGGGGGGATAGAGATACAGGATAGGAGGGCAGTTGGAAAGAGAAAGGGAGAGATGGTGGACCATGGGTTGGTAAGGAAGGAGGGAAAGAGATGCAAAATGAAAGGGTAGCTGAGGAGAGACAGTGAATCTGGGGATGGTGAGGAGGGAAGGAGAGATGCTGGATGAGAGGGCAATTGAAGAAAAAAAATATGGAGCTAAGGATGAAAGGGAGGGTGAAAATGTTGAGTTGGGGGGGTGGAAGGAAGGGACAGATGCTGAACAATGAGATGGAGGGCAGAAACAGCATGCTGCATCAAGGGGGAGGGGGAACAAGAACAGAAAAGAGAGTGAATAATGACCTTGAAACAAGAGGGAAAAGAGGTGGGACAAGAAGATGCTGGGATATATCAGGTAATGAAAATGGGTTAGGCTACAAGAGAGATGAATTCTGGAAATAGAGGTCAAAAAGGGGTAGCAAGATAATGAGTGAGAGAATAGTGAATACTGAGGTAGAAATGTGGTCATGGGGATTAGATGGAAGAAAATAGGAGACTGTGAAAGATGAGAAATGAGAGCTAGGAAATGAGAGATGGCAAATTGATAAGTAGCTGAAAATTAAAAAGAAGAAAGGTAAGAGAAAGGGTAAAAGTTTTATGGAGACAGAAAAAAAAAGGAAATAACTTAAAATAGTTGTAGTGAGGGAAAGGAACAAGAGAAGTAGAAAAGAAAATAGACAGCAGACACTGGAAAGATAATTAGCAGAAGACTGACATAAAAGCAGAAAAGAAAAACTGGGACCAAGATGATAGAAAAGCAAAATGTAGAAAAAAAAGTATTTTATTCTGAATTTATTAACAGGAATATGTTAGCTTTAGAATACATCATATATGTTTTTTGTATTGCATTTAGTGGGTGTAGCCAGATGTTTGTAGGGAGGACTTGAGTCCAAAATAGGTGGACAACAATATTCTTCCCACCAAATACAAAATGCCCAAGCCCCGCCAACTGAAGACCACCTCCTTCAGTCCAGCAGCCAGAAATCTCCAAGCTCTGCAGCCACTGCATGTGTGAAAGCTGAGCAGGAATAGAGTAGGTGCTGCAGCAGCTCTGAAATACTGTTGCTGGCTGCATAATTGGGGTCTGAGGGGAAGAAGGTGGTTATCAGCCAGTGAGGCTTGAGGATCCCCACCAACTAGCTCACTAGTAGAACTGCTGCCTCTGAAGGGAAGGTGTGGCTCACCAGTAGAGCTGCTGCTTCTACACTCAGAGGTTGTAAGATCAAATCCCAGTGCTGCTCCTTGTAACCCTGGGAAGTCATTTAATTCTCCAGTGCCCACTACATTGAATGTCAGCTTTGAATGCCAAAGCCACAAAAAAGTGGTATACCCCATTCCCAACCACAGCAAAAGGAGATGTTAATTGGTTGTGCCACTGATTGTGTTCAGTACAAAATTAAGTGCATTTCTGAAGTTCTCAGTTTAATTTTGGTGATTCATATTTCTAATTTGTGATACCATGTTCTGAATTTGGTGAAGATCTGTGTTTTGTATGTGTGAAGAAGTTATTTAAAATTGTTTTATGTATGGTAGCAGTGGCAAGTCAGGAAACAGGGGGAGGGGCAAGGAGGAGAGAGAATTAGGTGCCCCCTCCTTAATTTCTGCCCTGGGCCCCAGCATGTCCAAAACTGTCCCTGGCATAGATGTATTTTACCTACCGAAGTACATAATGGCTCACCATAGTCTCTTCTGTGCTTACTAGCAGCCTCCGACTCAGCTATGTAAATGTAGTACAACGAGGTCATTAATATTACACGCAGTACTCCGAGTGATGCTCTGACATCACCTGCTGATATACAAAATGAAGCGCTGACTTTTAATGCTCCAAAATTGCTGGCTAGTCCGGGGTTGCAGGTAGCGTTAAACATGCATCTCAAGCATATGATGAAGGCGTATCTGAGCCATGTGCATCAAAGCTTAGGTTGCCCATTATACGAAAGGTAGATGTTCATCATATTGCATGAAGGGAGCATTTGACCCACCAAAGCAGTGTAAAAATTTTTTTTCACATTTTGCCCCTCCCCTTCCCTTGTGATGTGCGCCTATGATGTGCTTCTGTAAGGCACGTCTATTCATGCTCCTTTCCATGGACTATTCTGTGCATGTCAGTTGCTTTCTCTGACTGATCAGATGAGATTTCTGCAGGCCTCTACAAACTTCATTTGTATGCAGTTGTTTGAACTTTGTCATTTTCAAATTGGACAATTTGCCGGCACCACAGCGACCCACAGGATTTTAACGGTGATTTTAGAGCATCTAGGCCTGAGTATGCTTAGATGCCTAGCTGTTGGCAACAACCAGGGCAGTGGAACTAGAGATGAAACCAAAGAATGGGGGACTGGAACTAAGGAGGGTGACTTATGGTAAAAGGAATAATTGAACCGGGGGGAGGGTAATGGAACTGGGAAGGAGCAGGATGACACAATGAAGACGGAAAAAGAGGAAGTATGATTAGGAAAGGACAGAAGGAAGTGGTATCAGTATCAAAGACCACTAGGGCCTGTACCCTGCAATTCTAAGAGGCCCCAGACCAGAGGTTCCCAATTGATCTGTTATAGCAGAGCCTCAAGATGAGAAGTTGAAGGGACCTTATGAGGATAGAAACAAAAGGTAAGGAATGAGGAGAAGAGCAGGAAGGATAGCAAGTATAAAAAGATGACAGAATCAGGCAAAATATCTAGAAAGGTATAGAGAAAGCAAAGTATTAAAATATCAACTCTTGAATAAAAGAGGGACAGACAAGAGAGCAGAAAAGAAAATAATAAAGGACATCATAGAAAAAACAATGTAAGAGCCAAGACCAGAGAACAGAAAAGAATACAATACCAGAAGTCAAGAAGACAGAGTGAAAACAGCTAACCCCCCCCCCCCCCCAAAGAAAAACACCAAACTTGTTGTTATTGTTGTCAGATAAAGAGTAGTAAAAATAAGTGTAGAATAAGGAAAGGGGGTGCTGGGAGCTCTGTTTGTTCTTGGCCAACTCTGAAACCATGTGAACATCATCATTAATTCAATGTGTTGCTCCAAAGCACAAAAGTCCTTCAACATTTATGCCAAATTAAAAATATAAGAACAATGTTCCCCAGCAAAATAGGTATAAGAAAAGTACAGAAAAAATGCAAGAATACCAATATTCTACTTTGCAATGAAATTTATTTTCCATTATACCATCTCTGACAATGCCCTTTAATGAAAGGGAAATGAGTTTTGCTTATTTGTTGTTTTAGAACACATTCTGATTGGTTGAGAGCAAGTTCAAGCAGTGAAGATAAAGTTTGAAGACCATAAAGTTTGCAGCAGGTTTTAGCTTTTCACCATCCCTCAATAATAATAAATCAAACCCTATTTGCCCAAACTGCTGTTAATCCAAATGACCAAAGTTTCATTGCAGACCATTTAACTATCATTTTGGAAAACTCAAATGGCTGAGTGGAACATAAAAACAACTTTTATACTTGTTCCATACACTTGTTGGGTTCATTATACAAAACATTTTCCATGTGTAAAGCATCCTTTGGATGGAATAATTGGTCAACCTAGTTGCTTCTGCAAATTCTTCTGTATCCCTGGGGAGGAGAATTTTAATTTGAAATTTTAACAATGGGAACGATGCTAGGTGATTTATATATCATCACACTGTATGGGGGGGGGGGTCTTTTACTAAGGCATGCTAGCCGATTTAGACCACGCTAAATGCTAACATGTCCATAAAATATAATGGGTGTGTTAGCATTTAGCATGAGCTAAAATCAGCTAGCGTGTCTTAATAAAAGACCACCATACAATAATATGTTATTAAAAGTGCATATGGATATACTTGACCTGTCTCTGTAAATATATTATCTGTTGAGTCTGAGTGATCTGAATGTGCTTTTCCATTCTTTTGAAAAAGTAATGCCCAATTATGAGTCATGTTGGAAAGATAGGGAGTCTTTTACTAAGGCTAGCGTGCTTTAATAAAAGACCCCTATAGGATACTATTTCCTTAGTAAAAATGCCCAATCACGATTTGAGTTTGAGTCTTGGGGAGTGGTCCATCAAATTTTTTTTAAAATAGTGGCTGAGGCTGTGGCTGTAAGCAGAACATTTTAAGACATACTGATAAGGTGACAATTTTCTATGATTTCTTATGGTCTTACAGAATGGATAAAAATCATGAACTTATTGAAGACTGACCACTGAAGCAGGCACAGTCATGTCAAAAACATCAAAGTTGGCTCATCAGTTTTGAGTGATTTCAAGTTTATTCAGATAAGTACTCTCTTAAATGCTTGTGATATAACATAAGGTCATCACTTTTTCAGTTGTTTAACATTATTAAGTACCTGAGATAAGGATTCAAATTGTACATAAGAGTAGAACACCCCTCCCCTAATATAAAGAACTGAGCCTAAGAAAGTGGCTGGTCTCCGAGTCCAAAATAAATGTAATCATTGTGCTCTATTTTTTTCTTTCAAAATTTATTTTATGGGTTAATACACTAGAGAACACCTCTTTATTTTGTTGGGGTGGTTGACATACCGGTTATAAAATTACCCCACTGTGTACTGCTATGTCTTCATCTTTTCAACAGGTTCAGGACAAGTGAGAGGCTGTTGGAGACAAGAAGTCCAATCTAAATTTCTGTTTTCAAATATTTAGACACTTTACTGAATAGCTTTTAAATCAACATGCTTGATTTTGTCAAAAATATTTGGTTTAACTGTCTTCTTCGGTATCGCTAAATTGATACCTACCAGAAACCAGAGTTTTTGGTTATGTTTGACCTTCTTGGTGGAATGCACAGCCAATTGATTTGTGTAGTATCTCTGGATGTCTGTCTTGTCAGAAAGCCCTGAAGGCCTAGTTATTTAAGAATATTAGATTGGTTTAATGATATGAGCAAGTCTATTATTATTAATAATTTTATTGGAAGATTAGGTTTATACCTTCGATAATTTTCTGTTAGTCCCTGGATGATTCCATACACTAGGTGTTCAATCCCAACTCGCAGTCCGGGTGTTGCTGAAATCGAAATCTTTTCTGAACACATGCTGTACTCCCCCTAGTGGTATAATCAGTTCAGGGCCAAAGCCAAGCACAAACCTGTAAATCCAGGACAAGGGGGTACAGGGGAAAATCCCCATCAACACAAGTAACTCACAAACCGGTTTGCTTTGCAAAATATTAACAAGTAATAAACAGGCAGAAAGGCAACTCAGAAAAACATTGAGGAACAATGCAGTATTAACCTGCGGTGTGCAACCCGCACCCCAAGAAAGGCCTTTGGTAATGTGTATACTCACAGAAACTCCCCACAGGATCTAGCAACTGGCTAGAAAATCTTCACGCCTGCAATGAGAGTAACCGAGGCAGAAAGGAGCAGGCTACCTCAAACAACTGAGTGAATACAGAGAGGGTGGGTTGTATTGAATCCTCCAGGGACTAACAGAAAGAAGATTATCAAAGATATAAATCTAATGTTCCATTCTGTTACGTCGCTTCCAGATTCCATACGCTAGGTGACGTACCAAAGCAACAGTAGCCATGGAGGGATAGAAGAGTCTGCCCACAAAACCGAGGTTCTGAAAAACGGCAGCAGAATGTGTCGCCACATCCATTTGGTCAAACCGGGTACAAGTATGAAGAAGAATAGGACCAAGAGCCACCCTGCAAATTTAATTAGGATGAATCATGTGAGATACCACCCACAACGCCACCACCCTTCCCATCAAGAGTGAGGAAGTGAAAATGACAGCTATGCGCCGCGGGAGATGTAAGTCGCGGAAATGGCCCTTCAAATCCATCAAGCGATCGAGGACTTGGATGCCGGCCTACTACAGTAAGGCGCAGCAGTGAGAACAAAAAAGTGAAAAGTGATCAGACAGCTCAGAACTTGGTTATCCTTTTCAAATAAAGCAAGATCCTCCAGACATCTAACTTGCGGAAGATCCGATCTTCATGCTCCGAACCTGTCGTATGAAATGCAGGCAAACTAACTTCCTGACTGACTTGGAAAGCCGAGACCACCATTGACAAGAAGGAATGAACAGTACGGAGGAAAACACCTGTGTCTTATACAGAAAAATAGTTCTCAGCACAAAAGAGCAAAAACTCCAAAAGACACCGTGCTGAGACAACGGTGACCAGAAAAACTGTCATGAATGTCAGGTCCAGAAGAAATACATTCTATAGTGGTTCAAAGGAAGCCTCATCAAGGCCCTGTAAAACAATGTGAAGAGATCACGAAGAGAAAAGAAGACGCAAGGGAGGACACAGACAAAGTGTCCCTCTCATACACCTGGTCAGATCTGAAAGAGCAGTAAGCGAATTAGGACCTCTGTGCGCCCGAAAAACATGCATAGCCTGCAATTTGAACTTTCAGGGAGGCCACTGCCAAACCTCTGGCTAAATCCTCCTGAAGGAAACTACCTAACTGGGAGCTTGCTCAGGCTCTACCTAACTCCTAGCATCCTACTGTGAAAAAAGCCTACTAGGCTTTGGCAGAAGAAGCCAAAGTACAGGGTACTTCGAGCACAAAAGAGTCGCGATAACTATCTCCAAACAATTGCTTATCATCAAGGCTGAGGGATCAAGGGCCATGCAGGACACCGGTCCCTGACTGAGAAGATATTAATGAAAAGGGAAATAGAGCCTCTCGTTCCACTAAAGATATACGAGAACCACATACCGTGGGCTGTGAGGTCAAACCAGAGCCACTAGAAAGACACCAGGCTGGAATGTGTCGCTGTCTGACAGATGACCAGACCTATCAAGAAGGCACAGAGGAATAATCATACAGGAGCTCGTGAGCCAGACAGGGCCAAACCAAGGCATCCAACCCTAGATTCTACGCTGTTCGTCAACTGAAAAGGCACCTGGCCTTCAAGATCTCTGCCAAAGCCAACAAGACCCTGAGGCAAACCCTGGCTCTTATAAGAGGAGACAGAACGGCTCCTGTGACCAGTCCTTCTGGCACGAGGAAGTATAAGGACCATCCATCTAAGCCCTCATTCGTGGTACTGGAACAGGTTCAAGCATCCTGAAGACTAAGAGGTGTTGCAGAATATCACAGACCCTGGACTCTGTTGGTGGCAACTTGCTGGAGTCCAGAAACCAAGCTAGAGACAGGCAAAGTAGGATTAACAAGGGTCCGATGAAACTCAAATCCATTCTGAAAAAAACAGTAGAAGACAGTCTGCGAGTGTTCCCCTGTGTGGAAACCATGCCCACCCCAGGCAACATTGGCGTTTTTTATTTTATTTATTGTGTGTGTGTGTGTATGTGTGCACATGTGGCATAGCCATGCAAAGGAACCTGAGGATGCCTGGAATCGGAACCATGGTAATGGAGGCGTAGCCCTATGAATGTTTCTAGGAGGAAAAATCTGAATATCCCTGATGACACCTGTGGGAGGAACAAAGAAAAGTACAATCCCCTCCCGACAGCCAGCAAAACTAGATTACAGGGAGCACCACACCTGAGAAGAGGTCATCCCAACCTATACTGACAGCAATCCGGCCCTTGAAAGGACGGCCATTGAAGGAGAACCTTGAGGCAGCATCCGCATTCAAAAAAAGGTTCAAAGAGAACACCACTCAGACTCTGCACCAGCAGAACATATACTAAGACTCAAAAGTGATCATAAAGGATGCCTGGCACCGCAACCGTACCAACCCACTAGAGAGCTGAACGGGGACGACGGGAATCCCGCGGGACCCGCGGGCATCCCGCGGGTTCCCCCTTTGTGTCACGGGGATCCCGTGGGGAAGCCCCCTAGGGTCGCGGGGATCCCATGGGGATGTCTCCGAGGGTCACGGGGTTCCTGTGGGGCTGGATGTACTAAGTCGCGCGGCTTTTCTCCCTACCTGCTCTGCTTGCAGCACAGAGCCGAACGGAAGTCTTCCCGACGTCAGCGCTGACGTCGGAGGGGAGGGAGGGCTTAAACAAAGCCCTCCCTCCCTCCGACGTCAGCGCTGAAGTCGGGAAGACTTCCGTTCGGCTCTGTGCTGCAGGCAGGGCAGGTAAGGAGGAGAGTAGAGTAGCCTTGCGGCTCGAGTGGCTACCAATGGAGGGGGGCGGTCCGCCCCGGTGCAGCACAGCCGGCCAGGTCCCCTTACTTTTGTGGCGCTTCCCCGACCGACAACAGCCCCGGTCTGACAAACCTCCCTGCCCTTAACCGCGAATCTAAATTACCTTCTTACAGCAGCTGTAAGAAGGAAATTTGGATTCGCGGTTAAGGGCAGGGAGTTTTGTCAGACCGGGGCTGTTGTCGGTCGGTCGGTCGGGGAAGCGCCACAAAAGTAAGGGGACCTGGCTGGCTGTGCTGCACCCGGGGCGGGGAGAGAAGGAGGGGGGAGAAGGACACTGAAAGGCCATGGGGAAGATGGGGGGGGGGAAGGACACTGAAAGCACTTGTGGAAGACAAAAGGGGGAGGACGCTGACAGGGCATGGGGAAGACAGAGGGGGGGAAGGACACTGAAAGGACATGGGGAAGACAGAGGGGGGAGAAGGACACTGAAAGCACATGTGGAAGACAGAGGGGGGAGAAGGATGCTGATAGGACATGGGGAAGATGGGGGGGAGAAGGACGCTGAAAGGAAATGGGGAAGAGAGAGTGGGGAGAAGACGCTGGCAGGGAAGAAGACAGAGATGCCAGACTATGGGGGGAGCGGAGGGAAGAAGATGGGTGCCAGACCAATTTGGAAGGGGGAGAAAGGGAGAGGCATAGTAACAGAGCAAATGGAAGACGCAGAAGGAAGAGAGACAGTGGATGGAAGGAACAGAATGAGAACATGAGGAAAGCAGAAACCAGGCGACAAAGGTAGGAAAAAAATTCTATTTCTTTTTTTTTTTTTTTTTTGCTTCAGGACAAAGTATATTAGTTGTGTTGATAAAAATTTATAAACAAAAGAGGCTCTGGTAGAAACCCGTTTACAAAGTATGTATTCTTCCCAATTAATAATTCCAAATTAATAAAGTCTTTTTGCTTATTTGTAAATGGGTTTCTACCAGAGCCTTTAATTCAGTAGCATAATTAAATGAAATAACTATTTCTGAAGTTTATAGGGATGGGTGGGGACGGAGGGGAATCCTCACGGGGACGGGTGGGGATTCCTCGCGGGGACGGGTGGGGACGGAGGGATTCCTCACGAGGACGGGTGGGGACGGATGGGATTCCTCACGGGGACGGGTGGGACTTTGGCGGGGACGGGTGGGGATGGGTGGGATTTCTGTCCCCGCTCAACTCTCTACAACCCACACCAGCGGAGAACAGGTATGCACCACCACAAAAGATGCATTATGCACGCCAGAATGACAGACATGCACCAGAAATGAAGTGGCCACTGCCACTCATCTACCTGAGGATGCTAGAAAGAGTATTTTGTATCATAACAGTCTCCTGCAATCCTGAGAGACTAAAACTTCACTCCCCAGCACTACGGAGGGCTGCGCGCTGGAAACCTGCACCATGGCAGAATCTACCTCAGGCTATTCAGAGTTGCCAAAGAGCAGGATTCAGGAGATAACATTGTTCAGAAACATGTCCCAGGATCTGTGGCCGGAATGGAAAAGGCAAATGAGAACGCACCAGGACCGAAGCCTGGAAAGTAAAAACCCAAATGGAATAACCTGTTACTGCTACTTTCTCCTGTTTACTGTTGTTGTTTTGTTGTTGTATTGAATGTATTTCTACAAAAAGAAATTAATAAAAATGATGTTTAAAAAAACCCAAACAAACCCAAATGGAGCTCTTTGAGAACATCAGCCATAAAGAGGCCTGCTGAAAATGCGAAGAAGGATCAGAACCTCCAAATCCGGATGCTTAGGGAGGTCGAGGAGACCAGTCTCAGCAAAGGCATCAGCCGGGTCTAAATTAAATACAGTGGCAGGAGACAAAGGAAACAGGAAATCTGTATGGCAACTACTGCAGGAAATCTGCATGGCAACTACTGCAATTGAAATTGGGCATGGACAGACAAGAGAGCTTCCAAAAGGAAGCTTTACCACAGATACCATAGACCAAAAAAGCTCCGATGCGCTCACCGGCTGCATCAAATGAACAGAGTCTGAGGAGCCGCCATTCAGAAGAGCCTAAAAAATCCAGTGATAAGGTCCACTCAGTAATCATGGCATGGCACTGTTGAGGTACATGCGGCGCGTCAAAAGAGTCCCCATATCGAACGCAGGCGAACTGTGCCAGACAACCCCGGGTGAGATTTTCTTCAGAATGCACGGACCCAGGCTGGCTCTCCAAAGGAGGCAAAGTCCAAAACTCCCGCCCCCTCCCCCAGCACACTACAGCAAGTGTTTCAAATTTGCTGATCCAACACTCATCCAGTGCAATCAATGTCCAAAATCAATAGATTAGGGGCTGGGGAGTCCATCCAATCAATTTTGAGTCAAATCGAGGGGTTTTTGAGGCAGAATTTAAAGTTAGAAAAAAAGATCAATTTTAAAATACAAGATAGCCATCATCACAAATTTTCACCAAAAACGGCAAAAATAAACAAAATCTGAAAATAAAAAATAGCAATTTGGGGTCTGAGGAGGTGGGGGACCTGAACCCTACCCAAGGAAACTGTGAAAACTGAGTTTAAATCGATTTATAAGCCACCCCCGAAATTCCCATAGGAAATAGAGACAGAAACAGCTCCAAATTCACTGGAATTGAAGATTTTCAGACGGCCCAGACACTGACTACATTCTCCACCCCCACAGATCCTCTGACACATGGTTGGGAGCATAAAAGGCAGCCTGTGCATTGAAACCCAGGTGGGTTTCTGTCCAGACATACTTAGCCTGCACTAGAAACCTATGACTGTGGGGTCACTGGCCAGTAAACTCAATGATAGAGACCCCAGGTACTTCCAGAAGGTGGCACACAGTAGGCTGGCTTCACAGATCCACCAGAGTTTTACTGTGAAGCTGCAGTCTGGCTCCGCAAGACTGCGTCGTTTTCTCTAACAGCATACCATCGGGGAGGGGTCTCAAGGCACTGAAGCCACTGAGAAATGAAGTTTAAGCAAACTTTAAGTGAAAAAATAAGAAACAGAAGTAGAGCAACAGCAAAAGACTTCTGCTCAGACTGCTTGCAGAAATTGAAACGGATTCTACCACTAGGGGGAGTACAGCATGTATTCTGAAAAGATTTAGATTTCTGCAACACTCAGACTGCGGGTTAGGATTGAACACCTAGCATATAGAATCCGGAAGGGACGTAACAGAATATGTTTTAGTATGTCAATAGTTTATATACTGTATGGTTACTGTTCATCCTGTAAACTGCTTTAAAACCTTGGTTGTGTTAAGTTATAAAAGTCAATAAATCAACTTACCATACCTTAGGAATCTTTTCTCAGAAAAAAAGATTAATATATCTAAAAATCTAACTCATAGTGTTTTTATATCAGTTCACATTTCCATTAAGTATAACACATGTTTCTAAATAAAATCATCACTTAAAACTTGGGACAGGATTAGAAATCATAGGTACCAAAACACATAGCAAAGACTATGGATAACATTTCTGCTCATTCAAATCAGCTGAGAGCCTCATTTACTAATACTTTCTTTAAAATTAGGGTCTCCATTAAATTTACTTCAATGTACTGTTAGAAATTGTGCTAAATCACTCTGGAATTTTAACATATAGGGTTAATAATTTTCAAGGTCAATTTTCAACTGCATATCTTTGACTAGGTAATCTATCTGTAGAAGAGAACTTCCCAAACGGGGTCATGAAACTCATATTCTAGGTGGTGACCTTGGTAGGTGCTCCATAGGATGCCATTGGCCTGTACCACCTGGGAATTGCATATTTTCAGTGCCTACATAAATTGGGGTTGGGACCAGAAAAACTGGTAGAGCACTGTCTTTGAAATTCAAACCTGCATTTAAGGGGAAATTCATCAACAGGCACTAAACAATTTAGCGCCCGCTAATAATTAGTATATTCTAAATGCTAAGTAAGACATCCATTATATTCCCATGGGCATTTTAAAATGCACTAATACAGTTAGCACACGCTAAATTGCTCACCACAATTTGTCTAAGTTATATGGACAGTGGCCGAACTTGGTTGCTATTCAAATAGCTTCAAGCCCCATTCTACTACGATGAATAAATGCTGGCTGTATGGTGATTTACAACTCTCAAAACCAATAGAGGAATGGAGTGAATGGACAAATTGCAAAATACAAAATAATCTCCAGTTATTTCTGTTGCATATATTGTGCTCTCTTGTCCCCCTGCGTGATTTAAAACATTTTCTGAAGGAGAAAAAAAGGCCTTAGAAGCTGCGGAGAGCAAAAGCTTCTCTGCGGCTATGAAGGAAAGAGCTGTATATGTACTAGCTGCCCTGCACACTTCTATCATTGGCCATAAAAAAAAAACTTTCTTACTATTAATTTCAGAAATGCTATCTACTAACAGGTTAAATACAAAAGAGTTACTTTGGATCTGAATTTGACCATGCAGAAACAAGACAACATGGTAGTTTACAAGGCTTTCCATATTTTATGGAAATTGCAGACTGTCAGAGCTTATTTTGATATTACTACTTTTAAGTCACTGGTCCAATCGCTGGTACTGGGACACCTATTGCAATATAATCTGTCTAAAGGGGTAAAGAAGACTATTTCCAGACTGCGACTCATACAGAAAACAGCAGTGAGACTAATTTATGATTTGAAAAAATATGATCACGTATCTCCCTTTTATCGCGAATTGCATTGGCTGCTCCCCTGGAGGCCCGTATCATTTTCAAGTAGGGTTGTATTTACTATAGAATCATAACAGGCCAGGCCCCCTCTTATTTTTGAGATGTATTTACAGTCCCTAATCCAAAATATTCTCACAAAGCTCATGCTTTTTTAATTCACTCGTCATTGAAGGGTTGCAAATTTAAAAGATATCATGAACGTACATTGTCATATTAGGCTGCTCTTTGGGATCAAGATTTTAGGCAACTATCCTTTGTTTCTATGTCATACTTGGAGTTCAGAAGACGTCTGAAGACGTATTTATTTTCTAGATTTTTGGGTAATTAATTTTCTTCACTGTTCTATTTGTAATATAAGTTAATCTTTTGTGAACCGCATAGACCCTCATAGTTATGTGGTCTATACGTCAATTTTATGTTATGTTTTCCTTCAATGCACCGGAAAAAGTGGTATTCTCTTTTTTTTTTAATAATTCAATAAATTTTTATTCAGTATTTTAAAAAATACAAGGAGCAATTCAAATACATAAAAGTAGTATAACATTTTGCATTAATATATAGTTATTTATAAAGGCCCATATTATTAAGAAAAGCTCAGAGTATTGGATTTGTTTGTGGTGATGTATGACAATAGAAAATGAAATAGGACAAAGTAAAAATTGAAAGAGAGAGGAAAAAAGAAGAGAAAGAAAAAAAAAACAAAAAAAATTTAAAGAGAGGAGAAGAGAAGACAGGAGTGTCTACATAGTAGAATGTACATATAAATCTAAAAATGACCAGGGTGATTTTTTGTTTTTCCAATTCATGGATTTACGGAGTGAAATTTTTTTTTCATATGCATATGATTCAAATCTGTGGTATTCTCAATTCAGACAAACTTTGCCATGATCAGATATTTAGTGCTTTCTATAGGCTTCATTGTTGCCATTTAAGCATTTACTATTTTGTAGTAGATAGCATTTTTGAAATTAATAGTAAGGAGGGTTTTTTTATGGCCAATGATAGAAGTGTGCAGGGCAGCTAGTACATATACAGCTCTTTCCTTCATAGCCGCGGTGAAGCTTTTGCTCTCCGCAGCTTTTGAGGCCTATTTTCCTCCTTCAGAAAACATTTTAAATTACGCAGGGGACAAGAGAGCACAATATACTCAACAGAAATAACTGGAGGTTATTTTATATTTTGCAATATGTATAGTGATTTATACATCCAAAATTTAAGTGTTTTCTGGTCAGGAACATTTGAAAATAAAAGCACTTATGTCATGTAAGTCCTTGTGAGTATTAGGCCATTTATACTTCCAACTATTGGATTTTTCACCAAAGTCAAATGTTTAGGATAACATTTTAAGAAATATTTCAATTAAACATTTACAAAGGCTGTGGCTCTAAAAATGGTTAAGGAAATCAGACCCTTAAGTACAGTAACAATATGCCTTATAGCTATATACAGTACACACATCTCAGGTACACACCTGTCTTGAAGTACACCTCAAACATCTTAATATAGTTTTATGATCATACAGCCTGCTGTATGTTATGTTGTTATGGTGACTCAGTGCGATTAAAATAGATACCTCACCTAGGGACCCTTTTACTAACTGTGGTAAAAAGTGGCCTTAGTGTGTACTTATGCACATGATTCACACGTACTAAGGCCATGTGGGTAAAATGGGCACATCCTAATTTTCCTCTTAGTGTGTGAGCACCTACTGACAATTCTTTTATATGCAACAGCTGCCAGATTCTGTAAAGGAGGCCCTAATCAAGGACACCTAGAGACACCTAACTTTGAAATCTGCATACAATTCTTTTTTTAAACCGGGGTGGTAATTGACTGCACCAGTCTTCAGCCAATCAAAACAAAAATTAAATCACCAATTGAGAGTTCTGTGCAGAACTCTTAGGACACCTAGCGATGACTAAGTCAAGGTGTTCCTCTGACACCTAACAATGACTACCTGAAAAGTAGGCACAGTCAGGGGCAAAGATTAGGCGTGGTTGACTTATGGAATAGCTACGTGTCTGAGTTAGGTGCCAGTATATTAGGCCAGGTAAAACTTGGCCTAATGTACCAGTGCCTACCTCTAGGATGCCTAGTGGTGCCTAAGCATGCCCTGGCACCGCTAGGCAGGATTCCATAAAGGATGCATAGCATTTGATTGACAACCCTTAGGCACTGTTTACAGAATCAGGCCCTAATCAGCACACAGCAATGTGCAAAACATGCTTACTCTCCACCTCCTGACCCACTCCAGCGCTAAAAATATATATATATTTTTGTGCATAGGTAGTGCACACACATGTAAAGATAACTGCAGGATGCCTGAGCATGCCTGATGGTAAGCTCTTTTTTTTCTGCAGTAAGCATTCATTAATGCTTACCGTAGGTTAGTAAAAGGGCCCCATAATTAGGAACAAGTCTATAGACTGGGAAAAAGTAACAAGTAAGAGACAGAGAGGTCATTGTAAAAAGGACTCCAGAGGCTTGGAGGAAGGGAGCAACAGACGAGAGCGGCTGCTAGGGGGTGTAGTTGTAAGAAGTCTAAACATGGAGCCAGACACATGAAGGGAAGGGACTACAGAGGAATTTGAAATTGGGAAATACAGGCAATTGATTTTTTAAAAAGCTATTCAAGGAGAGAAGAGACTCTTGAAGCAGACTGCAAGGGGCAGGGGACCACTAAGCACAGCACAGCCAGAAGAGCAAGGACCTGCTGAAGAAACTATCAGTTCAGGTGTGCGTAACCCAAATAAAAGAACTAGATAGCATAAGCTCGAGGCTACTAGAAAGAGACAAGAAAAAGCAGGGAAGTATGCTTGTTGAATGTCTGAATTGACTCTGTTGCCTCAAGTATGAAGTTGTGGTATCTAAGAAACAGCAAAGACTTAAAAGGTGAAGAGAGAATGTGGAATGTTCAGCAAATGGCCACCAGGATGGTCTCAGGTCTCAAGGATCTCCTGTATGAGGAACGACTGGGTAAGTTGCAGCTGTACTCACTCGAGGAACGCAGAGAGAGGGGAGACATGATCGAGACATTCAAATATGTCACAGGCTGTATCAAGGTGGAAGAGGATCTCTTTTACCTTAAAGGACCCACAGCAACAAGAGGGCATCCGTTGAAAATCAGGGGTGGGAAATTTCATGGCGACACCAGAAAATATTTATTCACCGAAAGGGTGGTTGATCGCTGGAATAATCTTCCACAACAGGTAATTGAGGGCAGCAGCATGCCAGATCTTAAGAAAAGATGGGATTGGCATGTGGGATCTCTTCATGGAGGTAGTTAGGGGGTGGGCCATTAGTGTGGGCAGACTAGATGGGCCGTGGCCCTTTTCTGCTGTCATGTTCTATGTTTCTATGAATGGCCTCCCAGTGGAGATGCTAGAAATGAAGATTTTATCTGAATTCAAGAATGAATGAAACAAATAAACAAGATCTCTAAGGGAAAGGAAGGGATAGTAGATGATAAGGATGGGCAGACTGAATAGGCCATATGGTATTTATCTGTCTTTATTTCCTCTGTTTCTTGTTAACACTGGTTTGCTGCAAAAGATTTGCTAAGCTGTTGATTTGCGCAGAAATGTTAACAGTCATGGTAGCAAAGGGATTGTGAAACTGATCAACAGAGCTTGCAGATACTGGAAAAATGCAGAACATTTGGCAGCTCAAAGGATAGTGAGAGAAGCCGTGAAAGTTTCTCAGCT
The DNA here is from genome assembly GCF_902459505.1 of Geotrypetes seraphini. Lineage (NCBI taxonomy): Eukaryota > Metazoa > Chordata > Amphibia > Gymnophiona > Dermophiidae > Geotrypetes > Geotrypetes seraphini. The sequence goes on along the minus strand of NC_047092.1, from coordinate 150,401,240 downwards.
CAGTTTCTCATTACTTTCTATTCTCCTTCATTCTGGTAACTAGTTCTTTATTTTTTTGTGGGCTAAAGGAAATATTGTTAGGGAGCCACATGTGTGGTCTGTGTTTCTATCTTCAGGAGCAGAATTTGGGACCACAGTTGAGAAGGGAGGTAAAGAAAAATTAGAAGGGAAATATCCAGAAGCCTTTTAAAATCCATCCAGGTAAGCATACTGTTGACAGATAGACCAACCAGGATGTAAAGTAAATGTGTAAGGCTCAGGACAGAAGAGGGGTTCTTATTCTCTTTGGTAAGGCACCTGTGGGGAAATTCTATAACCGGTCTACATTTCCAGTGCCTATCCTGCCTGAAGGCGTGATTCGCTACCATCAACGGCGCCGTATACAGAATCCGGTTGCTGATGTCTTTTTCATCTACATCATTAACTTTATTTGATATACTACAAATCATTAGAAATATCTAGATTGCTTACATAAGTGAAAAATAATTATAAAGAGAAACATCAGGGTAAAAAAAGGTAAAACAGAAAAAAATAGTATAATGATATGAGTAAAATGAATGAACATCATCAAGAATAAAGCAGCATCAGGAACACACATTAAGGAAAGGATGAGATCAATAACAAATGAAAAAAAGATGAGTAACTGCTGAAGTCAATTACAGGCAGAGAAGATGGCAATGTAAGGGCAAAAAAGCCTAGATTCAAGGCCGTCTTAACCGCTAGAGCAGATGAGACTCTGGCCAGCTCTGACCCACCCCGCCTCCCTCTTGCATCCCCGGACCTTACCTGGTGGTCTAGCGTTGATGCGGGGCAGGAGTGATCTTCCTATGCTCCTGCCCCGTGCAGAGCCAAACATCAAAATGGCTGCTGTGAGTTCCCGTTGTAGTCTGGATTTTACAGACGTAAAATCTGGTTACCCTACAGACAGATGATAACCTTCAGACACTGTTCCCTCCAACTGCATTGCTACCAGTAGGGGGTGGTGTTTCAATAATGTGTAGATCTTATTTGTCCTTTACTATTGAAAATGTGGTAGTGAAACAGCATCCCCTACTGGCAGTACTGTACTTGGAGGACTCCCACTCTGCTTAGAGGGAACAGTGCTCTCAGACAGGAATAGCCCAGAAATGGGGAACAAGTGGCCAATCAGAAATATAGAGGGGTGTGGTAAAGAGAGCTCCAAACATAGTTCTAATGTAAGAAAGGGAAGAACAGAGAAGAGGAGGCTATCGGGAAGTGTATTTTGAAGAGGTGCTAGTGATTAAGGGTGTCAAAATAATCAGCCTCTACTGTAAACTCACATGGTCCACAGATTGAGAGATTAAGCTTTTTCTCCACCCTCCCAATCTAGTCTCTTCCCTTCTCTTTTCCTCCTTCCTGCAGGTCCAGCACTGCTCCCTTCTCTCTCACTTCCTTGTAGTCCTGTAAGGTTTACATCAGTTGCCAGCAGTAGCAGCAGCATGACAGGCTGCCTTCAGCTAGCCCTCGTGTCTTCCTTCTGCTGCAATTTCCTGTGGATGAGATGTGGGACAGTGAAGACCCAGGGGCTGGTTGAAGGCATCCTGTCATGCTGCTACTGTTGCCAGTGACCAATATAAACATTACAGGACCACAGAGAATGAGAAAGTTACGAGTTAAAAGAAATCTCAAGAAAATGTGCTTTTAGCCTAGATTTGAATACTACCAGAGACAGAGCTTGACATGTGGACTCAGGCAGTCTGTTCCAGGCCTAAGGTGCAGCAAGAGAGAAGGGACGTAGCCTGAAATTGGAAGTAGAGGAGTATAGATAGGAGAGACTTACCCGATGAGTGGAGTTCCCAAGGAAGAGTATGGGGAGAGATAAGAGAGGAGAGATATTGTAGAGCTATAGAGTGAAAGCACTTGTAAGTCAGTAGAGGAGTTTGAACTGTATATAAAAATGGATAGGGAGTCAATGAAGGGACTTGAGGAGAGTAGTGATTTGAGCGTAGTTACTCTGGTGGAATATAAATTGCACAGCAGAATTTTGAGATATTACACATGAAAATTGTGTCTAACCCTTCAAAAATGACTTCCTTAGTATCTGAGAGATTTATATATAGAACTTCCTTAGTATCTGAGAGATTTATATATAGACATAAAGAGCATTAAGCATAAGAAAGATCTGAGTACTAGTAAGAATAAAAGGGGAGTAAGCATAGGTAGTAGAATAGGCTAGGCCACTGGGGCTATGGCCCTAATATTTTGCCCAATACAGACAACATAAGCAACTAAAGAGCTTGGTTTGTCCAACTAAAAACTGTTCCACTGCTCCTGGAGTAAACATCCTCAAGACAGGCCAGGGCAGACATGGTTGTGATAAAAAGAACATCTCTGCTACAAGTCTAAGGGAAAACCTGGTTGAACAGCCAATCTATGATTTTTGTGAAAAGTAAAGGAACAGTGGTGTGTGTGTGTGTAGCTCAAGAAATGTTCAGTTTAATGTTAGGTGCATAGAAATTGAAAGCATGAAGCCTATGCATGTTAGCTTTACCAGTGTCAATGATAGGGAAGACAAAGAGTGCCTGTTTGGAAGATAGATGTTATCTCATGGATTGCAAATAAGCTGTAGGAGAAAGATATTCAAGAGACAACTGATTCAGTTGCTTGTGGAGTGCAAATAAGCTGTAGGAGAAAGATATTCAAGAGACAACTGATTCAGTTGCTTGAAAACAAGCAAAGTAATTGAACTGTTGGTATGGTTTGTGAAAACGAGAGTTGCTTGACAATGTGTTTTGAAAATGCTATAGAATAAGTAATTTCTGTAGTCTAAGCAGTTATCAATCATCAAATGTATGATGGCCTCTAAATCATGTTTCTTGTGCAATTGAAGAATCTTGTCTTACCTACAGCTGAAATAGGAGTTTCCATTGTGAGATGATGACTGAGTTGTACTCCCAAATGATGTGCCAAGACTTGGCCTAGTAATGAATTGCTAAGCATAAAATGGAACAGGATCTGATTGAGCCCAAATAGAGGAAGAGGTAAAATTCAAAAGTTAAACAAGCATAAGCACCTGATTCTCCTATCTTCTTCAGATGTCCTATATTTCCAAAATCAGATGGCTAAGCATAAAAAGCACAATATTTGACATTTCCTTCCCATTATCACATCCACCTCAATTCTACAACTTACTCCTACTTTAGCATACTAGCACCAATTCCTTGGAATAACCTCCCTCTCTATATAGTCTTCATTTAAAAAAATGTTAAGTCCTCCCTTAAAGACTACCTTTTCTCTAAGGCTTTTCCCTTCTCTTTGGCTCATCCTGCTCTCATTTGCAGCAGCAGCAGCAAATCTTGCACCCCAACCTTTTGGTGAGCCCCTCTATGCCTCTGCTTTGTAATATTGTAACCTTACCTTCTGTTCTCTCCACTGTGTTACTAGTCAGGTTCAATCCCAGTCTTAGTCAAGGCCAGTTATTTCCCCTCATTTTATTTCATAAACGGCTTAGATGCATGACTCTTGGAACATGAAAGTTAGTAATCTTAGAATGAAGGTCAGATATACATCATTTTCAGTGAAATGGAAGAGGGTGCTGAACAGAACAGAGCGGACTTGAGGGGATTATTAGGGAGGAAGGGAGAGGCATTGGTTCACATAGAAACAACCCAGGCCATAAAGAAGAAATGGAAGCAGTTTGTGTGGGCTAGACATTAAGAAATGGTCCGTTCTCAACAGAGCTTACAATCTATTCAAGACATACTAACAAGACATATAAGGGATTAGCGAGTTATTTTATTGTGAGAATGATTAAAATAAACATGGAATAAACATGGGTTCAGAACTGGTAAATAGGGGGATGAGCTAAAAGCAGCCTCAAAAAGGTGGGCTTTTAGCCTATAAGTGAATAGAGCCAGAGATGGAGCATGACGTACCGACTCAGGACAAACGGCACAGCAAGATAAAAGGGTTGGAGCCTGGAGTTGGCAGCAGAGAAGGTTACAGATAAGAGTAGCTTACCAGATGAACTGCATTCTCAGGGAGAGACGACAGGAGAGATATTAAGGAGCTGCAGAATAAAAGCACTGTAAACAGGGAGCCAATGAAGTGACTTGAAGAGAGGGGCTATGTGGGAGTAGTGAACTAGGCCATAACCTTAGAGAGAAGCAGACGTGTGCTAGAGTTGTACTAGGAAATGGGGTGGGGGTTAAGAACACTTGAGTTGGGCTGGAGGAGAAAGTGTTATGGTCAGGATGGGATAATGTGCTTGAGTTAGTTTGGGGGAGGAAACTGCTAAGATTGTACATAGGATGGGAAGGGAACTTGTATTCAGTCTTTTTGTGGTTACACATTCAAAGCAATTTACATATATACAGGTTCTTATTTTGTACCTGGGGCAACGAAGGATTAAGTGACTTGCCCAGGGTCACAAGGAGCAGCTCTGGGGGAGAAAGTTCTAAGGTCAGGATGAGAAAGGTGGGAAGAGTATAAAGAGGTTAGATTGTAACCTACCTATCCCTTTTTCTCCTTATGTTTCTACAACCAGTTGATCACCTTTGTGTTTTGTCAAATTTTGTTTCCCACACTTTTTATTTTCACTCATTTTTATTATTATACTTTATTATAAACCGCTTAGATTTACCTTGATTTTATTAGCATAAGCATAGCTTCTCTTATGTATTAAGTGTGTTGGTTCTATTAATGGTATATCAAATATAGCTCTCCCTCTGTATTTGCGGGGGTTAGGTGCAGAGCCAGCCTGCGAATAGGGAAAAATCGTGAATATGTTTTTGGGCCGGCTCTGACCCACCCCCGCCTCCCTCCTGCATCCCCGGACCTTACCTGGTGGTCTAGCGTTGACGCGGGGCAGGAGTGATCTTCCTATGCTCCTGCCCCGTGCAGAGCTGAACATCAAAATGGCTGCCCTGAGTTCCCGTTGTAGTCTGGATTTTACAGACGTAAAATCTGGTAACCCTACAGATAGATGATAACCTCCAACTGCATTGCTACCAGTAGGGGGTGGTGTTTCAATAATGTGTAGATCTTACTTGTCCTTTACTATTGAAAATGTGGTAGTGAAACAGCATCCCCTACTGGCAGTACTGTACTTGGAGGACTCCCACTCAGCTTAGAGGGAACAGTGCTCTCAGACAGGAATAGCCCAGAAATGGGGAACAAGTGGCCAATAAGAAATATAGAGGGGTGCGGTAAAGAGAGCTCCAAATATAGTTCTAATGTAAGAAAGGGAAGAACAGAGAAGAGGAGGCTATCGGGAAGTGTATTTTGAAGACAATCAGAAAGGAATATGCCAGTAATTTAGGTGAGACTGATTAAAGAATTGCTTAGGGAGACCAGTCATTCTTGGAGCAGAATGTGAGAGGCAGGAAACTGCCAAAGAAGGTACAACACACCCAGAGAACAAGGATTAGAAATGGGAGTGTGGTAAAAGAAGAGGCAATCACTACAAGCAAATATATCCCAGTATAGAACTAGAAATCCCTCAGCTTGAAGCTAGTGGGAGGAGATAGAGAAAACCAGGGAAGTCTATTTAGTTGGACCATAACCGTTTATGCTAGTCTGTGTTTACAAGCTTGCTGTACATATCTGAAATGACCCTGGTACCTTAAAGATGTGCTACAGAATTGTGTTGGTATTTATAAAAGGCAGTCTAACAAAAGGCAAGGGAGGTGTCTTTTCAACCAATGATTAAGACTTTATTTGAACCATTAGTCCCAACAAGGATCCAAGTTTCGGCGTATCGAAGAAACCTTCCTCAGGGGACACTATTAGAACAATTAACACATGAAAATAGCATTTAAAATCATATAGCAAAACAAAACCAAACAAACAATGCATAAACAATAAAACCATATGACAATATGAAAAGACTGATGTGGTAAAAAGGTGAAGCCGATATATTTAGAAAAACAAAAAGTGTGTATAATAATAATGTGCAAATGCCAAGTGTGATTTAATGACATACATAGATAGAGAATATGTAAGTGAATTTTATTGAGTTTAGACAGACCAAACTTAAACGTGAGCCTTTGAGAATTATGTGCACCAACCCATCCAGCATAAATATGTGGTGAGTGTTGTGAATTCTGATAGATAAAATGCTATTTTCATGTGTTAATTGTTATAATAGTGTCCCCTGAGGAAGGCGTCTTCGATACACCAAAATTTGGATCCTTGTTGGGACTATTGGTTTAAATAAAGTCTTGATCATTGATTGAAAAGACATCTCTCTTGCCTTTTGTTAGACAGTCTGTATCTCAAGGCAAGGTGTTCTTCTGTCTGCCTGTCAGTATTTATAAAAGGACAGATTAACGAACAATAAATTTACTGTTTTGGGTGATCTGGTAGACATTCAGAGCAGGTCAAGGGCCTGTAGAACTCAGAAATCAGGTTCAAAAATTCCATACAGTTCTATAAATGGTTTCAGCACTATAATTTATGGTTATTTTTGTCTGACAGACAGATCTATGTGCTACATCATCCCAAGTCAATAAAAATTAAAATCATTCTGATCAGTTTCTAGCTGGAAAAATATCATTGACAAATATTTATTTTTCTATCAGTTTTTGATGAATATTATGACAGAAAGTTCAATCAGTAAATATTTTTGGATATACTCTTTATGACTCTACTCCAGTGATATATTTTAAACACTGAGGTCTTGACTCAAATGTATTTGCTCAAATCTTGCCTTGTGTTGTGAATAAGTCCTACAGCTGGCTAGATATACAGTACTGTAAGTCTAAATCAAAAATATTAGGAACAACCTCAAACTGCTTATCTGGAGATGTATTAGTAAGACCATCAGCTTGCCTGAGTATGACTACTCCATGATTTCCATCTCGGAAATGTTCAGTTTCCTGTACAGTGATAACGGAATTAAAGCTGACAAAGTATTCTCTCTCTCTATCTAAATAAGCAGAGGAAGGCAATTTTCAAAGTCTAGTTTTCTTGTGGCAAATCACTATTTAGCTTGGGAAATGGCTTTGAAAATTGCACCCTAAACCTTCAACTGAACAGTCATAGAGCTGCCACCTACAGGCAGCTGAAAAGTCTAATTTTTGAAATGTAACTTTTAGGAACAAACACTTAAAGCAATGACCAATGCTTTGCACATCAATCTACTTGAACCTACTAGGTCTACTAACAATAATAATAATAATAATAACTATGCTTGGTCCGTATTTATTTGATCCAAAGAAGTGTTGTAGTACATGAGCTTTTGAGATCTTTTGGATCAACCGGTCAGTTTGTAAAGACATTTGTGAAGTCTCAAAAGGTCACACACTACAATATCCTTTATGTCGGCCCTTTAAAGGCATCACAGCCTAAGAGTTTTCTCCAGGACCAAAACAACTATTAAAAGTAATGCACATTGGTCAGGACAAATCTGTCAGCAATAAGTAATAACATTTGCAAAAGCCACTGGAGGACTTTCCTGCTAAACTGTTGTTTCTTCTTTCATAATCTCCGGTCTTCTATGATTAAAACGTTAAAGAGTTAAATCATTCTCCCTCCCCAATATCATGGTAAAACTGCCAACATTTCCAACTGTTTTGTTTTGGTGCCGGTTTTAATACATTCTCATTCAAGAACCCTGTTGATGAGGAAATGATGTGTTCGTTATCAGGACCCATATTCACTTGAACTTCTTTAGCATTTGGTCTGGGAATATCTGCTACATTATTTATGTCCTGTTTGTTATTGCTTTCTTGCACTATCTTTGTGGGGCTCTCTAAGCTGTCACTAGAAGAATGACACACAACTGTAGGTCCACTCTTCATACCATCTGTCCTTTTCAGATTACAGTTTCTCAAAGCTCTGTTCCGGAAGGCCCTGGAGCCCGCCTTGGTCACATACTCTCTTTTATCACGTTGTTTCAATGTTTTGAGAAAATGTTTCTTTTTGTGCATCCCAAGAGCAGCAGCTGTTTTACAAATTTTAGAGCATTGGAAGCAAACAAATCCTTTGACGTTCTCCTCCAGCAGATGCCTTTGTTCATGATTCTTCTTGGTGCAGAGATATAAGAAACGCTGGGAACAGAACTGGCAGTCATACCGTTTTTCACCGGTGTGAATCCGCTCATGTTTCTTCAGTGTCTCATTTAATGTGAATGCCTTGCTACAATACTGACAAACAAAATTTTTCACACCCAAATGAATACGTTCATGTTTATGTAAATTTCCAGGAAATGAAAAACTCTTCTCACAAATTTTGCATAAATAGGGCCTTTCACCAGTATGACATCTCATGTGAACTTTCAAGGTAGAGGGGTTTCGAAACGGTTTTTGACATAGTTCACAAAAACAAGGCCTTGGATCTACCTGCCATTTTTCAGGGTCTTTTTTTTCATCTTTGGAAGACAGATCCCCATCACAAAGCTGAAATGGAATGCCAGACTGGCCAATACTTTCCTGATGGTCTGTGTCTATCTGATCGGCATCTTTACTAAATGACGAATCTACACTGGAATCATTTTTACTTATACTGCTGTTATTTCTCTTCCCGTGTTTTTTCCTCCTCTTGATTTTTCGAAATTTGTTTAAGTGCTTGAGCTTTTTTTTGGGTTTGTAATTGTAGTAAGGTCTCCAAGGCTTATCATTAGAATCCTGATCACTTGCTTCATCACACATTTCATTCATCTTAATGTTCTCTGACTTGCAAAGCCTGGCAGAGCTCCTCTCTTTCTTCTCTGCCTTTAATTCTTGAACCTTGTTTTTCTGTTCACTCTCTCTGTGCTTAGAATGTCTGCCTCTTTTATAGAACAGCGCAGCACCTGAAATGTGTCTTCTTACGATAGCTTCATTACCAATTTTTACTGTTATTTGACAGAGAGGTGCAACTTCATTATTAACACATGTTCCAGGTAATGCAGGTTTTGCAATATAAGTTTCAGTTTTACTTCCTTTATGAAAAACGTTAATCATTCTATTGGATGCATCTTCAGAGTCACTAATTTGCTTCCGCTCCCCTAACGTATTTTCTTCATTGTAGGGAAAAGATGTGTTTGGTTCTTTTAAATTCTTCTCTTCAATAATACCTTTGCCTGTGTGATCTGACACGTCGTCATTTTCATCTTTAATTGACTGACTGAGTACACTGTTTGAGACTTCCGTTCCAGTGCCTACTGCAGAGGCCATGACATTGTCATGAACTATTACTGAAGAAAGTCTGCTGCTGTGCATGATAACAGAAGGGGTTGAACTCTTATAGTTGATAACAGAAGGTGCACCTTCACATACCTTGTTTAAAGTGCCAATGGAGGAATTACATTCTTGAAAACTAGAATAAAGTTCTTTTCCTGCCGGAGTCAATGATTTTTCAGTAGAAGAGTCTTTATTTAAATTAGAAGGCAATATTCCTATTTCCCAAGGAGCAACATTGAAATGTGTCATAGTTGCAGCCGATTCAGTGTAAAGTGTGTCCAAGGGAAAGGCTGCATTGTTTAAGATCTTTTCACCTTCCTGAAAATTCAATGGATGTGGTTGAGAGCTAAGGGGATTCTGAACAATGCAGGAATTGGAAATATTCTCAAATTCTTGGTGATTTGTTTCGGCAGTTCCAGATGAGTCATTTGTGGAGGCCTTAAATGGTATCCGTCTAGATTTCATAGGTAAAAGTCTATAGAGCTTATATGAGCAAATGTTAGACTTTAAGCCCCCATTTGCTGTTTTCTTATTTACACCAAGTCGTGGATCAATCCCATGAAAAGATTTTTGGTGGTTTTTGAGAATGTAGTAGGTCATGAAAGTCTCTAGGCAGAAAATACACTGATATCGCCTTTCCCCTGTATGCCATATTTCATGTTTAGTACGGTACTCAGCTAATGCAAATACTTTGTTACAATAATGGCAAGGATATGTTTTTCTCCATGAATGAACATTTGCATGCCTACGAAGGCTTGACAAAGTTACATAGCTACGCTTGCAAACAACGCAAATATAAGATACCTGCCCATCAATGACTTTCATCAAATGGTCTGTTTCTGCTAAGGTGCTATTCGTATTTGAGTAAGTGCTGATTCCACTCTCAGACAATAAAGGTTCTGTATTTGAAGAGGTGTTTCTAGTGCTACCATCTAGTGCAGTGCATTGATCTGACAATCTTTGTTCCTTTTCGGTGTGGACAGACACAGGGCCTGGTTTCATACAAACCTCTTCATGTCTCCCCAGTCGTTTCAAATGGGTAAACTGTTTATTGCAATACTTGCACTTCAAAGACTGCTGATGCTTTGTGTGAAGCTGAAGGTGGGTGTCAAATAAAGTTCTTTTATTAAAGGATTTGGTACAGAACGTACAGCTATAAACTATTTGGGACTCAGCAAAGTTGCTTTCATCATCTCTGGGAAAATGGAAATCTGTTGCATTGTCAGAATGTGGGGCTTCATATGTTCCTGCTTCATGATTAAGGTTTGAGGTTGTTATTTTTGCTAAAGCAGAACTAGAACAGTGCGGTTCGCACAGCTTCTTTGCCGATTGATTTCTAGATATAGTTACGAGACCACCTTCATTTTGTTTGCACTGTTCAAAAAATGCAGTTCTTTGTAACATAGCGTCCCCTGAGGAGACAGCATATGAGTGTTCAGCCAGTGTATTGACTGACTCAATATTACTACAAATTTCGGCCCCACTGAGGCCAATATTTATTACCTTGGCATTTTCAGATGTCTTTTTGAAACTTGCTCTCAAGTCAAGAGGAGAAAATACATTGTCATTAATTTCGGTTTCAAAAATTGAAAATGCATTTGTAATTCTTGGACCATTTGTGATAGCTGGGTCATCACCTCTCTTCTCACTGGTCTCTGCTTTCAGACCATTTTGACTGTCATATAACACAAATGGATCAGGATGTCCAAGAGCCTCAGAGTAACAGCTGTGTGGTGACAGGGATGAACCTTTGCTACTCTGAATGGAGTTTTTAAGGTCTTCTAGGAATGTTATTCCCAGCTTTTTTCCTGCAGCAACAAGATCAACAAGTGTCTCTTTCCTCTTCACTACTACCCTGGAACTGTAGATATAATTAAGTATTTCTGTAAATACATCAGCCTTGAAATCAGAGAGTTCCAACACATGCCCCGAGATCCAAATACTCTGACTCAAAAACAGATTCTTGAAATAGAGGCTGGAAGCTGCCAGCACATTTCTGTGGGCCTTAAATTTGACATCCTCCACTATTATTGTGACATCACAGAAAATGCCCTGCGCACGTTGTTCATGTAAGCTACAGAGCACAGTCTCGCTGTGAAGGCCATCCACAAGATCTTCCCAGGTGGACATGACTGTCATCTGAAAAATAAAAACAAAACAAAAAAACATATTTAAAATCCTGCAAAATTATTCATGAATATTCCAAAGACACAGTGGCGCAGCAAGAGTAGGAGGCACCCCCTCCCCCTCCCGTGCCCTCCTCTCGGTCCCCCTGTTCCTTCCACGCCAACCCCCTGCCTTCCTCTCTGCACCCCTGCCACACGCGCACCCTCCCTTCCCATACATCTTTAAACCTTTTCTGCGGGAGCAGCTTCTACAGCCTTCTTCTCACGCTGGCGTTCTCTCCGACATCACTTCCTGGCCCTGCGACCCAGAAGTAATTTCAGAGGCAGCCAGGTCAGCGCGAGCAGCAGGCTAGAGTAGTTGCTCATGCTGGCAAAGATTTTTAAAGAGGCAAGGGGCAGGGAAGGAAGGGGGCAAGAATGGCATGGGGGGGAGTGGAGAGGTGCCGGCACCCCCACCAAGAACAAGACGGTCCCTAGGGCGGTCTGCCCCTCCCCGCTATCTTTACTACGCCACTGCAAAGACAATGTATTCAAAAATTACACTGGGTGAGTATGAATGGATATATTTTTATATTGTTTTAATTCTGCTTTTTTGGCTCATCAATTCAATCTTGCTTTGAGTTTCCAACTGGATTGAAAATGGACTCTATTGGGGATTAGCATTAATGGTGTTATGAACCTTCAATCTCAACCACCAGGAGTATCTCCCTTATTTTTATAACCTTTAGCCCAGGGGTAGGCAATTCCGGTCCTTAAGAGCCGGAGCCAGGTCAGGTTTTCAGGATCTCCATAATGGATATGCATGAGATGGATTTGCATGCACTGCCTCCTTGAGATGCAAATCTATCTCATGCATATTTATTGTGGATATCCTGAAAACCTGACCTGGCTCTGGCTCTCGAGGACCGGAATTGCCTACCCCTGCTCTAGCCCAATCACTGCCTGTATATTTCACAGACAAGGTAGTGTAAATGAGCCTGAGACCCAGATGTCTGCAAATAATGCTCATCTTGTAACCTATATTCCTGGCCACAATGACCTTAATTCTCCCAGGAACTGTAAAGGGAAGAAGGGGGAGAATAGAAATAAGGAACACCGGGATCACAGGGGGAAGCCCCTGGTTCAAGCAGTGTTTCCAGGGGCAGAGAAAAGAGACTTTTGTCCAAAGGAACAAGCAAGTGGAAGGAATACACAGGAGAGAGAGAGGGTTTACCAACAGGTTTCATGTGCTACACTGAGGAGGGAACATAAAAGCCCGGGTAGGTGCTCCCAGAGGAGAAACAGAAGCTCAGGGAATTCAGACATAGAAATACCTGAAGCTGAGGAAGCTTGTACAAAGACTGTTGCTGAAGTGGTTCCCCTGCCGAGACAGAAATGGAGTGGCAAATCAGGGCTCCAGTCATCCAGAAAGGTGAGGTGCCTACTGACATTTTCTGGGAAAACTAGTCAGGCAGAGGGAACAGTTAAAGCCTGAAGCACAGCTATGGGAAACAGCTTGTTTTTCTTTGTGAAAGTTTGTTTGTTTTAACCTGATCAGGGACCCTTGGGGAAGAAAGGGTGTAGCAACTGAGGGCCAGATGCACTAAACAGGATCGGTAAGATCGCGTGGGTCTGGTCTGCTCCGATTTTTGGCCAATTCCAAAAGAACTATTGATTCACTAAAAATTTTGCATACAAATGGTTTGTACAAAGGTTTATTGTAATCCCCATCTCTCCCATCCGATTGATCACTGTGAGAGCAACTCTCACACATGCACAGAGCTGACAGGGGAAGCCCCAAAGCAGCCTCCTGCCACTCAGCTGTTCGGGGCAGGATTCTTTTTTTTCTTCTCTTTCTTATTTGTTGTAGACCAGGGGTGTCCAACCTTTTGGCTTCCCTTGGCCTCATTGGTCGAAAAAAAATTTTCTAGGGCCACACAAACACTAACACTAGCTGATGAGCAAAAAAAAAGGTTGAGCAGGTCCCAAATTTGCAATCACTAATATAGAAGATGTTTGTTAAAAATGAATAGTCAATTTTCTAATATTCCTGTTATATGTGGTCATCGTCCATCTAAGTCAGTTAGTAAGGCTATCTCTTTAAAAACTACTGAATGCTTTAATATTCCTTTGTGTCCTCAACTTTCTACTTCATTAAAGAATGAAACTCCAGTTTATCCAAAACCTAACCAAATAAAAATAGGATTAATCAATGTTTGTTCTCTTAAAACCAAATACCACTTAATTAAAGACCTCATCACTCATCTCTCTTATGATGTACTATGTTTAGTGGAAACATGGCTTACGGAAAGAGAAGAAGCTTATCTTTCTTATGCTTGTCCCCCTGGATTTTCTTTTCTTTACAATCATCATCTTACAAAACGTGGAGGAGGTTTGGCAGTTATTTTTCATGATCTTTTAGCAATAGGTATAGAATACTCCTCATCAAATTCCCCAATTGAATTCCTACAATTTACTCTACGGACCAAACCGAAATTAGATGCACTTCTTATCTATCTTCCACCGCCTATTAACTGTGAAAATCTCTCTCATTTACAATCACTTCTGTTTGATTTAGGATCTTCTTCTAGTAATCTCCTGATCTTAGGAGATTTTAATATTCATTTTGAAGATCTCAATAATAATTATACTAAAGATATTCTTTCCCATCTTGATCACCTAGATTTATATCCACTTCTAACAGTTCCAACTCATCAAGCAGGCCATACCATTGATATGGTCATAACTTCTCTCTTTACTAATGACAACTATCAATTAGGTTCTTGTCAACCAGTGCCTTGGTCAGATCACTTTCTAGTATCAATAATTTACTCAGCCTCTTTTACTAAAATAGTTACAACTCACCAGACTAGTAAGTATAGAGACTTTAATAATTTATTAGCAGATTCAATTGCAGCAAATTTTAATCCAAATCTTTTGAATTTAAAAACTCATTCTTTAGAAGATCTTCTATCCCAATGGAATGCTTCCACTAAGCTTCTACTAGACAAATTAGCTCCGATTCAAATAAAATTTATCTCTGAACGAAAAAGGTCCAATCCCTGGTTTACAGCAGAACTAAATCTAATCAAAAAACAATTTTGATCACTTGAACGAAGATGGAGAAAAAATAAGAGTCAATCAAACTCCGAAAAATTTAAAGACCACTCCAATATGTATAAAGAAAAAATAAACCAAGCAAAAATGAAATATTATTCAAGTCAAATTCTAAAAGCCAAAAATGTTTCCATGCTTTATGCTATTCTAAAATCGGTTACTCCTACATCTAAAAAACAAGTTCAAATTTCCAATTCATTACCTACAGCACAAGAACTTGCAACCTGTTTTATAGAGAAGATTAACAAAATAAGGAATAATTTAACAATGAAACAAGATCCTACTCCTGTTCTGGAACACTTGGAGCCAAGACTATCACTATCTTCAAAATATTCACAATTCAATCTTCCTAATCTTAGAGAGCTAGAATCTCTTATTAAAACTATCAATACCAAAGGAATGCAATCCAAATCAATCCCTCCCTTTCTTCTTAAGAGATATTTTGCAATATTTGGTCCTTCAATACTTACTTTAATTAATGAAAGTCTGCAACAAAGTGTCATGCCTTTAAGCATGGAAAAAAGCAATCAATCGTCCCATCATGAAAGATCATAAAATCAGTTCAGAAGAAAAATCAAACTATAGGCCAATTGCAAATATCCCTTATTTGGCAAAATTGACAGAAAAGATTGTATTTAATCAAATATCAGAATTTGTAGAAAAAACGAATGTCTTACACCCAAATCAAACAGGTTTTAGACAATATCATTCCACTGAACATTCACTAATTGGCATGACAACTTCTATACTCTACCATCTAGATCAGTGGTTCCCAAACCTGTCCTGGGGGACTCCCAGCCAGTCAGGTTTTCAAGATATCCCTAATGAATATGCATGAGAGAGATTTGGATATAATGGAAGTGACAGGTATGCAAATCTCTCTCATGCATATTCATTAGGGATATCTTGAAAACCTGACTGGCTGGGGGGTCCCCCAGGACAGGTTTGGGAACCACTGATCTAGATCATCACACATCTGTTTTTTGATTTCAACTGACCTTTCATCAGCTTTTGATACTATTGACCACAATCTCTTACTAGATAGACTTCAATCTATTGGCATTACAGACCAAGTTTTGCTTTGGTTTAAATCTTACTTTGATAATCGTTCTTCTACTGTCTTCTTTAACAATACAACTTCAGAAAGCTTTTCTGCACCTTATGGCATTCCGCAGGGTTCTATTCTTTCTCCTCTTCTATTCAATATTTTTCTTTCTCCCCTTATGACACTATGTCAGTCTATTGGTTTTTCCATATTTGCAGGACGACATACAGCTATTACACCCTCTTGACCCCAATAGTTCTTTTGAAATATCAGCTATAAATGGAAAACTTGAACAGATTCATCAATGGCTTGATACCAATAGATTAGCCCTTAATATTAATAAAACAAATATCATGCTTTTTCCTTGGAAAGACTGTTATAAACTTTCCTTCCCAATCACTATTAAGGGCATCTCCTTGAAGTTGATTCACAGAATTAGGATTCTTGGGATTATCTTTGATGATAAATTATCTTATCATGACCATATCAGTCATGTTGTCAAATCAACTTTTTATAGACTCTGCCAAATTCGTACAGTATCCAAATTCTTATGTCCAAAATCTCTGAATATACTAATTCATTCTCTGGTTATTTCGAAAATTGACTATTGTAATGCCCTGTTTAAAGGATTGGCTCAAAAGGAAATTAGATGTCTGCAAATTATCCAGAATGCCTCAATTAAACTTATTATGAAAGCCAAGAAATTTGATCATGTGACACCCTTACTTAAAAAAGCACATTGGCTTCCAGTTGCTCATTGAATAATGTATAAATTATGTCTGCTCACCTTTAAGTCTTTGACATTTAAAACTCCAGCTTTTATTTATAAAGTTTTAAAGCACAGTTACTTACCGTAACAGGTGTTATCCAGGGACTGCAGGCAGATATTCTTAACGTATGGGTGACGTCACCGACGGAGCCCCGGTACAGACCTTTTTAACTAGAAAGTTCTAGTTGGCCGCACCGCACATGCGCGAGTGCCTTCCCGCCCGACGGAGGAGTGCGTGGTCCCCAGTTAAGATAAGCCAGCTAAGAAGCCAACCCGGGGAGGAGGGTGGGACGTAAGAATATCTGCCTGCTGTCCCTGGATAACACCTGTTACGGTAAGTAACTGTGCTTTATCCCAGGACAAGCAGGCAGCATATTCTTAACGTATGGGTGACCTCCAAGCTAACAGAGAGGGAGGAGGGATGGTTGGCCATTAGGAAAATAAATTTTGTAACACAGATTGGCCGAAGTGTCCATCTCGTCTGGAGAAGGCATCCAGACAGTAGTGAGTAGTGAACGTGTGAACTGAGGACCAAGTGGCAGCCTTGCAGATTTCCTCGATGGGCGTGGAGCGGAGGAAAGCCACAGAAGCAGCCATAGCTCTGACCCTGTGGGCCGTGACAGCACCTTCCAGTGAGAGACCGGCCCGAGCAAAACAGAACGCAATGCAGGCAGCAAGCCAGTTGGAAAGCGTCCGTTTGGAGACAGGACGACCTAGATGGTTAGGATCGAAGGTCAGAAAGAGCTGAGGAGACGAGCGGTGAGCCCTGGTACGGTCAAGGTAGTATGCAAGGGCACGCTTACAATCCAGCGTGTGTAACGCCTGTTCCCCAGGATGGGAATGGGGCTTAGGGAAGAAGACAGGCAATACAATGGACTGGTTGAGGTGGAAGTCCGAGACCACCTTAGGCAGAAATTTAGGATGGGTACGCAGAACCACCTTGTCAAGGTGAAAAACAGTGAAAGGGGGGTCGGCAACCAGTGCATGCAGCTCATTAACCCTCCTGGCAGAGGTGATGGCAATGAGGAAAAGCACCTTCCATGTGAGAAATTTGAGTGAAGTTGTGGCAAGAGGCTCAAACGGAGGTTTCATGAGGGCTGATAAAACCACATTCAGGTCCCAGACGACTGGAGGAGGCTTCAGAGGTGGTTTGACATTGAAGAGGCCTCTCATGAACCGAGAAACCAGGGGATGAGCCGTGAGAGGTTTTCCGAAGATAGGCTCATGAAACGCAGTGATGGCACTGAGGTGGACTCTGATTGAGGTAGACTTGAGGCCAGCGTTGGACAGAGAGAGCAAATAGTCCAGTACAGTTTCCACCGCTAATGAGGTGGGATCGTGATGATGAAGTAGACACCAAGAGGAGAACCGGGTCCACTTCTGATGGTAACATTGGAGGGTGGCCGGTTTCCTGGAAGCATTCAAAATACGACGGACAGGCTGAGACAGATTCTCTGGAGAGGTCAGCCCGAGAGAAACCAAGCTGTCAGGTGGAGCGAGGACAGATTGGGATGTAGTAGAGACTGATGCTTCTGTGTAAGTAGAGTAGGAAACACAGGAAGAGGAATGGGCTCCCTGGAGCTGAGCTGGAGTAGGAGGGAGAACCAGTGTTGGCGAGGCCACCGAGGAGCGATGAGAATCATGGTGGCTCTGTCCCTGCAGAGTTTGGATAACATCCGCAACATTACAGATAGTGGAGG
This sequence comes from Geotrypetes seraphini, assembly GCF_902459505.1. Lineage (NCBI taxonomy): Eukaryota > Metazoa > Chordata > Amphibia > Gymnophiona > Dermophiidae > Geotrypetes > Geotrypetes seraphini. The sequence goes on along the minus strand of NC_047092.1, from coordinate 150,383,379 downwards.
AAAGGCATAGAGGAACCGATCCGTCCAGTCAAGCAGGAATGCATCCGGGGCCAGACGATGAGGAGAGAAGAGTCTGGAACAGAACTGGGGCAGCTGATGGTTGTGAGGAGCTGCAAAGAGGTCCACCTGTGGAGTGCCCCAGCGAGCAAAGATGGAGCGGAGCGTGGGAGGATCCAGGGTCCACTCGTGAGGTTGAAGGATGCGGCTGAGATTGTCGGCCAGGGAGTTCTGTTCGCCCTGGATATAGACAGCCTTGAGGAAGAGACTGTGGGCCGTGGCCCAGGTCCAGATGCGGATGGCCTCCTGACAGAGGAGGGGAGATCCGGTGCCGCCTTGTTTATGTAGTACATGGCGACTTGGTTGTCTGTGCACAGGAGAAGGACCTGAGGGTAGAGAAGGTGCTGGAAGGCTTTGAGAGCATAGAACATGGCTCTGAGTTCCAGGAAATTGATGTGATGTTGACGCTCCTGAGGGGTCCAGAGTCCCTGGGTGCGAAGATCTCCCAGGTGAGCTCCCCACGCATAAGGGGAGGCATCTGTGGTTATGATCATGGAGTGAGGGGGTTGATGAAAGAGTAGACCCCTGGAAAGATTGGAGGAGTTCAACCACCATTGAAGAGATTGCTGAAGAGACAATGTCACAGAGATGGGATGAGAAAGAGGATCGGTGGTCTGGGACCATTGGTTGGCTAGAGTCCACTGAGGTGTCCTGAGGTGGAGTCGCGCCAGAGGAAGCACATGGACCGTCGAGGCCATGTGGCCCAGGAGGATCATCATCTGCCGAGCTGGAATGGAGTGATGAAGGAGCACCTGATGGCAGAGGTGGAGCAGGGTTCGATGGCGGTCGGAGGGGAGAAATGTCCTCATTAGAGTGGTGTCGAGAACTGCTCCAATGAACTGAAGTCGCTGTGTGGGAAGCAGATGCGACTTGGGGTAGTTGATCTCGAAACCCAGGAGATGGAGGAACGAGATGGTGTGTTGAGTGGCTTGTAGCACAAGCGGAGACGTAGGTGCTTTTACCAGCCAGTCGTCCAAGTAGGGGAACACCTGAAGGTCGTGAGACCTGAGGAAGGCCGCCACCACAATAAAGCACTTGGTGAACACCCTGGGTGATGATGCGAGGCCAAAGGGTAGCACTTTGTACTGATAGTGATGGTGCTGTATCTGAAACCGTAGATAGCGACGTGAGGTCGGATGGATTGGGATGTGAGTGTAGGCCTCCTTGAGGTCTAGGAAGCATAGCCAGTCGTGGTGGGAGAGAAGAGGGTAAAGCGTGGTCAGGGAGAGCATTCTGAACTTCTCTTTGACTAGACACTTGTTGAGGTCCCTGAGATCGAGGATGGGACGAAGGTCTCCTGTTTTTTTTGGAACTAGGAAGTAGCGGGAGTAGAATCCCTGACCCCTTTGGTCCGGAGGTACCTCTTCGATGGCATTGAGAAGAAGGAGGGATTGGACCTCCCTCAGGAGGAGGGGGGTTTGGGAGGAGTGACAAGCAGACTCTACGGGAGGATGGTCTGGTGGAAGAGTCTGGAAGTTGAGAGAGTAGCCGTGGCGAATGATGTTGAGGACCCACCGGTCCGAAGTGATGACCTCCCAACGGCTGAGGAAAAGCTGAAGACGTCCTCCGATAGGTTGAGGGAGAGGTAGCGATGGTGGAAGACTGGCTATGCTCTGGAGAAAAGAGTCAAAAGGGTTGAGACGGCTTTGATGAAGGAAGAGGCTTGGCAGGTTGAGTCTGTGGGCGAGCCTGAGTCTGATGTTGGTGGCGAGGACGGCGAGATTGTTGTTGAGGCGGGTTTAGAGGTCTGGCCGAGAACCTACGCTGGTAAGAAGACTGTTGTCTGTAGGGACGAGCAGGTGGAGTCTTCTTCTTAGGTTTGATTAGAGTGTCCCACCTGGTCTCATGTGCTGAGAGCTTCTGGGTTGTTGAGTCCAGGGACTCTCCGAAGAGTTCATCGCCCAGACAAGGTGCGTTAGCCAGGCGGTCCTGGTGATTAATGTCCAGGTCAGAGACTCTCAGCCATGCCAAACGGCGCATGGCCACCGCCATGGCAGATGCGCGAGAGGTCAGCTCAAAGGAGTCGTAGATGGAGCGAACCATGAATTTCCTGAGTTGTAGGAGGCTGGAAATTTGTTGCTGGAAAAGAGGGACCTTACGTTCAGGAAGATATTTCTGTAAGGAGGAGAGCTGTTGCACCAGATGCTTCATGTAGAAGGAGAAGTGGAAGGTGTAGTTGTTGGCTCTATTGGCTAACATGGCATTTTGGAAAAGGCGCTTACCAAATTTATCCATGGTTTTTCCCTCTCTGCCAGGAGGGGTGGAGGCATATACACTGGAACCCTGAGATTTTTTCAAAGTAGATTCCACCAGGAGGGACTCGTGGGGCAATTGAGGTTTGTCAAACCCTGGGATTGGAATAACCCGGTACAAGATATCCAATTTACGAGGGGCTCCGGGAACAGTGAGGGGAGTCTCCCAGTTCTTATAGAAAGTTTCCCGTAAGATGTCGTGGACGGGCAACTTCAGAAATTCCTTGGGAGGTTGCTCAAAGTCTAGGGCTTCGAGGAAAGCCTGAGACTTCTTAGAGTCGGACTCTAAGGGGATGGAAAGAGCTGCTGACATTTCCCTAAGGAATGTAGAGAAAGAGGATTGCTCTGGTTTTGAGACGGTGTCGGTCATGGAGGGTTCTTCGTCGGTTGACGAAGCGTCCTCTTCGGTACCTTGAGGGGAGTCTTCCCACAAGTCTGGGTCCCTAACGGCGGGGTGCGTACGTTTGGACATCGGTGTGGAGGGCTCGGCATGGCGGGTCTTTGAGAGAGATTTGCCTGAGCACACCGAGGCAGTACCGGGTGAGGAGGACCGATGTCGTTCCTGGGACCGGGCAGGGTCGGCAGCATCACGGGTATGCGCTGTGGGTGTTTCTGCCAAGAGCACCGGCATGGAGGTATTAATCGGTACCGAGGGGGGTCGACACCGATGGGACAGTGCGAGGCTCGGACCGGTCCTGTACCGGAAGGTGCGGTGCCAGCAACGCCGGCAACAGTTGTTGGAGCTGTTGTTGCAGCTGCTCCTGTAACTGTGTTTGGAGTATGGCTCCGATGCGGTCATCCAGGGGAGGCACCGGTACCGCTTTTTTCTTCTTCGGTACCATAGGTGCCGCTCTACGCTCCGGCGATGAGGAGGCCGATGATGAGGCACTCACCGAGATCGGAGCGGAGCGTTTGCGGGGCCAGTGCGGTGCCGGAAGGGCCGGTGTCGCAACCGTGGCAGGAGGGCGCTCGAGGGAAGTGGAAGGCTTCTTAGCCGGCTTACCTGGGCCCAACGACCCCGAGGAAGGATCCGGTGGAGTTGACGTCGCCGGTGCCGACTTTTGGGGTGCCGTCTTTTTGGGGTGGCAGATCCGGTACCAAACAAAATATTTTGCTGGATCTGCCTATTTTTCAAAGTGCGCTTTTTAAGCGTAGCACAGTGGGTGCAGGTGTCAGCCCGATGCTCTGGACCCAAGCACTGCAGGCACCAATTGTGCGGGTCGGTGAGAGAGATTGGGCGTGCACACCGCTGGCACTTCTTAAAACCCGGTTGAGGGGGCATGAAGGGAAACACGGCCTCCGCAAAATCAAAGCTGGAGGCCTGTATGGTGACAACAGGCCCCGCCGGGGCCGGCGCGAAAAAATAATGAAAACTCGACGAGTTTTTTTTTTTTTTTAAAGAAAAATAAAGTAATCCAAAGGGAAAAAGGAAGAAATTCGGAAAAAAATACGCGAGCGGGAAGGCAAACTAATAATTTCAACGGCCGTTGAAACACATGCGACTTCTTCGCTCCGCGGAAACGAAGAAACTGGAGACCACGCACTCCTCCGTTGGGCGGGAAGGCACTCGCGCATGCGCGGTGCGGCCAACTAGAACTTTCTAGTTAAAAAGGTCCGTACCGGGGCTCCGTCGGTGACGTCACCCATACGTTAAGAATATGCTGCCTGCTTGTCCTGTGATAATTCCTTATACTTCATCTAGATTATTGAGGTCAAATGACCAACATTTATTGGTCATTCCCTCTCTTAAAATTATTAACACACGACGGCAATCTATTTTTTCAGTCATGGCTCCTGGAATGTCCTTCCAATTTATCTAAGAGAGGAAAAGAAGTTCGAAAAATTTAAGAGCAAACTCAAGGGTTTTCTTTTTAAAGATGCATTCAATGATTAAATGAATTGCTTATGACTCTTAATCCATCTTTAGATCTTTTTGATAGTTTTAATTTCCCTTTCCTATTGTTTTTAACCCTAATTGTTTTTCTTTATAACCAGATTGTATTTCTTTCCTAGTTTTCCTTGTGTTTGATGTATGTGCAAGTTGACTTATTAATATGTTTTAGTAGATTTAGCACTTGTCAATTATGTTTGTCTTCCTTAACTTTGTAATTTTTATCAATTTGTACATCGCTTAGAATTCGGAATAGGCGATTAATCAAATTTTATAATAAACTTGTATCTAATAATAAACCTTCATTAAAGGGACACTGTGGAGAGGAACCCCAAAAAAGCAGTAATACTTACCCTGACTGAGTGATCCTCCACGTACACCACTGACAGTGGGAGCAGCCACAGGCTTCCGCATCTCCACTCAGATAAGCAGGGATGCGCGCTCCTGGTTCTCCCATTCACTTCTATTACTGCTACGGCGAGCCTCTTCAGAGATGAGCCTCATCAGAGCGGGGATGCTGAATCAGCTGTCAGCAACGCACATGGAGGATTGTTTATTCAGGGTAAATTACTGCTTTTTTGGGTCTCCTACTTTGAGCTTAGGCTCCCTCAAAATGAACATCTCCCCTGTTGTAGCTAGTAGGGATCCCCAAGCCTTACCAACTACCTCACTCCTCTCCCACCACCATGTCCAATAATTCTCTCTCTGTCTCCGTCCCTCCTCTCTCTGCCCAAAAGTTCTCTTCTTTCTTTATCTCCCCAATTGCACCACCTCTTTCCCTCTCTCAAACACCCAATTCCCCCTTTCTATTATTTCCCTCACCTCAGCATATCTTTCCCTCACTCCCTCTATTCTTCCATCTTAGGGCTCATGCTCCCCTCCCTCTTTCCCTTCATTCTGTGTCCTAAGTTCATGCCCCTCCCTCCTTCCTTACTTCATTTTTCCTAAGTTTGTGCTCCCTCCCTCTCAAGTCCCAACACGCCCTTCTCCCTCCCTCCCTTCTGTGCCATGGGTATTTACCTTCTTGCTGGCTCCCTTCTCTGTCTTGCTGCAGTGTTCGCTCAAAGCCGTGGGTAGCGGCTCCCATGGCTGATCTGGAAGCCTTCGCTCTGATGTTGCAACGTCAGAGGGAAAGCTTCTGGGTCAGCCACAGGAGGCACGTAGGAGCCGCTGCCCGCAGCTTTGAGCGAACGCTGCAGCACGATGGAGGAGGGAGCCAGCAAGATGGTAAACACCCGGGGGCGGCAGAGGAAAACACTGCATCGCCCTTGAGCGGGGCCACACAAAATACCTCACAGGGCCGCATGTGGCCCGCGAGCTACACACCCCTGTTGTAGACTTTAATCATAGTTTATGAGTGTTTTATTTTTATTTGTTATTATTTTCTTCATTAGATCACTGTATTTCCTTTATTAAAGTTGAGATCTCTGAGTTGTATAAGAATATAAATAATAAAAAAAATCCACCAGAAATTGATTTTATTTTCATTTTAAGTATTACAGTATTTCTTAATTTGATTTTTTTTCCTGGTTAACGAAGTCTACTGTAATCAAATTTTGGGAGATATTTGCAATAAAATATGTTAAATTTCTTACCACAACTGAAAAATTAGCCATAAGAATTACCGATTTTGAACCAAGCATGTGGTCTACATCAGTGTTTTTCAACCTTTTTACATCTATGGACCGGCAAAAATAAAAGAATTATTCTGTGGACTGGCATTGGTCCGTGGAAAGGCAGTTGAAGAACACTGGGCTAAGTCGTGGGCCAGACCCCGCCCATCTCTACCTAATCTCCACCTTAGACCCCGCCCCCATAATAGTACTCATTGCACCTTGCACGTCCCGTGCCTCATCTGGAAGCCTTCCCTCTGACGTTGCAACATCAGAGAGAAGGCTTCCGGTTCAGGTGCAGGATGCCCGTAGGAGCCACTGCCTGTGGCTTTGTGCACTGAATCAGTTAGGAAGAGGGAGCTGGCTCGAAGATAACACCGCATCGATCGCACTGTGGACCGGCAGTTGAAGAACACTGTTTTGGGCCTGATGCACGTGCTGGCCCTGTGGACCGGTAGGAAATTTCTGTGGACCGGCACTGGCCCATGGACCAGTGGTTGAAGAACACTGGTCTACATCATGAAGACATTTAAGACTGGCACTATTTATATCTACAGTTCTGCCCTGCCAAAATATTTTTATCCATATTAAACTCTGCTCTGCCACACATAACAGAATTCTTTTCTTTAATTCCTTGCTTTAAAACAGAATGCTTAATCCAACTGTGCTGTGGCCTCATGCTCGTAAACAGCAATGGTGGAACTTAACATCACCAGCTAGTGATTACTACTATTAATTATTTCTAGAGCGTTACCAGACGTATGCAGTTCTGTACAGAGTCACGAAGGAGAAAGTCCCTGCTCGAAAGAGCTTACAATCTAAATAGACAATACAGAAACAGGATGGCAGGGTGGGGGATACAGTTAAATGGGATGGTTAATCTGCTGGATAGGGTGGTAGAGCAGTAGGGAGTAAAATTATGGACTGAAGGCTATGGGTTATCTTAAATACAATGGCCATGAAAAATGTTTAGTTTCTACCACCATATATAATTTCAGTCGTTCTATCTTCTTGCTCAGCTTTGCCAAATACAGTCAAATTTAAAAACTTTTTTATGTAGCAAAAGAACACACACAGAGCTTTCAAGTGGCCAAAGATCCACTTACCTTCCATAGCAGCAGACTTATTCTATTTCTACTCATGAAACAGGTGACAAAAGGTCTCATTTTCAAAGATTTCTATGGTATTTTGTGGATCTAAGTGCTTTGAAAATAAGTCCCTGTGTCTTTGAAAACTATCCTAATATGTTGTACAGGATAAAAAAGAATTTGGAAAAGATGCATCCTTTTTAATGCACAGACGGGGAGAGGGACCTTGGGGTGATAGTGTCCGAAGATCTAAAGGCGAAAAAACAGTGTGACAAGGCAGTGGCTGCTGCCAGAAGGATGCTGGGCTGTATAAAGAGAGGCGTAGCCAGTAGAAGGAAGAAGGTGTTGATGCCCCTGTACAGGTCATTGGTGAGGCCCACTTGGAGTATTGTGTTCAGTTTTGGAGACATAAGAAGGACATAAGAAGACTTGAAGCGGTCCAGAGGAGGGCGACGAAAATGATAGGAGGCTTGCACCAGAAGATATATGAGGAGAGACTGGAAGCCCTGAATATGTATACCCTAGAGCAGGGGTCTGCAACCTTTAAGACATAAAGAGCCACTTGGACCCGTTTTCGAAAAGAAAAAAAAACTTGGAGCCGCAAAACCATTATAAAACAAATCTAACACTGCATATATTGTTTCTTATCTTAATGCTATATACAGGATCACTAAATTGAAAATAAAATCATTTTTCCTACCTTTGCTATTTGGTGATTTCATGAGTCTCTGGTTGCACTTTCTTCTTCTGACTGTGCATCCAATCTTTCTTCCTTTCTTTCAGCCTCCTGTATGTTTCCTCTCCTCCAGACCTCATTCTCTCCCCCAACTTTTTCTTTCTGTCTCCCTGTTCCCCCTTCTTTCTGTCTCCGTGCCGTCCCCCAAGCCACTCGGTTTGCTGCCACCGCAATCGGGGAACAGCCCCCAAGCCACCGCCGTCCCAAGCTTTCCCTGCAGAAGTTTTGCGCTGACCAGCATTCCGCTCCCTGACGTCAATTCTGACGTAGGAGAGGAAGTTCCGGGCCAACAAGGCATTTCTCCTCATTCCATCCAGCCTGAGCCCCATCTCTCCTTGATCCAGCATTTCCCTTCTGTGTCTGTCAGAATTACCATTCCACCTATTTTCCAGCATCACCCTTCTTTGTGTCCATCTCACCTATATCCCTATCTCACCACTTTTTCAGAATCTTCATTTGTCTCTGTCCTTATCTTTACGCCATGTTCACCATTTGCCCTTTCAATGTCTTTATCTCCCCCCCCCCACTTTTTCAGCATTACTTCTATGTCTCTATTTCACCTCCTCTTCATGTCCCCTCTGTATCTCTATCCTTATTCAGTAGGTCCTGCTTACTCTTTCTCTTCTTTGTGTCACTATCTCCATTTTCAGCTTTCCCCCCTTTTCCTTTGTTACTGCACCCTGTAGCCAGAATCTTTCCACCCTCCCTCCACTCCGGCCCAGCCCAGTATGAAATATTTCCTTTTGCTTCCCTCCCCTCTCTCTCTCTTCTGCTCCCTCACCCACGAGTCCTGCATCTGGCCCTCTCCCTTCTACCTGCACCTGGCAAAACCCCCCTGCTCCGCGGCTCTCTTCAGCAACTCGTCAGCAGTGGTGATCAAGACAAGCTGCCGACATCGAGGCCTTCCCTCTACGAGTCCCGCCTTTGTGGAAAAAGGAAGTTGAAACAAGCGGGACTCGCAGAGGGTAGGCCCCGACGTCAGAAGCTTGTGTCGATCGCTGCTGCTGAGTTGCCGAAGAGAGCCGCGGAGCAGGGGATGTGGCCGGAAGCAGGTAGAAGGGAGAGGGAGATAGGAAGGCTGTAGATCTCCGGAGAATTACACCGACCCCGGCCAGGATGATTTCTTTTTCAGGCACCTTACAAGTCCAGCATCGCGGCGGGAAATAGCCATGCTGAGCAGTGAGCTCAGCACTACACAGATGAAAGCCTTGCTTGCTGATTGGTCCGGCGGCACAGCGGGGCGGGGCCGCCGGACCAATCAGCAAGCAAGGCTTTCATCTGTGTACGTGCTGAGCTCACTGCTCAGCATGGCTATTTCCCGCCGCGACGCCGGACTTGTAACCTGCATGCCTGCGTGACACACTACCGGAGCCGCAGCAAAGGTGGAAAAGAGCCGCATGCGGCTCTGGAGCCGCAGGTTGCCGACCCCCGCCCTAGAGGAAAGGAGGGACAGGGGAGATATGATTCAGACGTTCAAATACTTGAAGGGTATTAACGTAGAACAAAATATTTTCCAGAGAAAGGAAAATGGTAAAAGCAGAGGACATAATTTGAGGTTGAGGGGTGATAGATTCAGGGGCAATGTTAGGAAATTCTACTTTATGGAGATGGTGGTGGATGCCTGGAATGCGCTCCCGAGAGAGGTGGTGGAGAATAAAACTGTGACTGAGTTCAAAGAAGTGTGGGAAGAACACAGAGGATCTAGAATCAGAAAATAATATTAAATATTGAACTAAGGCCAGTACTGGGCAGACTTGCATGGTCTGTGTCTTTATATGGCCGTTTGGTGGGGGATGAGGCTGGGGAGGGCTTCAGAGCTGGGAGGGTGTAGATGGGCTGGAGTAGGTTTTAACGGAGATTTTGGCAGTTGGAACCCAAGCACAGTACCGGGTAGAGCTTTGGATTCTTGCCCAGAAATAGCTAAGAAAAAAAATGTAAAAATTTAAATTGAATCAGTTTGGGCAGAGTGGATGGACCATTCGGGTCTTTATCTGTTGTCATCTACTATGTTATGTTACTATGTTATGTTTAATGATTGTGAGTCCGCCAGGACAGACAGGGAAAAATGCTTGAGTGCCTGAATAAATTCATGTAAACCATTCTGGGCTCTCTTGGGAGAACGGTATAGAAAAACGAATAAATAAATAAATAACATTCTCTCTTGATGTTTTCTCTCATTAGAACACTAGTTTAGAGTTGTGCGCTGATACTTAGTGCATGGTTTCTTAACACAGGAACTATGCCAAAATTATGATCTCCAATGCAGCAGTCAAATATTTTGCAAATAATTCCAGAGCAAAAAATACCAGACACACATGTATACAGGTCTGTACTATTGGCAGATATGTCATCCACACATATTGGTACCTAAAGCTGTATATGTTATTAAGCTAACTTATGCACAGACTACTACTAATTTATAAAGCACAGCTAGATATACGCAATACTGTATATTTAAACATACAAGCAACAGTCCCTATTCAGTAGAGCTTACAATCTAATCAAATAAACAGGACAAGTAGGGGTTCTGGGAATGGGTGCTTTACAAGCGAGTGGGGGTTAGGAGTTAAAAGCAACCTCAAAAAGGTGGGCTTTTAGTCTAAGATTGAATACTGCCAGGGACAGAGCTTGATGTACTGAATCAGGCAGTCTGTTCCAGGTGTATGATGCAGCAAGAGCAAAGGAACGGTCTGGTGTTGGAAGTGAAAGAGAAGGGTACAGATAAAAGAGACTTGCCTGATGAATGGAGTTCCCGGCAGGAGTAGGGTTACCAGATGTCTGGGAAAACCTGAATATGTTCTCTTTTTTGAGGACTGTGCGGTTGCCTGGATGGTGTTTGAAAAATAGAGGAGTATGTCCAGGTTTAGCCAGATCTCCTGACTCCCCCACCTTCCTCCTCCCCGGGCCCAACTGCTGTAATTGAATCTTCGAGCAGCTGGCAGCCTACCCGCCAGCCTACCCCAGAAGCAGCCTCTCTGCAAGTTTTGTCTACGCAGGAATAGGAAGTTGCTACAGAGAGGCAGCTTCCAGGGCAGGCTGGCGGTAGCAGCCTTACCTTGTTGCTGCTATCAGCCGCCCGAAGATTCAATTACAGCGGCTGGGCCCAGGGAGGAAGAAGGTGGGGGAGTTGGGAGCTAGAGAGATCATGAGGGGAAGCAGCAGTGCCAGAGGAGGGGAGAGAAAGGGAAAACCACAAAGGGAGGGAGGGGAGGAGGGGCTGGAAAAACAGCATGGGGGGAGGGAGGGCTGGAGAAACAGCATGGATGAAAGGAGGAGGGGTAGCTACAGAAGCATTATGGAAAGGAGAGAGTGCTAGAGAAAAGAGCATGGAGTAGGGTAGTGCTGGATGGAAGAGGAGAGACAGAAACATCCGGGGCGGAGATTGGAAGGAGAGAGAGGGGCACCTGCGTGTGGAGGGGGGAGTGCAGTTGGGGTTAAAAGGAGAAAGAGAAAGAAGCACTCACAGGAAAGAGGAGTTGAAAAGAGAGAGAGAGAAGCACGCATGGGGGAGGAGGGTTGGAGGAAGGGAGACAGAAAGAAGCACTAAAAGGGTACAGAGAAGGAGGACCAAAGAAATGGGTAGAATGTGGGTGGGGCTCTGGGTGGAGTATGGATGGGGTCACCTGTCCTCTTTTTTTGACTTCACAAATATGATAACTCTAGGGAGGAGTATAGGGAGAGATAAGAGAGGAGAGATACTGAGGAGCTGTAGAGTGATCAGCATTCCAACATATATTCTGAGGTATGTGCATGCAATACCAGGTGCAGATACAATCTTTGGTCTCACACCTATTTGCACATACAATTCTCTACAGCCCAACACATCTCCCTCTCAGTGGAACCCAGAAAAAAATTGTAGGTCTATGTGCACAGTAAAGAGAAGAAACAGACATGAAATCCTCATTAATGCTGAGTGCAAAAAAACAAGCTAACCTTTTACCCTGTGTTAAAGCCCTAGGGCTAGATACACTAAACACAGTCACTAAGACTGCGTGAGTCGCTGTTGGCCAATTGTGGAATAGCAATCGCTATTCCAACAGGTTTCCCTGCAAATTATTGCATGAAGGTTTGTCGTAATTCCCACTGGACCAGTTGCTCCGAGAGTGACTGGACACATGCGCAGAGTCAGTTTGCGGAAGCCTGAACAGCTGTCCACCCTTTCCCTTCATTGTTTGCTCCATTCCCGATTTATTATTTTTTTTAACAACAATTGTAACAGTATTTTCCCTACTTTCCTTATATATCTAGTATCTTCTCTGTTTTTAATTGAATTTATTTTTATTATTGTTCAATTTTATTGTAAACCGCTTAGATTGTGAAATAGGCAGTATATCAAATTGAAATAAACTTGAAACTTGAGTAGCAGGGGAAGCCCCCAAAGCAGCATCCTGTCACTCAGCTGTTGGGAGCTTTTTTCTTAATGGCACAGATGTTGTGCGTGTGTTACACACGCACAATATCTGCCCCATTTTAAAAAATGAAGAAAGTCCCTCCCCCCATCTGATGACAGCTGCCCCCCCCCCCGACACCACGATTGGCAGGAGGAATGCCCACTCCCTCCTGCTACCAGCCCCCTCCCGAACCCCTGACACCCCCCCCACACCAATTGAAGGTCAGCAGGAGGGATGCCTACTTCCTCCTGTTGCAGTGAAATCCTCCCCCACACCAACCGACCCACTCCTCAAAAACAAAAATATTGGTAGGAAGGATTCCCACTCCCTCCTGACATCAGATGCACCCCAGCCCCCCCCCTTTGAATCCCCTCACAAACACACACCCTGTAGGTGTCTGAGCCAATCAGGGCCTTAGGCCCCTCCCCATGCATCCCAGGATGTACTGGGAAGGGGAAGGCCTGCCATTTTGCAGTGGCAGGCCTGAGAAGCAGGAGGGACTAGGCTTCCCTCCTGCTGTTAACTAGTTTAAAGGTATGGGGGATGTTCAGGGGGTGTGAGGGAGTTCAGGGGAGGGGCTGGGGTGCATCTGATAGCAGAAGGGAGTGGGCATCCCTCCTGCTCAGTGGCGTACCAAGGGGGGACGGGGGGGCGGTCCGCCCCGGGTACCAAGCCCTGAGGGGGTGCTCCCGGTCCGGTCCAGTTACCCCCCCCCTGCGCCCGGTGTCGCGTCTGGAAACAGCCTGCAACAAGATCGCGCGATGCCAGACATCTTTGCCTGCTTCGACTGTTTCCTCCGCCACGGTCCTGCCCCTCCTCTGATGTCAGAGGAGGGGCGGGACCGCGGCGGAGGAAACAGCCGAAGCAGGCAAAGATCTCTGGCATCGCGCGATCTTGTTGCAGGCTGTTTCCCCAGGGCAGTAGCGTACCAAGGGGGGCGAGGGGGAGGTCCATCCCGGGTGCCGCCTTAGGGGGGGGTGCACAGCTGGCCCGGTCCCTATCGCGCTCCTACCCTCCCAGCGAAAGCAGCATCGGCGCCATTATCGAAAAAGGTAATGGCGCCAGGCCTTGGAGCACCAAGGCAGACCGCTTCTCCCCTCTCCCAGCCGAAACCCCGCTGACCATCCTATCTCTCTCCCCCCCCCAAGTGAACCTTTCTGACCCTCCCAGCGAAAGCAGCAAACCTCCCTCCAGTAGCGTCGGCTTTATCCTCCCTCTGCCGCATCACTGATGACGTCATCAGTAACGCGGCAGAGGGAGGAGAAAGCCGCGAAGGAGGTTTGCTGCTCTCGCTGGGAAGGTCGGAAAGGTTCACGGGGGGGGGAGATAGGAGGGTCAGCGGGGGTTCGGCTGGGAGGGGGGAGAAGCGGACTGCCTCGGTGCTCCATTACCTTCTTCGGGCAGCAGCAGCGTTTACAATTCGCTGCTGTTGCCGGCTTCAGGCCTTGTTCTCTGCCGGGTCCTGCCTACTTCCAGTTTTCATGAAGACAGGACCCGACAGAGAGGAAGGCCTGAAGCGGGCAACATCAGTGAATTGTGAATGCTGCTGCTGCCCGATGAAGTTCAGGACATCAGGACATCGGGGAAGGAGCAGGGAGAAATCGGCTGCTGGCTTGGGGGTGAGGGTAGGGAAAGAATCGTGGAAGTGAAGAAATCGGCACGATGGCTTTGTGCAGGCTAGGGGGAGAGAGAAAGAAAGGAAAAAATAAAGAGGGGGGGCCAGGGGGAGAGAGAAAGAAAGGCAGAAAGAAAGAGGGGGACCAAGGGGAGAGAAAGAAAGGCAGAAATAAAGAGGGGGACCAAGGGGAGAGAAAGAAAGGCAGAAATAAAGAGGGGGTCAAGGGGGAGAGAAAGAAAGGCAGAAAGAAAGAGGAGGGCCAGGGGGAGAGAGAAAGAAAGGCAGAAAGAAAGAGGGGGTCAAGGGGGAGAGAAAGAAAGGCAGAAAGAAAGAGGAGGGCCAGGGGGAGAGAGAAAGAAAGGCAGAAAGAAAGAGGGGGACCAAGGGGAGAGAAAGAAAGGCAGAAATAAAGAGGGGGTCAAGGGGGAGAGAAAGAAAGGCAGAAAGAAAGAGGGGGGCCAGGAGGAGAGAGAAAGAAAGGCAGAAAGAAAGAGGAGGGCCAGGGGGAGAGAGAAAGAAAGGCAGAAAGAAAGAGGGGGACCAAGGGGAGAGAAAGAAAGGCAGAAATAAAGAGGGGGGTCAAGGGGGAGAGAAAGAAAGGCAGAAAGAAAGAGGGGGGCCAGGAGGAGAGAGAAAGAAAGGCAGAAATAAAGAGGGGAGCCAGGGGGAGAGAGAAAGAAGAAGGATCAGAAGAAGGACCAGAGACTCATGAAATCACCAGACAAAAAAGTAGGAAAAATGATTTTATTTTCAACTTAGTGATCAAAATGTGTCCGTTTTGAAAATTTATATCTGCTGTCTATATTTTGCACTATGGCCCCCTTTTACTAAACCGCAATAGAGTTTTTTAGCGCAGGGAGCCTATGAGCGTCGAGAGCAGCGTGGGGCATTCAGCGCAGCTCCCTACGCTAAAAACCGCTATCGCAGTTTAGTAAAAAGGGAGGGGGAATATTTGTCTATTTTTGTATAGTTGTTACTGAGGTGACATTGCATAAAGTCATCTGCCTTGACCTCTTTGAAAACCCGCAGAATATAAATGATAATTAACATTTTCTCTGCGTACAGCGTGCTTTGTGTTTTTAAAATTTTATTGTTGGTAGATCATTTTGACTTGGCCACAAAGGTAAGGGGGAGGGAGGGAGGGGAACTGCTGAAAGACATCTAATAATCCTTGCAGGCTTGACTGCAGGGAATTATTTTTGTAAAATCATGTTTTGTTATGTGACTGGCATTATCTAGACTTTAATTTCTATGAATGAATAGAATGAAAATGATATAAAATTACTTGCTTGTTTTTATGTGCGTGCGCTGAAGGAAAGTGGAGAGAGAGTGGGCTGAGGATGCTGAAGGGAAATGGGGAAGAGAGTGGGGAGAAGACGCTGATTTATAAATTGACAATTGTACAGAATATTGTTTCTTTTTATACTTTAATATAAACAATTCAAGGCTTGTGTGGATGGAATCAGGTGGTTTGCGGGGATGGGGACCGAGCTTACGGGGATTAGTCCAATAAAATTGTATTTTTTTATATCTCATTATTTGTTTTATTTTTATTTGTTAATTTATAAAGTGGTGATTGTTATGTATCAGTTTTTTCAAATTTACATCTACTGTCTTTATATTTTGCACTGTATTAGAGGACATGTGTTACTGTTTTTTGTGGTGTTGCATTGTATCCAGGGTCTGGTTTCTTGGCGGATCAGTTTAACTTTTGTCTACATATTTCTATTTTTAGTTTGTGATTATTCCATTTTGGGCGAGGGTGTATCTCTGTTCTGTGTGTATGAAAAAGACATAGTTTTCAGTTGGCATTGACTACAGGACCAATTGACTGTGCGGGATCTGGCTTGTTTAGTTTTACAATGTATGTGTTGGTGTTCTAGTGCTCACTGCAGTGTTTAAGATGCAGCCTTTTCCTAGGTACACTCTTGTGTACCCTGTTTCTTACTAAAAAAAATATAAAAAAGCACAAAAAAATCCTTCTCTTTCCTCTGTTAAATCTTATTTCCTCTTCCTGCAGTTTTGTTTAAAATACTGTGTTTTAGGTGGTATAGAGCCTATATTTCTGGTGCCTGTGGCTCAGGGTGACTAAAGTAGGGAAAATCCTGTTATAAATCCTGTGTTTTAGGGTAGCACTGATAGAACCTGCAGTTTTGTTTAAAATACTGAGTTTTAGGTGGTATAGAGCACAGTTCTTCAACCGCCGGTCCGCGGACCGGTGCCGGTCCGTAGAAAATTTCTGCCGGTCCGCACAGGACCGGCGAGATCAAGTCGGCAGTTAAATTTCCTGCCGACTGCGGTTCCTCCTGACTGCGGTTCCTGCTGACTAATGTTCCTCCCAGCCTCAGGCGATCAAGATAGGCTGCCAACGTCGGGGCCTTCCCTCTGTGAGTCTCGCCTGTTCGGAAACAGGAAGTTCGAAAACAAAATAGGCGGGACTCAGAGAGTGAAGGTCCCGACGTCGGCAGCGTGTCTTGATCGCCACCCCTGCCGAGTTGCTGAAGAGGGCCGCGGGGAAGTTGCGATTAGACCGGAGAGAGCTTCAGATTCAGGTGCAGGTGGAGGGAGATGGTCAGCGTGTGCGAACAAGATCCTGGGGAGCCTTCATAGTGACTTCCTCCCCTCCCACCAGCTCTCCTATTTGCCAGGGCAGTGATTTACCGGCAACTTCCTGCAGGCAAGTACCGAGAGCTGCTGGAAGGGGAGGAAGCCACTGTAGGAGGCTGGGAAGGTGCTGGAAAAGGGAGAGCTGTTACTGGACTTGAAGGAAGTTAGAAGGAGAGATGCTGCTGGGAGGGGAGGAGGGAAAGGGATGGGAAGAAAGTTAATGTTGGATAGAGGGAGGAGGGAAGGGAGAAGAAGGAGAGATGCTGCTGGAAGGGGAGGAGGGAAAGGGATGGGAAGAGAGTTAATGTTGGATAGAGGGAGGAGGGAAGGGAGAAAGAAAAAAAGGAAGGAGGGTAGGGAGAAAGAAAAAAGGAAGGAAACAGCTGGCAGGGAGATTACAGGAGGGGAAGGGGGTCAGGGTGGAATGGAGAGATCAGATGAGAGAAAGGGGAGAGAGGAATGAGAAAGTAGAGAGACATTAATGCTGGAAAGGGGGTCAGCAGAGAAATGAGAGAGGGATAAAGATGCTAGATCTGGTGTAGAGAGATAAAAATGAAGAAGGCAGTGAAGCTGGAATGAATGATGTAAAAAGGAGAGAGGAGGATGGACAAGGAAGAGGGGCATAGAAAGAAGTCAGATACATATGGAAGGGGGAGAGGGCAGACATTGGATGGAACGGGCAGATGGTGGAAGGAAAAGAAGATGAAAGCAGAAACCAGAGACAACAAAAGGTAGAAAAAAATAATTTTATTTTTATTTTGTCATTAGAATATATCAGATTTGAATTATATATCCTGCTAGAGACATAAGTGGGGACTGCAGTATTCTGTTAGCATGATATTTCTATGTAGCATTCTATAATAACTTGGCTTGTTCAGTTTTCTTGATAGTAGAGGGGATATATGTGAAGGGGAGGGGAGACAGGGGTTTTGTTGGTCCGTGCTCTGTATATTTGTATTTATAAAATCACAATTGTTCAGAATATTGTTTCTTTTTATACTTTAATAAAATACGTTCAATATAAAATCATAATTGCGGCTTGTGCAAATGGGATCAGATGGTTTGCGGGGACCGAGCTCGCGGAGATGGGGCGTAAATGGGGTTTTTAAATTTTAGTCCTAGTAGTTTGCCGGTCCACAAAATAATTATTTTATTTCTGCCGGTCCACGGGTGCAAAAAGGTTGAAGAACACTGGTATAGAGCCTATATTTCTGGTGCCTGTGGCTCAGGGTGACTAAAGTAGGGAAAATCCTGTTATAAATCCTGTGTTTTAGGGTAGCACTGATAGAACCTGCAGTTTTGTTTAAAATACTGTGTTTTAGGTGGTATAGAGCCTATATTTCTGTCTTACCAGTATTCAGCCATTGTTTTCTGCTGATTAGGTGGAGAAGGGAGGGGTTCTGTTTTACTTCTAAGGTTAATTGCATTATCTTTGGGACATTGCTGAAACAAGGCTGCCCTGTGAACTTCTAAAAGCTAAGTTACTCACCATTTCATATTCTACTCTTTTCACTGGTTTTCAGCATTATATCTGCTTAATTTCTCTTCTCCTCCCTGTTTCTTACTAAAAAAAATATAAAAAAGCACAAAAAAATCCTTCTCTTTCCTCTGTTAAATCTTATTTCCTCTTCCTGCAGTTTTGTTTAAAATACTGTGTTTTAGGTGGTATAGAGCCTATATTTCTGCCTTACTAGTAGTCTTACTTATAGTCCCACCAACCCCAGGGACCACTATTCATATATAGAGACCCATATAATCAGGACTTCAAACCAATCAAGATGACCTTTATTCTATGCAATCACTGTGGTGCTTTAATTCCAAGACATACTATTTGGAGGCTTAAGGCTTGCCCCATCTGTCTTCAACTTGCCAGTATTAAGGAGGAGCTCTGCAAACTTAAACAGGAATTGAACACAATTAAAGCAGCTTCCATCACTCCACAAAATCATACCAACTTACCACCTCTACCTCAGAGAATAAAACAGCCCAGGAATAAATGGGTCACAGTAGGCTCAGGAAGACTGCGACATGTAACACAGAAACATCCACCTTCACTAATATTACCTCTACAGAATTCCTTCGCTCCACTAGTGCACTGCGATACTCAGGAAAACAGAAGGGAGGTGGGACTGGAACCAATGAAGGAAACTCAAGAGAACAAGAGCACCCTAAGTACAAATAAAAAAGCCAAAAACAGAAAACTATTACTGTTGGGGGATTCCATCATCAGAGGCATTAACCTTGGAACACAGGGCGAGGAGTCCAAAATAGTGAAATGTCTTCCAGGATCCTCAGCTACCAGGAGTTCCAGGCAAATATTGACTATAATTAAGGAAGAAACTAAGGATTTTAACACTGATGTTGTTATCCATCTGGGAACAAATGACCTGGCCAACAACTCCACACTTGCAGCACAGAAAGCTTTTCGGGAGCTTGGTGAGGGCGTGAAACCTTTTGTAAAGACTTTAGCTTTTTCTGAAATACTGCCTGCATATGGAAAAGGAGAGCAAAGAATGAAAAACACAGAGGACTTTAATAGATGGCTCAGAGCCTGGTGTCATCAAGAAGGCTTCAGGTACATAGGAGGATGGGGAAATACATGGAAGGACAAGAAGCTATATTGCACTGATGGGCTACATATTACTACAGCAGGAAAAAGAAACCTTGCAGAGAAATTTAGACAATATTTTTCCAGGCATTTAAACTAGAAGGTGGGGGTGGTGTATGTACGAAGGACAATTATAGAGACCACCCCCGGCAAAAGAAAAGATGTGATAGTAGTAAAGGCTGCAACATAAGCAATATCAGCAACTCATTTCTTAGTATTGCAATGGAAAGTGAAACGACACAAAAATCCATACGAAAAAGGAGATTATCGCTGAAAAATAGCTGGAAAGCGATGACCACAAATGCTCGCAGTCTAAGCAACAAAGTTCATGATCTGCAAGCCCTGATATTAGAGGCAGATCTAGATATTGTTGCTATCACAGAGACATGGTTCAGTGAATCACATGGATGGGATGCAAACATACCGGGATATAATTTTTTTAGGAAGGACAGAGATGGTCATAAAGGTGGAGGAGTAGCTCTCTATGTAAAGATCAATATCCAAGCGACCGAAATGCAAGGGACCTGGGGAGAGGAAGAAGCGATATGGATTGCTCTGAAAAGAGAAGATGGAACTTCTATCTATGTGGGTGTAGTCTACAGACCTCCGACTCAATCGCAGCAAATTGATAAGGATCTGATTGTGGATATCCAAAAGTTTGGAAGGAAAGAGGAGGTTCTGCTGTTGGGAGATTTCAACCTGCCGGATGCGGACTGGAATGTTCCGTCTGCGGAATCGGAAAGAAGTAGGGAGATTGTGGATGCCTTTCAAGAGGCTCTGCTCAGACAAATGGTGACGGAACCCACAAGGGAAAAAGCGATATTGGATCTGGTCCTCACAAATGGAGAGAGTATCTCTAATGTTCGAGTGGGTGCTCACCTGGGTAGTAGCGATCATCAAACGGTTTGGTTTGATATAACGGCTAAAGTGGAGAGCGGCCGCACGATACTTAAAGTCCTAGATTTCAAACGTACGGACTTTAATGCAATGGGAAAGTACCTGAAGAAAGAGCTGTTAGGATGGGAGGACATAAGAGAAGTGGAAAGACAGTGGTCTAAGCTGAAAGGAGCGATAAAAATGGCTACGGACCTTTATGTGAAGAAAATCAATAAAAACAAAAGAAAAAGGAAGCCGATATGGTTCTCCAACCTAGTGGCTGAGAAAATAAAGGCGAAAGAGTTGGCGTTCATGAAATATAAAAAAACCCAAGAAGAGGAGAGCAGAAAGGACTACAGGGTGAAACTGAAAGAAGCCAAGAGAGAGATACGTATGGCGAAGGCACAGGCGGAAGAACAAATGGCTAAAAATGTAAAAAAGGGAGATAAAAATTTTTTCAGATATATTAGTGAAAGGAGGAAGATAAAAAATGGAATTGCTAGGCTAAAAGATGCTGGGAACAAATATGTGGAGAGTGATGAGGAGAAAGCAAATGTGCTAAACAAATACTTCTGTTCTGTGTTCACAGAAGAAAATCCTAGAGAAGGACCGAGATTGTCCGGCAAAGTTACACGAGAAAATGGAGTAGATTCTGCGCCGTTCACGGAGGAGGGTGTTTATGAGCAACTTGAAAAACTGAAGGTGGACAAAGCGATGGGACCAGACGGGATCCATCCCAGGATACTAAGGGAACTCAGAGAGGTTCTGGCGAGTCCTATTAAAGACTTGTTCAACAAATCTCTGGAGACGGGAGTGATTCCTGGGGATTGGAGGAGAGCGGATGTGGTCCCTATTCATAAAAGTGGTCACAGGGATGAAGCAGGAAACTACAGGCCGGTGAGCCTCACTTCAGTTGTTGGAAAAATAATGGAAGTGTTGCTGAAAGAAAGGATAGTGTATTTCCTTGAAACTAATGGGTTACAGGATCCGAGGCAACATGGCTTTACAAAAGGTAAATCGTGCCAAACGAACCTGATTGAATTTTTTGATTGGGTGACCAGAGAGCTGGATCGAGGACATATGCTAGATGTAATTTATTTGGATTTCAGCAAAGCCTTTGATACAGTTCCTCATAGGAGGCTGTTGAACAAACTTGAAGGGCTGAAGTTAGGACCCAAAGTGGTGAACTGGGTCAGAAACTGGCTGTCGGACAGACACCAGAGGGTGGTGGTTAATGGAAGTCGCTCGAAGGAAGGAAAGGTGACTAGTGGAGTCCCTCAGGGTTCGGTGCTGGGGCCAATCCTGTTCAATATGTATGTAAGTGACATTGCTGAAGGGTTAGAAGGAAAAGTGTGCCTTTTTGCAGATGATACCAAGATTTGTAACAGAGTAGACACCGAAGAGGGAGTGGAAAATATGAAAAAGGATCTGCAAAAGTTAGAGGAATGGTCTAACGCCTGGCAACTAAAATTCAATGCAAAGAAATGCAGAGTAATGCATTTGGGGATTAATAATAGGAAGGAACCGTATATGCTGGGAGGAGAGAAGCTGATATGCACGGACGGGGAGAGGGACCTTGGGGTGATAGTGTCCGAAGATCTAAAGGCAAAAAAACAGTGTGACAAAGCAGTGGCTGCTGCCAGAAGGATTCTGGGCTGTATAAAGAGAGGCGTAGTCAGTAGAAGGAAGAAGGTGTTGATGCCCCTGTACAGGTCATTGGTGAGGCCCCACTTGGAGTATTGTGTTCAGTTTTGGAGACCGTATCTGGCGAAAGACGTAAGAAGACTTGAGGCGGTCCAGAGGAGGGCGACGAAAATGATAGGAGGCTTGCACCAGAAGACATATGAGGAGAGACTGGAAGCCCTGAATATGTATACCCTAGAGGAAAGGAGAGACAGGGGAGATATGATTCAGACGTTCAAATACTTAAAGGGTATTAACGTAGAACAAAATCTTCTCCAGAGAAAGGAAAATGGTAAAACCAGAGGACATAATTTGAGGTTGAGGGGTGGTAGATTCAGGGGCAATGTTAGGAAATTCTACTTTACGGAGAGGGTGGTGGATGCCTGGAATGCGCTCCCGAGAGAGGTGGTGGAGAGTAAAACTGTGACTGAGTTCAAAGAAGCGTGGGATGAACACAGAAGATTTAGAATCAGAAAATAACATTAAAGATTGAACTAGGCCAGTTACTGGGCAGACTTGTACGGTCTGTGTCTGTGGATGGCCGTTTGGAGGAGGATGGGCAGGGGAGGGCTTCAATGGCTGGGAGGGTGTAGATGGGCTGGAGTAAGTCTTAACAGAGATTTCGGCAGTTGGAACCCAAGCACAGTACCGGGTAAAGCTTTGGATTCTCGCCCAGAAATAGCTAAGAAGAAAAAAAAAAAAAAAAAAAAATTTTAAATTGAATCAGGTTGGGCAGACTGGATGGACCATTCGGGTCTTTATCTGCCGTCATCTACTATGTTACTATGTTACTATGATATGTAGATTGGTACTAAAAATCATATTTTTCATATAGATGGGGGGGGTGTCAAAATATGATGGGCCCTGGGTGCCACATACCCTAAGTACGCCACTGCCTGCAACTACTCCATATGTACTTCTAATGTCATGACAATTTAGACATAATTTATGTTTTGTTATGTTTGGAATAATGGTTACATATATGAGGTTCAATAAAAGAAAATTTTCACTGCCTGTTTCTATTCTGACCATTTATTCCATTTCATGGTTATTGCAAAAAAAAAAAAAAAAAATTTTTTTTACATGGGGGGGGGGGGGGGGTGGGTCAAAAAATGATGGGCCCCGGGTGCCACATACCCTAGGTACGCCACTGCTCCTGCTGATTTTTTTTAAACGAAGGGGGAGTGGGGCAGGGGCTGGTGGGGGGGGGGCTGTGGGGTGTTTCACTACAGCAGGAGGGAATGGGCATCTCTCCTGCCTCTTTTAGAACTAAGGTCATGGAGGAGTCATCGGAGGGACAGTAAGTTCGGCAGGGGGAAGTGTTCGCTGAAGCAGGAGGAAGTGGGCATCTCTCCTGCCTCATTTGGTATTGGGGTTGTTGTGGGTGGGGGGGACCATCACGACAGGCCATTTTGTTTAATGGGCATATCTGTGTCCATAGAAAAAAAAAAAACAGGCAGATCTAGCTTTTCAGGGTTGGGTTTTCTGATCCATTTCTGGAATGCAAAGTTAGGGCATCAGTTGGAGACTTTCAAAATACTGAAAGGAATCAACAAAATGGAGCAGGAAAAAAAATTATTTACAATGTCCAATGTGACACGGACAAGAGGACATGGACTGAAGCTAAGGGGGTACAAGTCCAGGACAAATATCAGGAAGTTCTGCTTCACACAACGAGTGGTGGACACCTGGAATACTCTCCCAGAGGAGGTTATTGCGCAATCTACAGTTCTAGGATTTAAAAGCAAACTAAATGCACATCTCCTTATGAGAGGCATAGAAGGATATGGGTGACTAAAATTACGCCAGGTGTACACCTGGCTGGGCCTCCGCGTGTGCAGCTCGCCGGACTTGATGGACCGAAGGTCTGATCCTGAGATGGCAGTTCTTATGTTTTAATATTAATGCCCTCATTTGCATAGCAGAATCAGAGAATGAGCAATCATATGGAAAAAAGAGCAACAAAGAAGAAATCCAACCAAATCTGCAGTGAAACCACCAACAGGAGAAACAAACAAAAACTGCAGACTATGTACAAGATGCAGGCAAAATTTATTGTACTAAGGCGTGTTGTCCGACACACGGACCGTGTCAGGTCCCTTGGTTGGTAAAAAGGTTTTATATCAGTCGTATGGAAAACCATGGCGTGAACCAATTTGTGCAAATATGATCAGTCGCTAAACCAGTCAAACCGGTTTAGCGAAGATCGTTAGACGATCAGAGACTTTAATGCATCCAGTCCTTAGTGTTGAACTCAGTCTTCTTATCTTCTATGCATTTCTTTGCATCTGTGATGAATAATTAATAGTTACAATAGCATGGATTTAAATGTGCTGAGTACGGGTATGTACATAAGACTTTGTACAGAGTTAGATCAAGCACAAGACTTGTTTTTGCATTGTGCACCCATAAACTTGGGCAGTAAAACTGTGCTAACCAGTGCCCAAAGTCTAGCACACATTTCTGCATTTTCCCCTTGATAAACAAGACAGGAAACATGTAATTTCCTCACACAGTGCAGCCAATGTACCTTAGTTCTGCCTTTCAACTCACAGTCTCTATAGAGAGCAAAGTGACTATCAGATAGGCAAAGACTCACTGAAGATTGGTCTGAGTTGCCACCAAACATATTTTTCCTGGAGACAACCAAACTTTTGTATCCAGTTCTTCAAAAATGAGACTTTACATAAAACCGTGTCACCTATCTTCTGATGCTTTCTGTTAACATAAAATATTAATCCTTGTTTTGCACCTACATCTGCATACATTCTATCATAATAATTCTACTTGACTCTATTGGTCTTGTTTAATCTTAAAATTAAAGATCACATTAATACAACAGAAAAGGCCTTACAATTCAATATGTACCCTTCTTGCATATAATTTTGCTTTTTCCTAAGTACATCTATTACTGGCTATAGCACGTTATTATTCTCACCAAAGAATAATGAAAAAAAATGGTACTGCAAAAAATGATATTCACATGTTCTACTTCAAATGTATTCTAATGGGGTTATCTTATAACAGGGAACCAATGAAAAATTTCCAAAAATGCAACTATTTTTTTTTTTTACATATATAAGACAACCTACCCATGCATATGCCTTTATAAATGTGATGGGGTAGAGTCACTATCACCCCAATTACTACTGAGAGAAAGCTGCATGGAGAAGCATTATGATAAAACCTGCTGAGTATAGGCTCTTCCCAGCAGGTCAAGTGAAACAAGTTCATTTGCATGTTGAGTCAATTTGGAACAGATCTTACCCTGAGAAAAATAGGAGCTTGCTGAGAAGACCCAGAGCCCAGAAAGACAAGTGAGGGAGAGTTCCTGGTAACAGGGAGTTGCCTTCACTAAAGATGATCATCATATGGTCTTGGTAGAAACATGCAACGCTCAGGACTATGAGGGAGTATTGAAAAGTTCTCAGTCCAACCAACCAACTTCCTAAATTCTGAGCATATCTATGTCATTCTCGTCTTGGTTAGGCTGAGAACTTTTCAGCACCCCCTCGTACTTTAGTATCTTTGTCTGCAGTAACTGGCAGCTATTAAGGCATTTTGGCACAGAAACTCAGGACTTGGCTGGCATTGACTGGTCTCCGACTCTCCATGCGATGTGTTAATTGGAATACTAAATAGGAGCCTTCTTATGAAGTCGAAATAATGGCAGACGGTAGATCCCAGTTAAAGGTGGCGTAATTGGAATGGGATTGCATAAATGTCCTCCTAAGGACTTAACGATCAGGGACTATTCAATAGAGGAAACGGAGAAGCTCCATTTGGGGGAGATATTTCATTTTGCAAATCAGGGGGTGATTGGGGAACTGGGGGGGGGGGGAACTGGGGAAATATCAGAAGCCCAAAAACCTTAAAAGTCCAGATAAGTGGAAGGGGTTGGTCCTCTCTGGGCGGGTGGAAGCCTTAGGGGACGAGTTTATGAGTAGATCTCACCAATTTCCCTAAGAGCAAATAGAAGACCCATCTTTGCACATATATTGGGAAAGCGTGGGAGAATTCTGGCTGGTGGAGGAGCCGCAATATCCGTTCTTTGAATGAATTAATAACATCCTGAACCAATTAGTGAAGATTGAGGGGCGTTGGGGGAACGAAGGCAAGTTATGGTTCCTGCACTTTTTAGGAAAACATTGTTAGCATTGGCCCATTTTCATATCTTGGCGGGACATCTGGCAGAGGCCAGGACCTTAGATAGGATTTAATCCAATTTTTTGGCCAGGGATCTACCAGGAAATAAGTGACTATTGTCATTCCTGCCTAGCTTGTCAAAAAGTGCCACAAAGAATGCCAAAAAATCTCCTCTCATTCCACTTCCTATCATGGAACAACCCATGGATCAGGAAGCAGTGGACATGGTAATCCCCTTACACCGAAGTACTAGTGGACATCAGTACTTATTGGTCAGGACGGATTACGCCTCTCAGTACCCCTGGGCCATACTCATGCATAAGACATCGATTCAGAGAATAGCTAGGGAATTACAGGCTAGTTTTTGTTAGGTAGGGTTCACCCGGGAAGTATTGACAGATAGGGGTACTTTCTATCTAGGGATTTAGAGGAGTGATTAAAATTGTTTGGTATAAAGCATGTGAGGACTGCGGCTTATCATCCCCAAACAGATTGGTTGACTATTTCTTTTTTTTTTTTCAAATACTATTTATTAAAGATTTTTACATAATAATAATAATAATAACAGTTTATATACCGCAGTACCGTGAAGTTCTATGCGGTTTACAAAAGATTAAAAGGAGGTACAAAATGATTGAACTTAAGAGAGGTGAAAAAGAGTGAGTAATAGGTCAAGGTGAAAAAGAGTGAGTAATAGGTCAAGAAAATCGTTATTGAGGCGAGAGAGATGTCTAGATATTTCAGGAACAGGTATGTTTTTAGGCGCTTCCTGAATTCCTTGTAGGTAGTGGGCGAAAGCAATTGTTCTAGGTCTTTGCCCCATAATGCTGCTTGATGTGAGAGAAGGTGTTCATGGTGTTTTTTCAGTTTACAACCTCTGACTGGGGGGGAAACGAAGTTCGAATGTGAGCTTCTCTTGTGTCTGTTGGTAGAGAAGGAGAAAAGGTCCGTTATGTATTTAGGGGTTAGTCCATATAGAACTTTAAAGCAGAGACAGGCGAACATTATGTATTTAGGGGCTAGTCCATATAGTACTTTAAAGCAGAGACAGGCAAACTTAAACTTTACACGTGCTTCTGTTGGTAGCCAGTGCAACTGCTGGTAGTAAGGTGTCACGTGATCAAATTTCTTTAGCCCGAAAATTAGTCTGACCGCTGCATTTTGCATTAGTTGTAAACGTCGCATATTCATTTGGGAAATTGCTACATAGAGAAGTTACTTCAAACACAATAACCACAAAACCATTACATCATTAAATTGCATAACAAAAACAATCCACTAAATGCTTAAAATAAAGAAACAAAAAATAAATAAAATAAAATAAACTGAATCCCCCCTCTTCCCTCCTCTGGGTGGTCCTCCCTACTGCCATTAAACAAAAGAAAAACCCAACAGCATCAAAAAGAAAAGAAACTACTACTGCACTACTGCTGGGGGACAAGCATTCTTCCAAACAATATATGGATCCCAAATCTTATAAAAAGGGGCCAGGCGGTTTGCCCGCAATGCTGTCATCTTAGTCATCAAAAAAATATAATCCAATTTTTGACAAACAGCTGCCAAAGCTGGCTGTGAAGGCTTCTTCCATTCCCTAGCCAACACCAGCCATGCAGAAACAAATATAAAAGCAGCCAGTTTATGAATTCGGGGACAAATTCCCATTGGACATACACTCGACAAACAATGTTCCGCCCATTCCAGGTACTGCACCCCAGTTATGGTAAATACCAAAGCAAAAACAGAACTCCAGAAAGGAGTAATTTTCGGACAAGTCTACCAGATATGATACATGTTCCCCTGAGTGCCACAAAGTCGCCAACAATTCCCAATCCCCCCCATAGAACCAGTTCCGAAGTCGAACTGGAGTGCAATACCAAAGAAACAACATTTTATACCCATTTTCATTCAGATGGCTAGAGACAGAAAACTTAAGTAAATGGGACAAAATACTACACCACTGCTTGTAAGTAAATGTAAGCTGAAGATCTCGTTTCCAGCATTCCTTGTACACAGAGACCAGGTCTGAGAAGGCCAGCAAAGCCAAATATAATCTCGAGATCGCTCCCCTATCACCCCCCCCCCCCCCAAAGCCCTCTCCAATTGTGTCTCCATGAGGGACAGATCATCACCCGCCCTTCCGAACCAGGAAGGTACGCAACTGTGTATATCTAAATGAATCCACTGCTGACAAGCCATACTCTTCTTGCAAAGCCTGAAAGGGGACCATCCGCTCCTCATCCCACACTTGTCGTACTATATAAAGTCCCCGTTTCCCCCACTCTAGAAAAGTTTGATCAGAATATGCTGGTACAAATCAGGCAAATATCCCAAAGACGTCTGCTGAAAGTAAACTCGCTGAGGGAAAAACCTGCCCCGTACTGCCAACCAAACACTCAAAATATACTCTGAAGCACCCCTGGGACTCGAGAAAGACGTACTCAAAGGGAGGGCAGAGGTAGCCAGGGAATCACCCACAATGGCGTTGAGGGAGTCCAGCTCTGCTCCAGCCTCACCCACAATTTAGGACAGCACAACTGCCAATCAGCCAAAATTTTCAAATGTGCCTCCTGATAATAAGCAAGAAAGACCGGCACTGCCATACCTCCCGATCCCCGGGGTTGCTGCGTGGCTGTCGCTTGCACACTAGGAGGTCACTTATTCCATATATAGCTATAAACGTTCTTCTTTAATTGGTGAAAAAACGGCCTAGGGTAAGGAAGCAGCAAAGCCATAAAGAGGAAAAGTAATTTTGGTAAAACCATCATTTTCAAAGCATGAACTCTACCCAACCAGGAAAGAGCTAATCCATCCCATTTGTCAAGCAGCAAAAACAACTCCTTCAACTTAGCGGGGAGATTTGCAGAATATAAATTCTCCACCCTAAGTGTTATATGGACTCTCATGTATTTAATGCTATGAGTGGCCCAACGAAAAGGATAAAGAGCATGAAGATCTAACTCAGTAGTCTGAGCTACAGTAATATTCAAAATCTCAGATTTAGATAAATTTACCTTAAAGCCAGACAAATGACCAAAAGAAGTCAGCAAAGACATATGGGGAGGTAAAAATGTTTCTGGCTGAGTAAGGGTCAAGAAGACATCATCAGCAGAGTGATCTTTAACGAGTGTGCTCCCCACAACATCCCCCGTATATTTGTGTGCACCCAGATAGATTGAGCTAAGTGTTCCATTACCACTGCAAATAAAAGGGGCACACCCCTGCTGTGCCCTTGAACATAAGCAGTGCCTCTGCTGGGTCAGACCAGAGGTCCATCATGCCCAGCAGTCCGCTCATGCGGCGGCCCATCAGGTCCAGGACCTGTATAGTAATCTTCTATCTATACCCTTCTATCACATTTTCCTTCAGGAAATCATCTAATCCCCTCTTGAACCCCAATACCTATCACATGCTCTGGAAGGGCATTCCAGGTGTCCACCACCCGGAATGCCCTTCCAGAGGGTGTGATAGGACAGAGTAAGAGAGAAAGTGACAGAATGAGACCGATTCACTTTCAAAAAAGCCAAAGGGGTCCACGTAAAGAAGATGTATCCATGTCAAATAACGACCCCTATACCCATTTTTCTCAGTACAGAAAACAAAAAAGGCCAATAAACCTAGTCGAATGCCTTTTCGGCATCCAATGATAAAAGAAGCAACTTAACACCAGTATCCTGAGCATATTGAATTGTATGAATAGCCCTTCTAATATTATCAAAAGTTTGTCATTCTTGGGTAAATACCGATTGATCTTCATGGATAAGCTCAGGCAAATACTGCTGCAGACGTTTAGCTAAAATTTTGGTAAATATTTTATAATCCGTCCCTAACAGGGAAATTGGCCTATAAGAAGCGCATGCATGAGGGTCTTTACCAGGCTTCAGCAAAAGAGTTATGGCCGTCAAGCGCCAGGAATACGGGAGAGTAGCTACCTGATCCAAGGAGTTATATACTCGAAGAAGAAAAGGAGCCAATATTTTACTAAAGGTCTTATAATAATGGTTAGAAAAACCATCCGGTCAAGGGGACTTGTCCGAAGACAAATCTCCAATAGCCCATTGGACCTCTTCAAGATCAATAGGCCTCGACAAATCTACTCCTGCCGAGTCCCGCAAACAAGGCAAGTCAAGAGAATCCAAAAAGCAAACAATATCCTCCTCCAAAGGAGCATGATCAGGAGTATACAGGTCTGCATAAAATTAAGTGAACACCTCACACATAGCTACATCGGTAGAATATAAAGCACCCGCAGAGCCATAAATTGAAGGGATAAAATTCCTAGATACCTGTGTCCGCAGCTTATAAGCCAACAAGCGACTTGCTCGGTTACCAAACTCAAAATGAGACTGCCGCACCCTCTCCAAACGAGCTGCCAAAGACTCAAGATGAATAGTATGAAGTTGCAAATGCCTCTCATGGAGCTGCTGAAGCAGGGCTGGATCCGTCTCCCCACTTTTAGCCCTGGCCTCCAAACCGGCCAGTTGATCTAACAACTCAGTTTCCCTGGCCTGAGTGATTTTACGCAAATGGGCCCGCAAGGATATCAAATGGTCCCTCATTACTGCTTTATGCCCCTCCAAGAGAATGGCAGGAGCTACATCCCCAGTATCATTACAGTCCAAATAATCCATCAACTCCCCTTCAATCTGCAAAACCTTCTCAGGAACCAACAACAAAGCATCATCAAGATGCCAATGAAATGATCTACTATCCGGTTCCAAGAGCAGCAACTCCAACAACAAAGGAGCGTGTTCTGACCAAGTACGGGTCAAAATCACTACATCACCTAAATTGCCCAAACTTGTGGAGTCCCCAAACCAAAAATCAATGCGAGAAAAGGAGTTGTGAACTGTGGAGTAATAAGTATAATCCCTAATATAAGGATGCAACTCCACCAAATGCCAATGATGTAAAAACTTTTTAAATATCCCCTTGTCAGTACCCCCATATAAAGTAACTGGGGCAGAATTAACCAATACTGGGCTCAAAGATAAATTAAAATCTCCCCCCAGTAAGAGAGAGCCCTCCACGTGCTGCAAAAAAAACTGTGTAAGGCCCTCAAAAAAATCCGCTTGACCCTCATTAGATAAGTATACATTCACAAAAGTAAACTTCTGAGTACCAAGGGTAACCCGAAGGAGGAGATAATGACTCTCCCCATCCCAGACTACCTTTTGAACTTGCCAAGGCAGATCCAGGCCAATGCAATAAGCACCCCACCTTAGCTGGCAGAGATTTCCTCTGCCCTTGATTAGATGCAAAATAAATGGAGGAATATTGAGCATGACGACAATACTTTTCATGTAACGGCAATAAATGGGTTTCTTGTATGAAAACCACCTGCACCTTAGCTCTCAAGACATCACAAAACATAAGATGGCACTTTAGAAGTGAATTCAAACCTCTCACATTCATAGAAATACAAGTCAAAGTAGCCATTACTTACATACATAAAAGAAGGACATAACCCCCCCCCTCCCAGACTGTACACAGTCCCAAAATAAAATCAACAAAGCCATCAGTAAAATAACAAAAAAAACCTGCAGGAGGACCCCCCCTTCCCCCCAACACAAATACAAAACCATACCAGCTGTGCCTCTAATATTTCTTGATACAACCAGATAAAGAAGAGAGGGCATGGAAAAACTGACTACCTTCAACTAGTCATCCACATATAAAAAGAAGTACAGAAAGAAAAAGAAAAGCAAACAGATAAAAAAGAGAGAATAACATTGCCACTCAAGAGCAATACTGTAAAAAATATATCAACAGAATAAAACTGGCCAAAATCTGAAATTCCCCAACAAACCCACAGTTCAGAATTCAAGTGCCAGTATGTGAAGGACCTGCAGAGTAAGTTAATTGTCGACGCTGCAGCCTACCCTTGTCCTTGGTAACCCACTGCCATTTGGGTTGAGGCTGCACATTCAATATCGTGGGCCGCTGCACCTGGGAGGGCGAAATAGAAGACTCATCCTGAGAAGAAAGCTGCTGAGCCTCCTGCAAAGTACAGACCTGATGCAACTTTCCATCCTTGTAAAATAATAGCGCAAATGGATGGCGCCATTTATAGCAAATATTCTGCTCTCGAAGCTGTATTGTAAAAGGTTGTAGATCCACCTGACGACGTAAAGTCATGCTAGACAGGTCCTGATAGATCTCGATAGAATAGGAGTCCCAGGTAAAACTTTCCTCTTTTCTAATGGCATGCAATATTCATTCCTTAACTTTATAACTGGTAAAACATGCTACAATATCCTTGGGTCTATTATTAATAGACACACCTAATGCACGATGAGCCCTATCAAGCTGAATAGAAGAAGCTCCCTCCTTCAACAATGCACTCACAATCTGCTGGACGACATGCTCACAATCCTTATAAGTAGGTGAATTGGGTAAGCCCCGAAAACGCAAATTGTGTCGCCTGCTCCGATTCTCTAAATCCTCCAGTTTATCTTGTAGAGACGTATAATTATCCCTTAGGGCCTTAAGATGTTTGTCAGTAGCCTCAAAAAGCTCCGCCTGTGAATCCAATCGATGTTTACATAAGAACATAAGAAATGCCTGCACCGGATCAGACCTGGGGTCCATCCAGTCCGGTGATCCGCACACGCGGAGGCTCAGCCAGGCGTACCCTGACGCATACATTAGTCACTCGTATGCGTCAGGGTACGCCTGGCTGAGCCTCCGCGTGTGCGGATCACCGGACTGGATGGACCCCAGGTCTGATCCGGTGCAGTCATTTCTTATGTTCTTATGTAAACATCGATTGGAGGCTACTGACAAACATCTTAAGGCCCTAAGGGATAATTATACGTCTCTACAAGATAAACTGGAGGATTTAGATTTAGTTTCCTCAATCCGAGAGCCCAACTCATGCATCTCTGCCTTAAGCTCTACTCCCAATGTTGTCACCTCTGTTCTCACTGCCTTAAGATCCTCATGGATCTCCTTCATCCAGTGATGTATTTCCTGCATCGGGTCTCCGGGAGAATCATCTGCAGCCTCTTTAGTAAGTATAGGATCCGCCGGCACCGAAGTGTGGGGAGATAGATCGCTGTTCCAACAAGGCCTGCATAGTAAACCTCGTGGTAGGTCAAGTCTCGGGCACGTAGGCCAAATTAGAGAGATCCACCCTCTGCACTCTGTCACTCATCCACCAATAAAAGAGCCCCGATCTTCAGCAGCTAAATGCCATATGGCACATAAATGTTTTCGCAGAGTGGCAAAGAAAAAAGAACACTTTTGCTCGGAAGGTAGAAGGAGCTAAAACTTCATGCAGCCATCTTGACTTGAGCCGAAACCAAGCCCTGTTGAATATTTCAACAAAAAACAAATACATATGATAAAGAAATGTTTAGAGGAAAATATTTGGGATTGGGACAGGGTTGTTCCCTACATACTCTTTGTGTATAGAGAAGTAGCACAAGCTTCCTTAGGTTTTTCTCCCTTTGAACTTATGTTTGGGAGGCAGCCCCGAAACCTGATGGACGTAGTAAGGGAAACTTGGGTGGGAAGGGAAGTTCCAGAGACTTCTGTGCCAGAATATGTGCAAGGTTTGAAAGAAAAGCTAAGGAAAAGAGAAGAAACTGCCAAAGAACACCTAGAGCAGACCCAGGGGTGACAAAAGTCTTATTACGACTACTGTAAAAAGCCAAGGAATAGGAGTTTCAACCACAGGAGAAAAGTATTAATCCTAATGCCTACTTCAGCTAATAAATTACTGGCTCTGTGGAAGGGACTATTCATAATTTCCAAGCAATTAGGACCTGTGATGTATGAAGTAAACAAGGGATGGGGAAGAAGCTTGTTGAAATCCTGCGTAGACTGATAAGTATTAGTAAGAGAAAGACATAGGGACAAAGTTTGTCCTCATCCCCACCCCATCTCCACAACAGTACAAAATCCCATTTGTACAAAAAGTGAGGGCTGTTTATCGAAAATGATGTAACTCGTGCAGTGGAGTTTGTAAGGACAGGGATGAGGGACAAACTTTGTTCCCATGTCGTAACATAGTAACATACATAGTAACATAGTAGATGATGGCAGATAAAGACCCGAATGGTCCATCCAGTCTGCCCAACCTGATTCAATTAAAATTTTTTATTTTTTTTATTTTTTTCTTCTTAGCTATTTCTGGGCAAGAATCCGAAGCTTTACCCGGTACTGTGCTTGGGTTCTTTAGTACCTACCTATAATGCTGTCTTAAGTGGTCTTATTTGATCTAAGGCATTGTATTGCAAACTGTGTGCAACGGCACACTAGTGTGCCTTGAGACGCTGGGGAAGAGGATAGGCACCAGCACCGGCTGACTGCCTAAAGGATGTGCCTAGAGGAACATGCCAGCGTCTCTCCTTCTCTCCGCGCACCTTCCTTGCCGGCACCCCCCATTGGCGTCTCAAGGCCCATCTGGAGGACCTTCGCAAATGCATGGACGTTGATGTGATGACATCAAGCATGCACGTAACATCATCACGTCAACGTCTGTGCACTTCCAGATGCTGTGTGCCACGGCTCGACAAAGTGTGCAGGACACTGATCTAAGGGCTACTCCCTTTTTCACTACTAAGAATTCTCTTGCATCTAACTCACACAGGTTAAAATAGAAAGACTGGATTCTTTTCCTTTGTTTTTTTAAAACAGGAATTTCAGACCCAAACTCATTTGAGAAAAAGAGCATTCTGAAGCTATACAAAACACTCCAAGAAGAAAGACAAATAAAATTGAAGTCAGGGACTCATCTGCTTGTTCATGACTTGTGCATGGCCAGTGATTTATATTATTAGCATATACAAACATCTTTAGTAAAACAAACAATCAACCTTTCCTACATTCACATTAATTCTTAAGGGCCCCTCTTACAAAGCAGCAGAAAATGCACCAAAGTCCATAAGAGCCCTAAAAATGCACAGAACAACTGCACAGAACAAGATGCACAGAACAACTGCACAGAACAAGATGTTTTTTCCAAGTTTCTTTCTGATCAATTGGTCGTGCTATTGGTTGATTTATATAAAATGATTTACAATATTAGAAACACTCAGAAAAAAGTACACAGCCCACCAGAACTGTGATCAATAACTGTATTTGACGAGAGACCCGACACTCGGTGTTTCGGCCCTTGGCCTGCCCCAGGAGTCTGTATAGCTGTTTTGCACCTGATTTCAAGTTTCAAGTTTATTTGGGATTTGATAAAATCGCTTTTTTTATAGATTACAAAGTGATGAACAATATAAAAATGGGGGAGACAAAATAATTTGGGGGGAATCACAGACGTACATTCGACGAGAGGGAAATGGAGGGAGGAACCACAACTTAGTATAGGAAAGAAAACAAAGAAGGGAAAAAACAGAAGGGCACTTGTTTGATCAGTGCTTGCCTGCTTTGAGTGGAGATGTCAGATGGACTCCAAAATCAGATTAATTAAAGGCATTCCTGTATAGCAGAGATCTCAAAGTCCCTCCTTGAGGGCCGCAATCCAGTCGGGTTTTCAGGATTTCCCCAATGAATATGCATTGAAAGCAGTGCATGCACATAGATCTCATGCATATTCATTGGGGAAATCTTGAAAACCCAACTGGATTGCGGCCCTCAAGGAGGGACTTTGAGACCCCTGCTGTATAGGTAGCTTTTTAATTATGATTTGAACTTATCGACAGTTTTTTCTTCCATTACCAGGGCTGGTAGTAAGTTCCAGATTTGGGGAGCAGTAGCTGAAAAAAGGGTGTTTCGCCTAGTGTTTCTAGTTCTTCCCAATGTCAAATAGAGCTTTTATTTGCAGCCGTCATTCATGCGAAAAAAGTTTTCTTTAAGTAATATTAGAACACAACATCCATACTTTATCACAGTGAGTTCACTTGTAGCAGGGAAAACAATAAAAATGCAATAAGGAAAACATGTAACTTGTGGATTGTATGTTTTAATTTATTTAAATGTATTGTACCATAAACATATACAAACATCTGCCTATACTTCTCCTTTCTTTACAGGCAGTTGAGGAGCCAGCTTAATAATAAAGGAACAATATGTACAAAGGTATATACTGTAGATAGCACAGTGATGAAGAATAAGGCTACTAACTCTCAGGGGTTAAAAAGCATAGTTACTTACCGTAACAGGTGTTATCCAGGGACAGCAGGCAGCTATTCTCACATATGAGTGACGTCACCAACAGAGCCTCGATGCGGAAGCCTTGCAAGCAGACTTGATTACAGAAACTAGAAGTTTCGAGTCAGCCGCACCACGCATGTGCGAGTGCCTTCCCGCCCAGCGCAAGGCGCATCTCCTCAGTTCAGATAGCTAGTAGAGAAGCCAACCAGAGGAGGTGGGTGGGTTGTGAGAATAGCTGCCTGCTGTCCCTGGATAACACCTGTTACGGTAAGTAACTGTGCTTTATCCCAGGACAAGCAGGCAGCCTATTCTCACATATGGGTGACCTCCAAGCTAATCAGAATGGGATGGTGGGAGTGTTGGCAATTTAGGAGAATAAATTTTGTAATACTGTCTGGCCAAAATGGCCATCCCGTCTGGAGAAAACATCCAGAGAATAGTGAGAAGTGAAAGTATGAACCGAGGACCAAGAAGCAACCTTGCAAATTTCCTCAATAGGAGTAGATCTGAGGAAAGCTACTGAAGCTGCCATTGCTCTGACCTTATGGGCTGTGACTCTACTCTGTAGGGGTAATCCAGCCTGGGCATAGCAGAAGGAGATACAAGCAGCCATCCAGTTGGAGATGGTACGCTTAGAGATAAGATGTCCCAACTTATTTGGATCGAAGGAAACAAAAAGTTGAGGAGCAGTTCTGTGTGGTTTGGTACGTTCTAAATAGAAGGCCAAAGCACATTTACAGTCCAGAGTATGAAGAGCTGATTCTCCAGGATGAGAATGAGGCTTTGGAAAGAACACTGAAAGAATAATGGATTGGTTGAGATGAAATTCCGAAACCACTTTAGGTAGGAATTTAGGATGAGTACAAAGAACCACCTTGTCATGATGGAACACAGTGAAAGGTGGATCAACAACTAAAGCTTGCAGCTCACTGACTCTTCGAGCAGAAGTGAGGGCAATGAGGAACACTACTTTCAAAGTGAGATACTTCAGATGAGCCGTAGACATTGGTTCAAATGGGGGCTTCATCAATTGAGAAAGAAAAACATTGAGGTCCCAAAACACTGGAGGTGGTTTGAGAGGAGGTGTGACATTGAAAAGTCCTTTCATGAATCTGGAAACCACCGGATGAGCAGAAAGGGGTTTTCCTTCAATAGGCTGATGGAAAGCAGCAATTGCACTGAGATGGACTCGGATCAATATAGACTTGAGTCCAGAGGTGGATAAGTGTAAAAGGTAGTCCAAAACAGAAGATAAGGAGGAATATTGAGGCTCCTTATCGTGAGAAAAACACCACGTAGAAAATCTAGTCCATTTGTGGTGATAACATTGTCTAGTGTCTCTTACAGGTTGAGAAAACTGAAGAGGAGTTATGTTGAGAGGTACCAAGCTGTCAGGTGTAGAGACTGCAGGTTGGGATGAAGCAGAGATCCCTGACTTTGTGTAAGCAGAGATGGAAAAACTGGTAGAAGGTATGGTTCCCTGCTGCTGAGTTGAAGTAGAAGGGAGTACCAAGGTTGTCTCGGCCACCGAGGAGCAATCAGAATCATGGTGGCATGAGCGTTCTTCAACTTGACAAGAGTCTTGAGAATGAGAGGGAATGGAGGGAATGCATACAGGAAGAGATTCGTCCATTCCAAAAGAAAACCATCTGCCTCGAGGCGATGAGGAGAATATATCCTGGAGCAGAACTGAGGCAGTTTGTGGTTGTGGGGAGCTGCAAAGAGATCAATCTGAGGCGTTCCCCACTGTGAAAAAATGTGATGTAGGGGCGAGGAATGGAGTGTCCATTTGTGAGGTTGCAGAAGACAACTCAAGTTGTCCGCCAAGCAATTTTCTGCCCCTTGGATGTAGACAGCTTTGAGGAAGGTGTTGTGGTGGATTGCCCAGTCCCAAACCTTCAGAGCTTCTTGACAAAGGGAGGAAGATCCTGTCCCTCCATGTTTGTTGACATAGTACATGGCGACTTAAATGTCCGTCCGAATGAGGACTACCTGGTCGTGAAGAAGTTGTTGAAAAGCGTTGAGAGTCTTGAAAATCGCTCTGAGTTCCAACAGATTGATATGACACTGACGCTCCGTACTGGTCCAGTGGCCTTGAGTACGGAGACCATCGAGATGAGTGCCCCAAGTATAGGTCGAGGAATCTGTTGTGAGGACCTTCTGATGGGGGGGGGCGTTTGAAACAGCAAGCCTCTGGAGAGATTGGAAGAGAGCATCCACCAACGGAGAGCCTGTTTCAATGAAGGAGTGACTGTTATGTATTGCAAACCTGCGTCCACTGAGATGCCAGGGTCCACTGAGGAATTCTGAGGTGAAGTCTGGCAAAAAGAGTCACATGTACTGTGGAGGCCATGTGACCCAGGAGTACCATCATGTGTCTCGCTGATATGGAGGAGCGGGAAGACACTGTATGACAGAGTTGTAGGACAGTTTCCAGACACTATTGCGGAAGGAATGCTCTGAGTTGGATAGTGTCCAGAACAGCTTCGATGAATTGTAGATTCTGAGAGGGAAAGTTGATTTCGAATCCCAAACTTTGTAGGAACCACATAGTGCTACAATAACCCCCTGAGATGTTGAATCTTTGATGAGCCAGTCGTCGAGGTAGGGAAAAACCTGAAGACCATGGTTCCTTAGAGCTGCTGCTACCACTATTAGGCACTTGATGAACACTCTGGGAGAGGAAGCCAGGCCAAAGGGCAGCACTCTGTACTGATAATGCAGATTCCCCACCCGAAATCTGAGATAATGGCGGGAGGCTGAATGAATGGGAATATGAGTATAAGCCTCCTTGAGATCCAGAGAGCATAACCAGTCGTTCTGATCTAGGAGGGGATACAGGGATGCCAGGAATAGCATGCAAAATTTTTCTTTGACTAAAAATTTGTTGAGAGCCCTGAGATCCAGAATGGGTTGTAGATCATCCGTCTTCTTCGGAACAAGAAAGTAACGGGAGTAAAACCCCCTGTTCTGCTGTTCCAAAGGAACTGGTTCGATGGCATGGAGACGAAGCAGAGCTTGAGCTTCCTGAAGAAGGGCGGTCTGGGATGGACTGGAAGGATACTCTCTTGGAGGAAGCTCTGGTGGAATCTGAGAGAAATGAAGAGACAGCACCCAGAGGTCAGATGTGATTGTCTCCCATCGGTGGTAAAAAATGATGGAGACGACCTCCAATAGGGGGAAGATAGGACAGAGACAGAACGGTGGAGGTTATGCTCTGTTTTAAACAGTCAAAAAGGTTGTGTAGCCTTAGGTGCAGCAGAAGGTTGAGGTTTCTGTTGCTTCTGATTCTGCTGTTTCTTGAGAGGAGGGCGAGTGTAAGGAGCAGCTCTCGGAGCAAAACGCCTCTGGTAAATAGGAGGAGGGCATGCAGGCTTGGCAGGAGCTGGCTTCGGTTTAGGTCTGACAATAGAAGCAAAGGATTTTTCATGCTCAGACAATTTCTTGGTGGCTGCCTCAATAGATTCATCAAAGAGGTCATTGCCTGCACAAGGAATATTAGCCAAGCGGCCAAGATTAGGATCCATGTCAATGGTACGAAGCCAAGCAAGATGGCGCATTGCTACAGAACAAGCAGCCGCCCTGGCAGACAACTCAAAGGCATCGTAAGAAGACTGAAGTAGATGTAATCTGAGTTGTGATAGAGAAGCGATGACTTCTTGAAATTCAAAGTGCTTTTGAGTATCTAAATAAGTTATAAATTTAGGCAAAAGAACAATGAGGAACTCAAAATAAGTGATAAAATGGAAATTGTAATTAAGGACTTTAGAGGACATCATGGCATTTTGATAGATGCGACGTCCGAACTTGTCCATAGTTTTCACTTCCCTTCCAGGAGGAATGGTAGCATAAACCCTGGAAGGATGGGACCTCTTCAAGGATGACTCCACAAGTAGGGATTGGTGAGATAATTGTGAATTCTCAAATCTTTTGCAATGGAGAATTTTATATCTGGAGTCCAATTTCCCTGGAACAGCTGGAATAGCATAAGGAGTCTCCAGGCATCTGGTAAAAGTCTGAGACAAAAGCTTGTGAAGAGGAAGCTTAAGTGACTCTGCCGGAGGTTGAGGCAGATACATGACTTCGAGATACTCCTTAGAGTATTTGGAACCAGCATCCAATTGAAGATCCAAGTCAATAGCCATCTCACGAAGAAAAGAGGAGAAAGACAGCTGATCCGCCAATGCCTTGCCTCGAGAAGGACTCGAGGTCGTCGAGGCGGCCTGGGTGGAAGATGAGGCTTCGGACAGAAAAAAGGCATCAAAAGAATAGGGAGACTTGGATGAAGCAATCAAAACCACTGAGTCCTCGAGGTTTGGAAGTGGAGACCTCAATCGAGGAGTCGTGGTCTAGTAGAACTAGAAGGTGTAGATTGAGGCTTAGTAGAAGAAGGACGCTCCTTGGAAGAAGAGCTATGCCTGGAAGTATGCCTTGATGAAGGCCTCGAACGTCGGTGAGAATGGTGCTTGGAAGCAGATCTCGAAGTTTGAGGAGACTTCACCCCGGAGATGGAAGCAGTCGAGGGCACCAAGGAATGGATGGGGCTGGAAGCTGTGGATCGAAGCTCCAGAGGTTTGATGGAGGAACCTCGATGCACTCCCAAAGACTCTGCTCCTTGTATGGAGTATGAGGATTCCTGTCGAGGCACTTGCAAAGAATTTGCTCCTTGCTTTACGTGCATAGATGCCAGACCAGACACTCGCAGAGACTCTGCTCCATGCATAGAGTGTGTAGGCTCAGACCGAGGCACAGGAAGAGACTCGACCTCACGAGAGTCTGCAGGATGCCCAGGCTGGATTAGAGTAGCAAGCTTCGGTCCCATATTAGTGAGGAACTGGATGAATTGTTTCTCTAACATGGTCTGGAAAGAAGCCGGCAAGGATGAATCTGCGTCTGAAACCGGACCACCTGCTTTGCCTGGAGGTTCCACAGAGGCAGTGGAAATGTGCTTCGACTTGGAAGTCTTAGGCACCTTAAGCAACACCGGTGGAACTGTCTGCTGAGCTATCTGACCTGAGAATACAGGGGAAGATACAGCAGACGTCGTCAAGGAAAGAGCCGCTACAAACGAAGAAGGTCTGATGAGGCTCGAGGTAGAAGCAGTGGAGGCAGGAGGACCCTCGGTCGAGGGTGAGGCCGAGGTCAGCTTCGGAGTCGAGGAAGAGGTCGAATCCATCCCGAAGAGCTTCTCCGCTGAAAGTAGATGACGTTTAAGGGCTCGATGTTGAAGAATAGCACAGCGCTCGCATGACTTAGAATGATGGTCTGGCCCAAGGCACTTGAGGCACCTACTGTGTGGGTCCGTGAGAGAAATCGCATGCTGACATTGGCTACACTTCTTAAAGCCTGTTGTTGGCCGGGACCTAGGAGGAAAAACAGCCGCTGCAAGGTCGAAGTCCCTGGCAGCCGAATGGAAGAAAGAAAAATTTTTTTTTTTAACTAGAAATAAAATAAATACAGCGATTCATGAAGAAAAATAACACAAACCGCGGTGAGAGAAGGCACGAAGTAAGTAAGTTAAATGCAGAGAGTCAAAGACGGACTTCTCAGCTCCGCAGAAAACTGAGAACTGAGGAGACGCGCCCTGTGCTGGGCGGGAAGGCACTCGCGCATGCGCGGTATGGCTGACTCGAAACTTCTAGTTTCTACAAGCAAGTCTGCTTGCGAGGCTTCCACATCGAGGCTCCTTCAGTGACGTCACCCATATGTGAGAATAGGCTGCCTGCTTGTCCTGGGATAAATTGCATTATCACAAGGGTATTGGCATCTGTGGCATTTTCCCATTCTCCCTCCACCAAGAACAGCAAAAGGCTAGTCAACATGTTTATGCCAAAAAGCGAAGAAAAAAATTATCGTGTCTCACCAGGAGTAGGTCAGCTGCATGAATCATTAGCACAATGCTGTCTCCCAAGTCTGACATTCTATTAGAAATCCATTCTAACTGTCATGATAAAGAATTTGTTCCTTGTAATTAAAACTACACTAAGTCATGAAAGGCAACAAAAATAAACAAAACAAAAATATTTTATTGTACAATGCCTTGCGCACATTGGTAGAAAGGTGTTAAAGAAATCAAGAATGGGACAAACAAAAACAAGGAAGAGTAAAATAAAGTAGCCTAGAAAAAAAAGGACATTTATCTCCATTGCTGCATTTGGTACATGGAAATTGCTGCCTTCATTAGCTCCCCCCCCCTTCTACTAAACCATGATAGCGATTATTAGCGCAGGGAGCCGCGTAGAATGCTATGCGCTGCTCCCGACGCTCATAGAGTTCCTATGAGCGTCAGGAGCAGCGTGGAGCATTCAGTGTGGCTCTCTGCGCTAATAAACACCATCGTGGTTTAGTAAAAGGGGGGATAGATGAGGTAATAGTAAAGCAAGAATACAGAGAAAGTAATATTAATTCCCCCTGAACCCTCCAGAAAAAGAGTGCATTTTTGCCAAAAGCTGTCAGGACCCTTGGTTTAATGGTCAGCTTCTCACTCCCTGTGTCAATTCAATGAGGAGCCACAGTGCCTGCACCATATTACACTTCCCCCTCCCGATTTTCTGTTTTAGGACTTGCAATTTCGATTATTCGTAATTTCCTAAAACTGGAATCACCCCACCTCCTTCCCGCCTCTCGAGAGACTACGGGAATTTTGGATGAGTGATCTGCACGGGGCAGGAGCATAGGAAGATCGCTCCTGCCCCAAAAGACCACTAGACCACCAGGTAAGGTCCAGGATGCCGGGAGGGAGGCAGGGGTGGGTCAGAGTTGGACCAAAAGTTATTCCCGAAGTTTCAATATTCGCGGGCTGGTTCTGCCCCTAACCCCCGCGAATATAGGGAATTTAGGAGACAATTAAAAACATATCTGTTCATAAAGTACATAGGAAACAGATTCACACAATCTCTCTCTCTCAATACCAGATCTCTAGAACTACTAAACAATAGATATTAACTATGTCAATTCTACTCAATTTGTAACATTTTTTTTTATAATCATTGTAAACCACATAGAACTTCACGGTCCTGCGGTAGATAAACCATTATTATTATTATTCTACAGGGTATATCGACACTCAAGGCCTTTCTTTTCTCACTGGATACAGTTTAACTCTATTGTAAACTAAACCTCCCTGCTTATCTGCTGCATCTCCAAACCAAGCTAAAAAAAATAGGGTCAATATCCAAGAGGCCAATTGGTAGCATTATTGATTTTACAGAACTAAATGACAAGTACACACAAAAACTCAAAAATCACTCTGCATCATTTCACCAGAGACAAAATATTAATTCATAATGTTTCATCTAAGATCCTAAAACACTGATGGGACCATGGAACAGGTATAAGGGATGAGCGCAGAATCACACATGCCTCAAAATCAAAAGCTACACACACTTAGTTCCATTTCTACCTTAAAAATTATTTTATTTTTTTTGCAGCTTAGAAACTCACTGCACTAATGTTTTCCTTCTGCTTAATCAATAGTGATCAGAGGAAATCGCAAGAGTTGCACATGTGGATCACTGCGGCATTTCCTTGCATCTGTCAAAATAAACAGATTTTGAATTTAAGAAATGCAAGCTTAGAAGTGTAACGTGTGCTTCTATCCATATGCATTCTGTTGAGACTATTTTCAAATATCAATTTTATATGCAAGAACAGGTAGCAGCCTGCTGCTGCGAGTACATTCGATCAGAATTTATGCTCCAAAATAGACATCTTAGGAAAGAAAAGGCCCTTGCAAGGAAATTTATACACAGTATAATATCTTACAATGCTATCTGGAAAACATTAAAAACAGCAACTCTGCTTCTGCTGTGTCAACTCTAACTGCATCTCTGGAAAACAATGAAGCTCTTTAATGGAGACGATACTGCAAGAGAAATAGAATAAAAAAAGATGGGTGGCACTCACCATAAAAAACATACCAAGAGATATCCAGCACAGAAAACGCCACTGGCAATTTAGGAAAAACTAGCAAGTCCTAGAAGACATGAATACTCGTGTTATCCTCCCATGTTATACTGTTGATGTCTTGCTATACCAAAGAAATGCCGTCATCCTGCAGCAGACATAATGATGGTGGCGATGAGCAGTGTACAGATGAAAAGACATTAAAAGACTTTGTGTCTAATGATCTGATGAAATTTAACAGCTAAAGACAGTGCTACTAAACTAATATTTATTGCACTGTAAATAAGTGCTATGATGATTTATATACAATGTAATAAAATAACTAATACTGTATAGTGCTAAAACAGTTTGCAGTCCTGGATCTGTCACTTTCTATTTGATGTTAAGCGAGTTATTCTACTCTGTCACACCCCATTCATCCTTCTAATTTACAGTCATCATAATAACACTAACATTTTTTTTTTTTACATCTCCTATGCTTCACCCTTCATGTTTTCCTTCAGCACTTGCAGAGTAAAATACTCTAGGTAATGAACTAATAGACAACATGTATTCCCTCTAACATCTAGCGTTTCATTCAAGGATCTTATTCAGTCAAGCTAACTCCCTTTTTTTGGGGGGGGAGCTGGGGATCTGTGCAACAAACAGAGAATACATGTATCAAGTGAAAGGTTAAAACAGATGAACTGAATGTACAATAAATCTGCAGTAACGTCTCCATACAGAAATATTTGTAAAAGTGACTCAGATCAATTATAAAATATACTTGAAATAAAAATGTAGAATCTAAAAAGTAACCCCTGTGATATAACTTAATCTTGAAGCAACTCCTCCTACCAATTGGTAGCAGAATATTGAACTGATTAATTCTGTTTCTGAATCACAATGTACTGAAATGCACGACTGAATATTTTCCAAGAGATATAAC
The DNA here is from genome assembly GCF_902459505.1 of Geotrypetes seraphini. Taxonomy (NCBI): domain Eukaryota; kingdom Metazoa; phylum Chordata; class Amphibia; order Gymnophiona; family Dermophiidae; genus Geotrypetes; species Geotrypetes seraphini. The sequence goes on along the minus strand of NC_047092.1, from coordinate 150,338,873 downwards.
TGATCCTCTCCAGATATAACTTAAAGTAGGGTTAATGTCATGGAACATCAATGCTGCCTCCACCAAAATGGCTGACAGCATCATATGCTAATACTTTATTTGTGCTCATGACTGCGGCCATTTTGAACTCAATGATATAGAAAGAAAATGGCTGCCACTACAAAAAAAAAAAAAAAATCCCACTACTTGTCATTAGGATACACTGAGATGAAGGAGTATCTGGCACTGGAATGTTTATACTGGTATGACATAACAGCCTGTAGTCTTGTGCTTAGATTTTACAGAGCATTCTGTGGTGCCCAAATGAGACAGCCTATGACATCATAAACTAACAGATAAGTACAAAATATTTGGGGGAGGGATAACTTAAGCAGCACAAAATGTCAGCGATCTGATTATTACAGAAAAATATAGGAGGGCTGATAATTCAAATGAAAAATTTCAGGGATGGTAACATAGTTCTAGCAACATTAATTTCCAGAACAACCCGTCTGTGAGAAAAGCTGTGCAACCCTTTTGCTGCTAAATAAACATTCATGACTTTACTGAGTAAGGTGGCGGACCTACTTATCTTTCTGACCAAGAATTTCCCAACCATGTCTCAGGCTGCTGGTACACTGCTCAACTGATAATAAAACTGTTTACTTCCACAAAGCGAATTAAAAAATACATTTCCCTGAACTGCACATCAAAAAGAAAACCCCAGCATGGTGAGGAGGCTACATTTTGTCCGCAAGAGATATGTCACAACTGAGAAAATAAAAATATTAATACACCTCTTTACAAACTGCGCGTCACTTCTTTCAAACAATGGAAGGGAACAACCAACCTCCCCCCAACAAAATTAGAGCAGAAAAATCATTTGTTAAAAGAATATGGCACTGCGGCCTTCAGCTAAAATGAGCATTGCTCTGCAAAAATGTTACTGCACCTTTCAGCAAGATCTAGTTGCCATGGAAACAGGTTATGGCCTGGTATTACAGTAGTTGGGAGCTAGGCTATATCTAAGCCACTGCTCTAACAGGAATTCAATATCTGATCAGATGTTTAAAAAAAAAATCAGGCGATATTTAAGCTTAACAGTTTTTTAGTTGCTTGCTTTATTCTCAGTCATTGGCACAGCTCACTGCCATAATGTAACTCAAGTTGTGAGGGTTTATGCTAAAAAGACCATTTACATCTTTATTTAAAAAATAAGATTTGTTGAAACATTTCTAAGCACAATACAGAAGCGGTGGACTTGTTTTCTGACTACAAAAGCATAAAGAAAGGGTACTACAAGGCTACTTCCTAGAATGATTTAAAGCTCTATTATTTCTTGTCCATAATTATTATTTTTTTTTTATTAAGTATAACTGCCCAGCTAAGACTACAAAAAGCCAGGGACTGATAAGAATTTTTTTTAAACCCACAATTGCAGCGCAGAAATTGCCACGCCTTTCCTATATAGCAAACTGCTCAAAACAGTTACTTTGATAGCGCATACCGATATGTGAAAGAATACAATTAGAAAATATATTTAAATAAATACCAATACTTCTGGTAGTTTTTTGACAAGCAGCAGCATTTTCACCCTTCTTCTCTTGCAGCTTCAAACAAGCAATATGTAAGACATGCAATGTTCTACCTACCTGCATATATCATTCAGCACGACAAATCTATGTAGCTCTTATTCTCCATCTTCTTCTTATAAAATTTTTGGGAGGATGGGAACAGTAGTGAAAGGCTATTGCAATCACGATCAGAAGTGAAGCAGCTTGCATGGGGCTTGCATTCAGGAGAATCAAATTTATCAATAGGGAAAGAAGGCTGTGAGAAAAAAAAATATATATATCTTCGTCTGAGCTCTTCTGTTGCTTTTCTTGCAAAGATGTCCTTTGAAAGTCCAGGAAATTGAAACTGACCACCGCAAAGGCCAATTGCCACGTCTGCTGAAAATTAACTTGTTCAATATCACAGCTGAACTTATAAGCCAAGCTTCCAAAGCCCGTTGCACCATGTGCACTGCGTAAGAGGTAAAAATAGAATAGTTGTGCCTCCTATCTGCATAATAACCATGCAACTTTCCAGTGCTTTAATTTGATATTCACATTAATTAACAATACAGCCTGCATTATTTAGCTACAGTAAACAGCAAGAAGAAAACGACTAATGATTTAAGAAAACAGTTTGGTTATTTGTGTGTGTGTGTGTGTGGTGGGGGGGCGGTTATAGCTATTTTGAATGTGGATGGCAAGGAAAAAGATAATACAGAAAGCAAATTTTAAAGTGGTATTTAAGATGTCCAAGATCTTAATGCAGCAGCCTTAAGCACGTCCATGACACAGCACACAGGGTATTTACATGCTCACAGCTGAAATATTAGGTGGCTAAATTCTATAAACAGCATGCACACAGTAGAAGCAAGGTTAATCCTGCCTGCCATTTTAGGCTTGCAGGCGTGAAGACACACATAGCGCAGCACAGCTCTGGAAAGGGAGGAGGAGGCATGGAAGAGCTCACCTTGAATGCAGTTTCTGATTAATGTTGTAAGTGACACTGCATATCTGCTGCTGTCTTGGTACAGAGGGGTAGGAGGGAACAAAGAAAACTCACATCTACTGATGATGAAAAACAAGCCTAATCCCTGGACACAGAGTTCAGCAGCCCTGAAACTTCTATAAGGCTATGACAGTAAGTAAATCAAGCACTCGTCAAAGCCAGCTGCAAAATGGCTGCCCTCTTCTGCTGTTTAAAACACAGCCAGATGCTGTTGCCTAATGGACAGAAGCTGATTCAGATGTCTTCCGCCACAGAAAGGGAGACAGCGTAAGTACAGCATTAAGCCAGGGATAGATGTCAATATGCTTAGCTTCATACATAGAAAATTTCAGCAGAGAACAAATCATTCTGATATGACAAAAATACTGCTTGCAGCACGGTTGCTCACAAAATTTTATGACTTACAATTCCTGTGCACTACTGAAGAACCACAAGAGTATGGTCATCCTATCAGCTGCAGGCCATGCTAGCACTAAATATATTAACCACAATACAGCAAACACTGGAGTTCTAACTGCAGCGAGTTTTACTCAATTATACAATTTTTGTGAAGATTTAAAAGTTTTCTTGAGAACTCTTTTTTCTATCAATCTATTGTCAATAGCGGTCAATCAAAAATAATAAAATCCAATCCAACCCAAAGATACCTTTAACCACAGGAAATTCAAACAACTTCTTATCTGCTGTTTTGTAAATTAAGATTTATTTCGTTTGCAAATATCTCCTACAGTAAGTTTTTTTGTGCAATGTTTTTATGTATATCTTCTCAATATGGTAAATTTTGATCAGTCTCTTACTCTCCCTTTTATCTATCCAGCTGTGCTTCCAAGCAGTGTGAGCTAAATGCCGAGCTGCCCACACGATTAGATTGGGTGGCTTGGTATTTAGCTTGCACTGCTTGGCAGTGCGGCTTGATAAAAAGAGGAGGTTAATTTGGTTAACCTATTCTAAACCCTTCAGGAGATAAATAAGAACATAAGAAATGCCTTCACCGGATCAGACCGAGGTCCATCTTGTCCGGCGATCCGCGCACGCGGTGGCCCATTTAAGTACACCTTTTAGGAGACCCGGATTTCCCGTATCCCTCAATATGGTTTTCAAGAAGATGTGCATCCAACTTGCGCTTGAACCTCGGAACAGTAGTCTCCGCCACAACCTCCTCCGGGAGAGCATTCCAAGCGCCAACCACTCGCTGTGAGAAACAGAACTTCCTGACGTTTGTCCTGAACCTGCTGCCACTCAGTTTCAGGCTGTGTGACTTCCAAAGATGTTAACAATGACTTCCGAAAATGTTAACAATGCTGCTTCCTGGTCTATTTTATCAAATCCTTTTAATATTTTAAAAGTCTCTATCAAATCCCCTCGCAGTCTTCTCTTCTCTAGGGCGAACAGTCCCAGTTTTCTGAGACGTTCCTCGTAGCTCAAATTCTCCATACCTTTGACTAGTTTCGTGGCTCGTCTCTGCACCCTCTCGAGCAGAGTTATATCCTTCTTAAGGTATGGAGACCAGTGTTGGACTCAGTATTCCAAGTGAGGTCTGACCATTGCTCTGTAAAGTGGCATTATGACCTCTTCCGATCTACTCGTGATCCCCTTCTTAATCATGCCCAACATCCTGTTTGCTTTCTTCGCCACCGCTTTGAAAACTCAACATACCTTAAGAACATAAGAATAGCCATACTGGGTTAGACCAATGGTCCATCTAGCCCAGTATCCTGTTTCCACAGTGGCCAATCCAGCTCACAAGTACCCGGTAACACCCTAAATAGCAGCAACATTTTATGCTGCCAATCCAAGGGCAAGCAGTGGCTTTTCCCATGTCCGTCTCAACGGCAGACTATGGACTTTTTCTCCAGGAACTTGTCCAAACTGTTTTTAAGACCAGCTACGTTAACTGCTGTTACCACATCCTCTGACAATACATTCCAGAGCTTAACTATTCTCCGAGTAAAAAAATATTTCCTTCTATTGGTTTTAAAAGTATTTCCCTGTTGCTGTATTGCTGTTCGTCTGGAGATGAAGGATGGGAGACAGATACTATATTTAGGGGCCATAAGAGGCCAAGTCCCTGGGTGTTGGACTTGCCTGGCTACCTCCTTGCCTGGCTTCTCCCAGACGTTTTCTCTTTTTTGGGGGTGAGGGGAGAAAAGGGGGTTGGTTGGACGGATGATTGAAGGGAGGGGAGGGTCCATTGCTGCTTAAAAAAAATAGTTGATGACTTTGATTTCACTATATAACTGTTGTGGTTGTATATTATCTGTATTCAGTTTTGCAAGTCAAGTTGCTGTTTTCTGGCTGCTGGTTGTCATCAATAAAATTGTTTGAAAGTAAAAGTATTTCCCTGTAACTTCATCGAGTGTCCCTTAGTCTTTGCAATTTTTGATGGAGTAAAAAGTTGATTCACTTGTATTCGTTCCACACCACTTGGGATTTTGTAGAATGGGTACAAGTGAATTGATTTTTTTACTCCATCAAAAACTACAAAGATTAGGGGAGGGCACTTGAAGTTACAGGGAAATACATAAATCCCAAATATATTTAAGAAAAGCGAGATTCAGGCCCTGCTACATATATTTTTTCAAACAGTAGACCTGTACAATGGAAAAGTTCAGTATAGCACCTTAAATTATTCTGAGCAGACAGGAAATTAAAAAATGTCAACTATCATTCCCTTGTATAAACTGAACGAAATGATTGAAAACCAAACGGTGTCCAAAACTACAAATGTCAAAATTAAAGTGGAACGCCAAAGTGTATATAATGTGATTTAAATCAAGGGAGAAAAGACCTCAAAATACCCCAGGAATGCAATCAATAAGTCACAATCATATTGGGGTTGGGTATCATCATAGGTCAAAAACCCTTGAATTTTTAATTAATAATCTATAAACTCAATTTTATGTGTTTTGTTTATTTTATTAATTGACAATTTTTTCTATCTACTTTCTATTACTTTCTTCTTGTTTATAGATTATTAATTAAAAATTCAAGGGTTTTTGACCTATGATGATACCCAACCCCAATATGATTGTGACTTATTGATTGCATTCCTGGGGTATTTTGAGGTCTTTTCTCCCTTGATTTAAATCACATTATATACACTTTGGTGTTCCACTTTAATTTTGACAACTATCATTCCCTTACCACAAATAGCATCTAAGGAGGTATAGGAACCTGGCTTGTAAAGCTAATATAAAAAAATTCTTGGATGTCATTGGAATTTCAAGTCCGCAAAGTCAGGCTCTTAGTACATCATTTAAAAAAATATTAAAAATGAAGATGAGCTTTGAAACATGCTGGTCCACTCTACCAAGTTTCAAGGCCAGAGCTTGTAAGTAAAGGATTGATGAGGAGGAAAGTGAACAGAAGTGGGAGAGAGGAGTTCTCAAGGAATATAAGGAAGAAGACATGAGCTGGTTTTATGTGAGTGTACTGGTATTCTCTCCTCTGAGCTTCATCTCTTAGGATAGGGAGAAAAAACACACAACGCCAGCCCTGCCTGGGTATAGAACATGTCCCTTTCACCATCAATGTTTCTGAAACACCCCTCTCATGCCCCCCCCCCCAACTAAACAAAATAAAAATAATTTGCATACACTGTATCTGAGCAGAGACATCAGAAATATCTGCAACTGCTCATAGCATGACTCATCACTATTCAGTTTTTCTGCTATGTATTTGGCCCTCATATGCTATATAGCTTATGTCATTAGCTGGTGTATAATATTTATTGAGGTCAAGCAGAACATAAACAACATAAACAGTAGAAAGAATTCATTAAAAAAAAAAACCTCTACAAGTATGTATAATCTTTAGAAAGTTTCAAGTTCAAGTTTATTATTTTTTGATATCCCATAAATCAAATCATGTCTAAGTGGCTTACAATATAAATTGATATTTAAAATATAAAAATATCACATAACACAGAAGGGTATAGGGAAGAACTACAATTTTCGGTAGAAAAGAAAAAGGGAATGGCTAACACACAAGGTCTATGTGTTCCAACTGGTGGGTTCAGTAGTACGTATAAGCTTGAATAATCCAGTAGCTATGGAAAAAGCATATGTTAAGATCTTTCTTAAAAGAATTAAGAGAAGTTTGAAGTCAAAGATGATTTGGAAGCAAATTCCATACTTCTGGTCCCTGGACAGAGAAGATGGATAACTATTGTTTAGAGTTCTGGACAGTTAAATGCATTTTCAAACAGTTTATAATGTCTCACTATGGGCTCCATTTACAAAGTGGCGCTAGTGATTCCCATGCGGCAAATGTGATGAAGCCCATAGGAATTGAATGGAATTTGTCATGTTTGCCGCATGGGAATCACTAGCACGGCTTTGTAAAAGGAGTCCTATATATTTACAATGCAACCGATAATTTTGTGACTGGGGGAAACTTACTGGCTCACAGGCCTTGAGCTAATTTTTACTAATATTACTGCTGCTGCCCTTTGTGGATCACTTTCAGGCCTACTACGACTATTTATTATTTCTATAATGCTGAAAAGTGTATGAACACTGTACAATTAACATGGAATATACAGTCTCTGCTCAGAAGAGCTTACAATCTAATTGGATAGACAAGACATATAGGGGTTGGGGAATTTCTTGCAGAAAAAATTACCTATATCCATCTTATCATTCTATGGTGAATGGGAATTAGGAGTTGAAGGCAGCATTGAAAAAGTGGTTTTTTTAGCTTGGATATGATTACTGCCAGATACTGCACCAGACGTAATTACTCAGGCAGTTTGTTCCATGCTTACGACACAGCAAGATAGAAGGGACAGAGGCCCAGATGAACAAAAATCTTTGTTAAAATCCTGTGAGTCGCTGTGGGGCCAATAAACTGTCCGATTTGAAAATGGCAATCGATGCTCAAACGACTTCACATGCAAATGAGTTTTGCGGAGGTCTGCCGTAATCCCATCCAGTTGTTGAAAAAGTGACTGACACATGCGCAGAGCAAGCAGCAGAAGCCCGAACAGCTGAGCAGCAGAGGAAGCCCTGAAGCAGCCTCCTGCTGCTCAGCTGTTCGGAGCATGAAGACTTTTTTTTCTTTTTAATTGGCACAGATTTTATGAGTGTTACAGGTCTAGCTAGATCTGTTGGTAATTTGGGGTTATTAAAAATCAGCGCTAGATTCTATGCATCCCTAAGCGATGTTAGGGCATCGGTTGGAGTGCTCATTTTAATATTAATAAGCTCATTTGCAAAGCAGAGTCGGAGGCTCCAACGAATGCACGGAAAAGCCTGTGGTGAACCACTGTGTGCATCAGTTGGTAAATTACTATGATGCTAAACCAGTTCAAACTGGTTTAGCGACGATTGTTAAACACACGGTGAGTTTAGTGCATCCGAGTCTGAGTCTGAAAATGGAAGATAAGGGTTTGGATAAGAGGAACCTGTCCGATGAAGGGAATTCATGGGAGGGGGAGCATAGGAGGAGAGAAGTGTGGAGAGATATTGAGGGGCTGCAGAGTGAGTTAACTTGTAGGTCAGTAAGAGGAGTTTGAACTGTATTTGGAAATGGATGGGGAGTCAGCGAAGCGACTTGAGAAGGGTAATGTGAGCATGGCAGCTCTCAAGGAATATAAGTCATACGGCAGAATTTTACACAGATTGCAAGAGAAGGATGGATGGGAGAGAGATGGTTGCGTGAAAGACCTGATAGAAGAATGCTGCAGTAGTCTAAGTGAGAGGTGATGAGTGTGTGGATAAGGGTTTTGTTAGAGTGCCTGGAAAGGAAAGGTCAGATTTTGGTAATATTATAGAGAAGAAACAACAGTCTTTAATAATTTGTTGGATCTGAGAAGAGAAAGAGGAGTCAAAGATAACCCCTAGGTTGCGAGCTGACGAGACAGGGAAGAGAAGAGTATTGTCCACAGAGAAAAGAGAAAGGGGGGAGGGGGATTTAGGCAGGAAGATAAGGAGCTTAGTCTTAGCCATATTTAGTTTTTTAGATGGTGGTGAAACTTCCAGGTGGCAATGTTGGACAGGCAGGCTGAGGCTCGGACCTGGATTCTTGTAGAGATACCTGGTGTGGAGAAGTAGATTTGGAAATCATCAGCTTAGAGGTGATATTGAAAACCATGGGAGGAGATCAGTGCAATCAGGGAGTGGTTATATATGGAGAAAAGGAGAGGTCCCAAGACAGAACCCTGGGGTACACCGATTGACAGTGAGACAGCAGTGGAGGAGAATTCCCCATTGCCTTTCCTTATAGGGAAGTCATCCCATTCTTTTTATCATTTTCGTCACCCTTCTCTGTACCTTTTCTAATTCTGCCTTATCTTTTTTAAGATGCGGTATGACAGGGTGAAGCTCCTGTCATGGGTCATCAGAGGGAGCCTGAGCAGTGGTGTCTGGAGCTCATTTGCATATAGATTTCACAAAGGCACCTGGGTGCTGTCCACTTACCCTGAGTGAAGTAGGGTGCTGAAAAGGACAGTTCCAGAAGAAAGAACTGATGAAAGCAGGAACTTCTTTGGGAGCCAGGTGACCCCTCAAGGAGAGGAATGCTGGCTTTGGCTTAACTCTCAGTAAGCCTGATAGACTGGTCTGTCCAGTAGAGCTTGGAATCCAGGATGGGCTCAAGCTTGATGACAAGCAGAGAGCTTTGTGGGGAATGTGTATAGTGACCAAGAGAGTGAGTGACTGGGAGCCTTCATAGAAAGCGGCTAAGGGACTGGAAGGAGTTCTCAGGAGTGATCAGGAGAGTGGCAGAGAAGACCAGAAGAGTCCTCAGGGTGTGTGTCTGGGAAAAGACAACTGAGGGACTGGGAGTGGATCTGGAAGAAGGAGTATCTGGAGGGCCCAGTAGAGCTTGGAGTCCAGGGGGGATCAGGCTTGATGACCAGTGGAGGGACCAGTGAAGAGTGTCCAGGACCTGTGAGGACCCAAGAGGCCAGGGAGTAAGGAACCAGCGGTGATCCCATTAACAGTTAGAAGAGCTGAAGGAGTCTGAGGTTGTTGGTGACCATGAGTGACTGGTGGAGGGACCGGCGGGACCGGTAGCAACCGATGGAGAGACTGAGAAAATTAAAGAGTCAAGGAATAGGTGGCAAAGTTCAATTTTGGATTGGGAATTGGTTATTGGATAGAAAACAGAGGGTAGTGGTAAATGGTCATTTTTCTCAATGGAGGAGCGTAAACAGTGGAGTGATGGCCGGAGGGGGTACAGGATGCTGGGAATTATTCAAAAAGGGATGGTTAACACGACTAGGAATGTTAAGGTGCAACGTCATCTGGACTACTGTGTTTAAGTCTCTTTATCTCAGGCCCAAGAAAAAGATATAGCAGCACTAGAAAAGGATCAAAGAACAGCAACCAAGATGATAAAGGGGACTGAACTCCTCTCATATGAGGAAAGACTAAAAAGGTTAGGGCTATTCAGCTTGGAAAAGAGATGGCTGAGGGGAGACAGTCAGCAAAATCCTGAGTGGAGTAGAATGGGTACAAGTGGATCAATTTTTCACTCCGTCAAAAATTACAAAGACTAGGGGATACTCAATGAAGTTACAGGGAAATACTTTTACAACCAACAGGAGGAAATATTTTTTCACTAAGAGAATCATGGATCGGAAAAGACGATACTTTCACACAAAACGAACTCTGCCCCCCTGGCTACCACGGCCTCTTCTCACCCAGAATCAACCGGAAAGGAGGAGGCCTGGCTCTGCTTTACAAATCATTCTTCAATGTTCAGCTCCTTGAAAAGGGCAACCATACCTCTCTAGAATTCTTACTAGCTTCAGTTAAAGACGAACTCCAACCCCACCCACTAGGCATCTTGCTTCTCTACCGCCCTCCTATCCCCTGGAATAAATCCTCTGAACTTGTCCTAGAGACTATAACAAGAGTCTTCCTAAAATTCCAGAGACTATTGATCATAGGAGATATTAACCTCCACCTTGACGATAACACCAGCATGGACACAACTGAATTCAAAGACTTCCTCACCTCCCTTGGCTTCACCACTCCTCCACCCACACTTACCCATGATAAAGGACATAAACTAGACATCATCAGCTTCCTCGACCTGACTGAGCACAAAACTTCTGCCGAAGAGGCCCGCTGGGACCTTGTCCCGTGGTCTGACCACCTTTAGGCTCTTTCTGCCTCCCCATCTTCATGTCTCATCTAGGTACTCCACCCTGGCCCACAAAATCTATCACCTACCGCAAAAAAATCACGAGCGAATTGTTCTGGACCCAATTTCTTAACCAACTTCCCCCTTCTCCTAAACACACAGACCCAGAGTCCAACTGGCATAATTGGGTTACCCTTTCCGGGACTACCTACCACGCTCTGGCCCCTTTATCTACAAAATCTATCTCCCACTCCCACAAAGCCCCCTGGTACCTTCCATATCACAGGGAACTAAAACAGAATTGTCGAGCCCTGGAACGGAAATGGAAAAAATCGAAATCCCCCTCAGACAAACAATCCTGGCGAGACAACATCAAGTGCTATAACACAATACTAAAAAAAGCAAGAAAGAATTTCTATGGAGATAAAATCACCAGATCAAAAAATCAAAGTAGTACTCTGTTCTACATCTGGCGAAACTTAACCTCAAAAAATGACTCCACCTCTCCCCTCTCCCCTCCTTCCGCAAACGACTTAGCCAAATTTTTCAATGAAAAGATTTCCACCATAAGGAGCTCTTTCCCCTCAGCAGTCTCTTACAATTCTCTTCCTCCCAATGACTCAAACCCTATCCCAGCGGATAGATCCTGGATGACATTTGAACCCATATCTGAACCCCAGATCTCTAAACTCTGCCTCAGACTGAAATCCTGCAAATGCATCTTAGATCCTTTCCCACCCCACCTTTATGAAAACATTCCTGCACAGGCCATCTCCTCCCTTACGAGACTCATTAACTCTGCTCTACTATCAGGCTTGTTCTCCACAAAAATGGGCCACATTGCCTTGTCACCTATTCTGAAAAAAGCCGATCTCGACCCCTCCCTACCATCAAACTACCGTCCCATAGCAAATATCCCTCTACTTACCAAACTTCTAGAAACCATAGTTGCTACCCAGCTCTCCTCCTATCTCGAGAGATTCTCCATTCTTCACCCCTACCAACATGGCTTCAGACCCTGCTTTAGCACTGAATCCCTCCTAGTTTCCCTAATTTCAAAGGTACAACAACTACACTCACGTAACAAATTCGCTGTCCTACTACAATTCGATCTTTCCGCTGCTTTTGATGTCATCCATCACGACATACTACTTTACCAACTTTCCGAGATTGGAATCGACTCCACCGTCCTAATGTGGTTCTCAAACTTCTTACGCTCCCGTTCCTACACCGTCAACACAAATGGCACCATGTCCACTCCTTGGACTCCATCTTGCGGTGTCCCTCAAGGATCACCCCTTTCCCCTATTCTCTTTAACATCTACATGTCCTCCCTGAAACTCTTTCAACTATCCCCCCTGGAAACAATCTACACTTATGCAGATGACATCCTTGTCCTCCTTGAGACTGACCAGAACCTCACCAACCTCCACGAAAACATTACAGCTTGCATAATGAGACTCCGTGCCTGATCCCTCTCGGTACAGATGAAACTAAACGAATCTAAAACAAAACTACTCTGGCTCGGCCCAAAATTCAAACACCTGCCCACACTTTTCACACTACCCACAGGCGATACACTACAGCTCGAGTTCTCATGCAAGGTCCTTGGTATCACTATCGATTCCTCTCTCTCCCTCAATGACCACCTCAACTCCTTGGCAAAATCATGCTTTTTCAGCCTTCACATGCTGAGGAAAGCTAGATCCTACTTCAGCCAACACTTTGTCATCCTTGTCCAATCCATCATCCTCTCCAAACTAGATTACTGCAACGCCATCTACTTAAATCTATCAAAAAAAAAGTATTCTAAGACTCCAGCTAATCCAGAATACTGCAGCCAAACTGATCTTCTCAAAACGCAAGTCTGACCATGCCTCCCCACTCCTTGCCAAACTTCATTGGCTCCCAATAATCTCCAGAATCCATTTCAAATGTTCCTGCCTGGCTTTCAAGATCATTCACGGAATCCTGCCTCCTCTTTTCCCACTGTCTTTCAACTCCTCCAGTCCCGACTCCTCCAGAACTGCCCAAAGGCTTAAACTAGCCTTCCCCTCTCCACGCAGCATCCACTATTCAGGCAAACTGGGATAATCCCTTCTCTTCAAAATCACAGGTCTTTGGAACGACCTCACCACCCCACTGCGGAACCTGAGCTCCCTTCAGTTATTCCGCAGACAACTGAAAACCTGGCTTTTCAGCAAATTGTAGCTCTATCCTTCCCCCCTTTCTCTCCCCCCCTTCTACACATAAGTTCATGTAATCCTTTTTCTTCTTCTCTACCCACTATTTTAAGTTCTTGTAAACCGTGTCGAGCTCCATTCTCATGGAGATGATGCGGTATATAAACTTAAGGTTTAGATTAGATTAGATTAGATTAGAATAGCTGAGCTCTGGAATGCGCTGCCGGAGGTTGTAGTGAGAGCAGATAGCATGGCTGGTTTCCTGGTGGAAAAGTCAATAATCTGTTGTTGAGAGGGACATGGGAGAAGCCACTGCTTGCCCTGGATCAGTAGCATGGAATGTTGCTGCTTAGAGTTTTTGCTGGTACTGGTGACCTGAATTGGCTACCATGAGGACGGTCTACTGGGTTTGATGGACCATTGGTCTGACTCAATAGGGCTATTCTTATGTTCTTATGAAGGCAGCAGATAGTTCGATGAGGATAGAGTAGAGGCCATTAGATCTACCTAGGAGCAGGTCATTAGAGACTTTAGCAAGGGCAGTTTCCGTGGGATGTAGTGGGTGATTGAAGTGGGTCAAGAATAGTTTGCAATGAAAGAAAGTCCAAGCAAGGGGAGGAGGGAGATGGGGCGATAGCTGGAGGGTCATGTGGGGTCTAGTGAGGGTTTTTTGAGGCAAGGTGTAACTACAGCATGTTTGAAGACATTAGGAACAGTTGCAGTGAAGAGTGATAGATTGACAGATAGGACGAATGACAGTGGAAGAGATAGCACTGAGTAGATGGGTGGGAATCGGATCTGAGGAGCAGCTAGTGGGTTTGGAGTAAGAGAGAAGATGCATAGTTTCATCTTCAGTGATTTCAGAAAAGAAAGGTTACAGGGGTTGGCTGGCAGAGTGGACATCTGCAAGGGAGAACCTGATCAGTAGTTGTAACCCATTCTGTGAGGTGCAAAGATGACTCTCTGCTGTTCCTGCTGAAGTGAACACAGATCATAGGGAACCTGCTGGGAATTCGGTTCCTAGTACATTTACAGATACTTACTCAAATTCATCAATGCAATAACATCCTCATCTCTCCATTGCAGGACCCACAATACCCCAGTTCTCTCTAACATACTTTCTCTGTCTTTCTGCATTTTTTCTCTGTCTCTCTCACTTTTTCATGATTGAAGCATTGGAAATATTTCTTCCAAAAAGGTTCTGCCTGTACACTTTGCATGTTATTTCATGTTATTCACACCATCCAGTGTGTCTACTCTATTGCAGATTTTGGTATCAAAATGTTGCATATATTCTCTTAAGAGCAGTGTCCTGCAAACCTTTCGGCGCTGCAGCACACTAAATCCGGAGAAGCGGCCAGAAGGCATCCGGGACTGCACAGAGGCCCTCTAGACGCAATCCTGAACCTGTCACTTCACTGGTGGGGGATCCTGGAGGAGGGGAGGTGCGGAGCCTGGAGAAGAGCTGTCAGTTCTGGCCGACTGCCTGCAGGACGTGTCTCTCACTGTGAGAGGCACATCCTAAAAGCTATCAGCTGGCACCTCTCCTCCTTGCCGGCATCTCACGTCACACTAGGACAAAGTTTGCGATACAGTGTCAGAGCATCAGGGTGACAACCAGGGAAGCCCAGTTCAATTTCCACTGCTGCTCCTTGTGATTTTGGGCAAGTCACTTAACCCTCCATTTCCTCAGGTAAGATTGTAAGCCCTCTGGGGACCTGAATGTAACTCATCTTGAGCTACATTCTAATAAATAAATAATAAAATAGCTTCCTATGAAGCTTGGGGTTTGGGGTAGAGGTCTGCACGGGAACGGGGATCGCGGGGATCCCGCGGGTTCCCCCCTTGGCCCACGGGACTCCAGGGACTCCCACGGGGACGCCCCCTGGCCCACGGGACTCCCACGGGGATGCCCCCTGATCCACGGGACTCCCACGGGGACGCCCCCTAGCCCACGGGACTCCCACGGGGATGAAAACAGCCTACACCGCCCCACCGTGCCGCCGAACCAATCAGCAAGCAAGGCTTTCATCTGTGTACGTGCTGAGCTCACTGCTCAGCATGGCTATTTCCCGCCGCGACGCCGGACTTGTAAGCTGCATGCCTGCATCGCCAGAATTTAGGTAGGCTGTTTTCATCCCCGTGGGAGTCTCTCTCGTGCGCTATGGCTCTAAGTCAGGGGTGCCCAACACGTCGATCACGATCAACCGGTAGTTCAGGAAGGCAACATGAGTCGATCGCAGAGCCCATCCCGGGCTCCGTGATAGACTCGTGTTGCCGTCCCGATCTACCGGGCCTATCAGCCTTCCTCTCCCCGACGTCAAAGACGCCGACGCGGGCATTAGGCTGTTTTTGTCATTTCGGGTGGGGGGTGGTAGCGGCAGCAGCAGCAGCAGCCTGAAAAAGAAATCATCCTGGCCGGGGTCGGTGTCATGCTCCGGAGCTTCTACAGCCTTCCTATCTCCCTTCTATCTGCTTCCGGCCACACCCCCTGCTCCGCGGCTCTCTTCAGCAATGATCGACACAAGCTTCTGACGTCAGGGCCTACCCTCTGCGAGTCCCGCTTGTTTCAACTTCCTTTTTCCACAAAGGTGGGACTCGTAGAGGGAAGGCCTCGATGTCGGCAGCTTGTCTTGATCACCGCTGCTGACGAGTTGCTGAAGAGAGCCGCGGAGCAGGAGGGTGTTGCCAGGTGCAGGTAGAAGGGAGAGGGCCAGATGCAGGACTCGTGGGTGAGGGAGGAGAAGAGAGAGAGAAAGAGAGAGGGGAGGGAAACAAAAGGAAATATTTCATACTGGGCTGGGCCGGAGTGGAGGGAGGGTGGAAAGATTCTGGCTACCGGGTGCAGTAACAAAGGAAAAGGGGGGAAAGCTGAAAATGGAGATAGTGACACAAAGAAGAGAAAGAGTAAGCAGGATCTACTGAATAAGGATAGAGATACAGAGGGGACATGAAGAGGAGGTGAAATAGAGACATAGAAGTAATGCTGAAAAAGTGTGGGGGGGGGAGATAAAGACATTGAAAGGGCAAATGGTGAACATGGGGTAAAGACAAGGACAGAGACAAATGAAGATTCTGAAAAAGTGGTGAGATAGGGATATAGGTGAGATGGACACAAAGAAGGGTGATGCTGGAAAATAGGTGGAATGGTAATTCTGACAAACACAGAAGGGAAATGCTGGATCAAGGAGAGATGGGGCTCAGCCTGGATTGAATGAGGAGAAATGCCTTGTTGGCCCGGAACTTCCTCTCCTACGTCAGAATTGACGTCAGGGAGCGGAATGCTGGTCAGCGCGACGCTTCTGCAGGGAAAGCTTGGGACAGCGGTGGCTTGGGGGCTATTCCCCGATGGCGGTGGCAGCAAACCGAGTGGCTTGGGGGAGGGCACGGAGAAAGAAAGAAAGGGGGCAGACAGGGAGATAGAAAGAAGGGGGAACAGGGAGACAGAAAGAAAAAGTTGGGGGAGAGAATGAGGTCTGGAGGAGAGGAAACATACAGGAGGCTGAAAGAAAGGAAGAAAGATTGGATGCACAGTCAGAAGAAGAAAGTGCAACCAGAGACTCATGAAATCACCAAACAGCAAAGGTAGGAAAAATGATTTTATTTTCAATTTAGTGATCAAAATGTGTCTGTTTTCAGAATTTATATCTGCTGTCTATATTTTGCACTATGGCTCCCTTTTACTAAACCGCAATATCATTTTTTAGCGCAGGGAGCCTATGAGCATTGAGAGCAGCGCGAGGCATTCAGCGTAACTCCCTGTGCTAAAACCTACTATTGTGGTTTAGTAAAAAGGGAGGGGGTGTATTTGTCTATTTTTGTATTTTGTTATCGAGGTGACATTGCATAGAGTCATCTGCCTTGGGAAATGTATATGGCAGATATCTTTATTTTGTGTTCAAAAGAAAAGGAAATGCATTTCTGGTTTTATTTCTACAGTGTTGAAGTACTTGTTGGCCCTTGCTGCGACTGGTGGGGATCCCCAAGCACCGCCAGCAGAGGACCTCCTCTAGAGATGGTCAGAACTCCCCTCCACCAAGCGCAGCAGTCGATGGCAGCATCCATGAGCCACTGAGGTGCCAGCATCTGTGACTCAGGGACGCTACTGCTGCCTGCCAAGCTTGGCAAAAGGGACCCCAGGCCAACTGCAAAGGAAGTCCTCAGCTGACAGTTTGTGGGTACAAAGTATGTATTCTTCCCAATTAATATTTCCAAATTAATAAAGTCTCTTTGCTTATTTGTAAATGGGTCTCTACCAGAGCCTTTAATTCAGTAGCATAATTAAATAAAATAACTATTTCTGAAGTTTATAGGGAAGGATGGTGACAGAGGGGATTCCTCGCGGGGACGGGTGGGGACGGAGGGGATTCCTCGCGGGGACGGGTGGGGACGGAGGGATTCCTCACGGGGACGGGGTGGGGACGGAGGGATTCCTCACGGGGACGGGTGGGATTTCTGTCCCCGCGCAACTCTCTAGTTTAGGGCTTTACTAAACTTTATAGTAATGTAATAATATCATTGTTCTGTACTAGAAGAATGAAATATGCCTCAAAACATCCCTTGGTCGTGCCCTTCAACTGCAAACGACATTCCTACTCCCACTTCATACCGAGCCACTGGAATCGACTACCCCCACAGATCAGATCCCTTGAAGGACTCTTCAACTTTAAGAAAGCAATAAAAATCTCTCTCATCACCTAACTTCCCTGCTCACAACCAAAGGATTACAATACAATACAATTTTTATTTGTATACTGCCAATGTCTCTTCGAAGGTTCACAAACAAATATTAGGTACTTGTAAAATTTCCTTAATTGTCCAACTGTCTCACAATCTAGCTAAAGCACCTATATAAAAAATGATAAAAAGAAAAAAAAAGAGATCATTAAATACATAAACCCCAGAAAAGATAAAGCTAAAAGCAAAATTAAATCAAAACAGATCTGAGAAGGCAAGGCTATCTAAACTAGTTTCTAGCCACAGGGCTTCTAGAATTCAATCACTTGTACAAATAGCCTAATAAACTGTGCTATATGCTAATTTCTAGCATGATTTTCTCTACCTCTTCAACCCATACTCCGTATCATCCCTGTTATTTTCAGGTACACTGACATCATCTCAGGGGTAAGGTAGCTCAATTTTGCTTCCAGTTGCTACCCTTTCAGCCAATTTAAATTCTTGCCAATAGAGGATCTAATCTAATCTAGGATTTGTGGATCGCTCTATGCCTATAAAGGTTCAAGGTAATTTACAATTACACAAGAGCCCATACAAACATGGGGAACTTACAGAAGACAGAGACAATCTCTCCTTAATAGCTCTGCACACTTTCATGTGGAAAGTCCTGTCTTAAATGAAGCCAAGCTCTTCTTCATTGCATTAGTCCATGAATTATGCTGAAGCTCTTGATGCAGAGCATCCTACACTCTCGACTTCACCCCATATCAGAGATCGTTTAATAAAAAGCAACCAGTTACTGAACACCTCCTGCTACCACTCAGGAAAGTGGTACTTATGTGGAAAATGACATAACATAGTTTTTCTGCTTCAGTGACCTTAAAGATGTATGCTAAATCCTCTTGATCCGTGGCATCTATCAGGTACTTATCCACCTTCTCTCTCTATTTTCTAAGGTAAATGCTAATAGGTCCAGTGACTCCCAAAGCTTTCATGCACAGGACAGAGAGGTGGACATCGATGGGAAAATGTTGATGCCTTCATAGTATCTCTCTCTCTCTCTGATCGCTGCCTAACAGACACTGCACTGCTACTAGTATATTTGGAGGCATATTTTCAAAGCACTTAGGGCTCCTTTTATCAATACACGCTAGCGGGGTTAACGCGCGCGACTTTTCATCACGCGTTAACCATGTGCTGGCTAAAAACTACTGCCTGCTCATGAGGAGGCGGTAGCGGCTAGCGCGTCCGGCGGTTTAGCGGGCGATATTATGCGCAGCTTGATAAAAGGAGCCCTTAGACTTATATAGTAACCTATGGAACTTTGTACATCTAAGTGCTTTGAAAATTAGCCCCATATTATTTTCCCCCTGTTCTTAACAGAAATGGTTACTTCATTTTTAATCTTTCTACTGAGCTTTAAACAGCTTTTGATCCATTTCATTTTTAGTTGTTGCTCTATGAGGTTGTGCCCATTGCCTCAGCTGAGATAAAGTTTAACCACTTTGTTTTCACTCAGTTCTCAAGGGTCTCAAACAGGTTATGTTTTCAGGATACCCCTAATAAATATGTATCATAGATCTGCATACAATTCAAGTAGTAAGCATGTAAATGTCTCTCATGCATATTCATTAGGGATATCCTGAAAACATGACAGCCCTCAAGATGTGACAGTGAAGACCAAAGCCTTGACCAGTTCCAAATATGTAACTAACACACGCGAATACAGAAAAACCATGAATAACTTTGCGTCTCTACTGTACTTCTCTCTACACAGAGGAAATGGCGGCTAACAAAAAAAAAAAAAGCTGCACGAGACGTAACGCCCATTTGTTCCTCCCTTTGTTGTCATTGGCTAATAGAGAACGCAACGGTCAGGCTGTCACCCTCTTTTTGGCTGAGTCGTGGCTGCCAATTGGCTTTCCTTCCTGCCTTGCACACGGCTCCTCTAAGTTGGGTCGCCTAGCAACTTGGCGTAATATTGAGTTTTCTGTTCTCTTCCCTCCCCCCGTGCAGAGACTACAGGTAATACGATGCTTAAACTTCTTAACTGGACTTTGTCTAGAGTCAAGGTTATGGTGGCGGAGGGCTGAGATGTTTCTAGGTACTGTATTTTTTTCTTTATGTGACGATAGGGATTTAAAGACATATCTCTTGCAGCTCTCTGATGAATGGAAAATGGTAGCTGCTACTTTGAAAATGCCAAAATTTTTAGCGGATGGCGTAATTTGGGGGAGGAGCCAGCATGCCAAAAATCACGAATAATCAAAATTGCGATTGTTGAAACCGTGAATACGGAGGGAGACGTGTATAATTAGCCAATCAGATACTATCTTATTTTATGGAACATGACACAATCTGTTTCAAATCTACCTTTAAATTCAGCCAAAGAATTCAATAAATGAAACTTGAAGAAATAACAGAATATAAAAACTTACTACATCCACCCATATGGGAACAAATCCTCCTAATACTGACTGTCCAGAATTTCTTCAGCTGCTTTACCTCTTTCTCCCTGAAGCTGTGAAGATTTGCTTGGCTCTCTGATGATTATCTGTTCAGAACAATAAAGGATTTCAGTTTTCATTGCACAGAGAATTAATATGCATTGAATTCATTAAACAAAAAATGGTTAAGATCATCAATATAACCTAACTTAAAAATAGTTGTGATGGTAGATCCAAGATATCTCCCTAGGAAGAAATGTGGCGTTACTTAGTGGATCTGATCTGGTTTTTAATTTGCTACTGGTTTCAACATTCTTATTAATACAGACTGTTTTGCTAAAATTTCCCTTTTGTCTTTTGGGCTCATAGATTGAATCTCAACAGATGCGACCCTACAGTAAAAATACTAGTAGTTGATATAATGCTTCTAATCACTGCATTTTTGACTATAGCATTATATCAACCACTAGTATTTTTACAGTATGGTCGCTTCTGTTGAGATTCAATCTATGAGCACAAAAGACAATAGTAAAAGTTTAGAAAAACACTCTGTATTAATAGGAGTGGTCAGCGGGATTTTTTTGTGTGCTATGTATATAGTTAATATCCCATAGACAGGATTATCATATAGGTAAATTATCCCCTTTTTTGTATGTTGGATAATAACTGATTTCAAAGTTGGCAAAAAGAAGAAAATATTGTGGGTAGGAGCAGGAACTATCCTTGTTCAGGACAGTGAAATTTCTTTCCAGTAGGTGGATTAACTTCCTTGAGATGCTGGAGTTAGCCTTGCCTGTAGTGCACAACGCATGGAGCAGCTTCTCAGGAGCTGATGGTAAATGCATCCATCTCATCAGAGGAGCAACTTGAAACGGTGGCTCTGTGGAGAAATGAGAATCCTGTGTACAAAGGAGTAGTTGCATATTTGCCTACGAGGAGAGCCAACAGCATGTGCATTCATTACCGTTGTCACTCTGAACAGTGTGTGGATGGATGTGGCCTCACGGAAAAAAAAAGATCAATTATGTGTAATTTCCTCTGATAGTTTTGCAAGGCTGCAGACTAAATGCCTGACCACTTAACCTTGGTACAGTAAGTCAATGTTCTATCTAGCTGCCTTCTGTTCAGGTGGTTCTTATACAAAATTAGGACCTCTGTTCAGAAATTTAAAATTGCCATCATATCTATTTAGGTAAGTTTTTCTGTAGGTTAATCTTAAATGAATAATCTGTGTTGTGAATCTGAGTTTTAAATTACTTAACAGCAAGCCCAAATTTACATATTTTTGACAGTAGTCTAATAGTTATGTTTTTCCCTTGTGTATCATAGATTACATGGTTATGATTGATTTAAATTATTGTGCTATATATTCCTTTTCTTTTTGTGTCTGTCTATAATTTTTTAATGAGGTTTTATTTTTGGCAAGGATGTGCATACAACCGGCTAAGTTTGGCACCGAAGCGAGATGAATGCCTAATAAACACCTCCATGTCCTACTGGATACTTGCTGTTAACAGTATCCTACCCCACAGCCAGAGGAATACAGGGGCTGGCTTAACCACCCGACTGGAGTCACAAACTGGCCCCCACAAGCTGATCCCCAATTACCATCTATATAGACTAGGGATAGACAAAGGGGTAGTAAACATATTAAGAAATCTTGTATGAAATCTAGCAGCAGGCATAAAATAGCTGGAGCCTTACCTGTTGAGCAACTTGAACCTGAAAAGGTTCCCTTGCATTCACGTGCCAGCACAAATTGAGGGATTTGACAGGAATCCTCTGCGGGAACCACAATAGTTCTCCATAAGAGGACTAAGTGGAGAGAGCTATTCAAACTTGTAGGCGCAACTACACTCACAGAGTCCACCAAAAATAGCTCCTGTGGTGAGCTCCTGCTATGCCCTCCTCTAGGAGTTAACAAAAGAGGGAGAAGGATAGGCTTCTTCACAAGTCACAATGTTCTTATTAATAAAGTCACCCCAAGGGCTCCCACTAGAACAACAAAGCAAGCTGACTCTAAATATAGCTATTCTGGGATAGACCGATGGTCCCTCCAGTCCAGCAGGTAGACTGGTGGCCTAACCAGGGAAATCCACTGAGGGCCCCTTCCTGAGACCAATCTGATATTCCCTAAAGAACGGTAACCTCAGACAGGCTTGGTCCTGAAAATGAGCCAAATTACCCCTCCAGCGCAAACACCCCCTTCCTGTCCCCCTGCCAGCCAAAACCAGGTTTCGGCTTCAAAGGATAATAAAATGGAGTTCCTGCGAATGCCAGAAATGTCTGCCATTGCCAAGAAAAAAGGTGCACCAATCGCCATCCATGCAGGAACCACTTCCCATATGCAGCCCGACTGCAAAAAGCGCTAGAAGGGCCTTGACGCAACATACCAGAAGTGTAAACAGGGCTGTCCCTACAGCACAGGGAGAAACCCTGGAGCCTTGCTTCAAGATTGGAGCACAGCTGTGGGAAATTAATGTCACAGCAAACCTCTCTAAGAGCCAGCCCATCACCATGGAAGCAGCACGCTGAAGGCAACAGGCTTCCTGAATGACAATTTCACCATCTCCAGGCCCTAATCCACAACTGCGAGGACAACAGAGGTAAAGAGAAGAAGGAGAACTCTACAGGTACTCAATTCATTTTAATTTTTTTAAGCCTTAGGGACAGATGCAAAAACATGTAGTACTCCACACACTGGCTGAAACAGCACCAAGCATACAAAATATCCACTCTTTGTGTCTGGCCTTGCCTCCAGTACACTGCACTCTGGGTTTTTCTTTCATTTTCAGTGAGGATGGAGCAAGGAGTTCGGGATCAAGGCAAATGTGGCCATCGGGAATGGGTAGGGAACTGGCACCATTATTAAACCCCTTGCTCAACTGAGTCAGCAAAGCTGAAACGGGAGCCAAGCCAGACCGGTCCAAGCTATCGCTCTGGCTACACTAAGGAGATGAAATCAGGAGCTGAAAAACCATCTAGTCACCTGCAGAGATAGAGAATGCTGGCTTACTAGTGAGCATTCCATCCCTCGTATGATGGCGCCCAGCTTGGTGCTCTCTATCTCTGCCTGCTGGTAGATGGACACAACCCACTTGTCTGGATTCATCTGCTGCTGATGACAAGGATACTTGTCTTTTAAAATGTAATACGATGTCCATGAAATTATTTGGAACTTTTGATTAAGGAGGATATAGACTCATTACTTGCGTCAAATACCAAGGGTTCTTATAATGAATGACTTTAAAGATCAATACTAGAACTTGAAAGACAATACGGAATTTGACAGGTAACCAGTGAAGCCATTTATGTGTTCAAATCTGCTTCCACCATGTATCAAACACGCCACCACATTTTGAGCCACCTGCAATGCAAGTAGGCATTCTTATCAGTGGGCTTCCTCTAAATCACAGGTGTCAAAGTCGGTCCTCAGCTGCAATCCAGTCGGGTTTCCAGGATTTCCCCAATAAATATGCATGAGATCTATTAGCATACAATGAAAGCAGTGCATGCAAAAAGATCTCATGTATATTAGGGCTTCGGGGCTGCTTCCGCACGGCAGCCACTAGCACGGCTTTGTAAAAGAGGCCGTATGTGAATACAAGAGCATCTGTAATTTTAGTGGCAGGTGTATCATTATGGAATAATTTGACTGGACCATTAAGGTTGCTCCCTGTTGTTCAGAAATTCAAGAAGGTATGGAAAACAACTTTGTTTATGGAAGCTTTTAACTGATGATTATGTAACTGGCTGAGGTGAATGCTAGATAAATTATGTGCTGCTTATTTTAAATGTTTTGTATGTCAGATTATGATTATGTTTGTATTTTGTAAACCGCTTAGGTTTAAGCGGGTTAGAAATTTTTTAAATAAAATCAATACTTACATAAGAACAAAAGAAATGCTATACTGAGACAGACTGAAGGTCCATCAAACCCAGTATCCTGTTTTCAACAGTGACCAACCCTTGTCCCAAGTACCTAGCTAGATCACAAGTAGTAAAACAGATTTTAAGCTGCTTATCCTAGGAATAAGCAGTGGTCCCAACACAGACCCTTAGGGAACCGAACTATTTACCCTTCTCCATTGAGAATATTGACCATTTAAACCTACTTACTTTTTTCAACCAGTTTTTAATCCATAATAGGACATTACCGCCTATCCCATGACTCTAATTTTCTCAGAAGTCTTTCATGAGATACTTTGTCAAATGCCTTTTGAAATTTCAAATACAAGATATCAACCGGCTCACCTTTATCCACAGGATCATTCACCCCTTCAAAGAAATACAACAGATTGGTGAGGCAAGATTTCCCAAATCCATGTTGGCTCTCTCATTAATCCATGCTCTTGTATATGTTCTGTCATTTTGCTCTTTATAATAGTTTCTACCATTTTGCCTTGCCCAGCACCGATGTCAGACTCACCGCTCTATAATTTCATAAGAACATAAGAAGTTGCCCCCGCTGAGTCAGACCAGAGGTCCATCTTGCTCAGCGGTCTGCTCCCGTGGCGGCCCATCAGGCCTAGTGCCTGAACAGTGGTCCCTGATTAATTTTATAACTTATCTCTAATCCCATCCCTATAATCTACCTCTACTCTTATCTGTACCCCTCAATCCCTTTGTCCTCCAGTTACCTATCCAAGGATTCTTTGAACCCCTGTAGCGTGCTCCTGTTTATCACATCCTCCGGTAGCGCGTTCCATGTATCCACCACCCTCTGTGTGAAAAAGAACTTCCTGGCGTTTGTTCTAAACCTCTCCCCTTTCAATTTCTCTGAGTGCCCCCTTGTACTTGTTGATCCCCATAATTTGAAAAATCTGTCCCTGTCTATTTTTTTTATGCCCTTCATGATCTTGAAGGTTTCTATCATGTCTCCTCTAAGTCTCCGCTTTTCCAGGGAGAAAAGCCCTAGCTTTTTCAGTCTGTCAGTATATGAGAGGTCCTCCATGCCCTTTCCTGGATCACCTCTTTTTAAAAATCATTAGGTATATGTACACTAGATCAGTGATTCCCAACCCTGTCCTGGAGGAACACCAGGCCAATCGGGTTTTCAGGCTAGCCCTAATGAATATGCATGAGAGAGATTTGCATATGATGGAAGTAATAGGCATGCAAATTTGCTTCATGCATATTCATTAGGGCTAGCCTGAAAACCCGATTGGCCTGGTGTTCCTCCAGGACAGGGTTGGGAACCACTGCACTAGATGATGTTACGTCAAATGGGAAATTGCTTGAGTTTTCACGACTGCAACAAACATTTGGAATTGCTAAGTGGTTGCAGTTGAAGCAGGCCATTTAGAGTGGGTTCCCTGAATGGCAGAATCTCAAAATCATTATAGCTTGCAGGTCCTATGCTTCCAGACAGATTTTATAGGACATCAGGCCACCAGGTGGTATAAATTAATATCTGATTTCTTGAATAAAAAAACAAAAACTGGTCTTCGTGACATTTGGAGCATTGAGATAAAGCAGTATATTTCTGCATCTCGATGACCGTGTATTTAGACTTGGAGGCTGAGATGTACAGCATCAGCATCTATGAGACAAACTTGTTTATTTTCTGTTACATAGATCTTTCTGGACCCCGGTTAGGTCACACAGTTCTAAATATAATAGATGCTGGCACTGTCATCTAGACATTGGGACACTGGATCATCTGTTGTTCTATTGTCCTTTGATACTTAGCTTTTGGAGGTCAATATGGGGTAAGATTAACAACATATTGAAATCATCAATTCCACTGACGTATGAGGCGGTCATATGTGGAACATTACTACATGTAAAGCCCCCTATGGATCGATATAAATGCCGTCTTTTCCTTATCTTGACTGGAATAGCCATGCAGATGGTTACCCAAAACTGGAAGAATTCTGATCGTCTAAATTTCTCTTTCTGGTGGGCAAATCTGTGCTCCAGCTATAGGTGTGAAAAATTGAATGCCGATAGTTTGAGGCACAGTAATTTATTTAAATTGGTTTGGGGCCCGTTGACATCTTATATTACTTTACTATAGTAGGTCTTTTATTATGAGTCAGTTTTTGTTTATTTTCATACACATCCAGGGAAGGGTGGGAGAGGGGGGCTATTTCTGTCCTAATTTTGATCTTTGAGTATTTACACTTGGGGTGGGTGGGAGGATGGGTGGGTATTATTAATTTGAAAAGGGTAAGGTTATTGGGAAAATATATGTTTATGTGTTTTATTGAATAATCATTGGGTGAATGGGAGGAAATGGTTAGGTATGTATATTTGTAAGTTGAATGTGCTTTATTGACTTATTATATGTTATACATTTGTGTATTGCACTATTGAAGTTTGGAAAATCAATAAAGATTTTAAAAAATTAAAAAAAAATCGGTGTCACATTGGCCACCCTCCAATCTTCCAGTACTATGTTGGACTTTAAAGAAAAATTACAAAAATTACTAACAATAGATCTGTAAGTTAATTTTTCAATTCTAGCAGCATTCTGGGAAATATACCATCCAGACCAGGCTCATTACATCTTCCAGTGTTACAGAGATTTGTTTGAATTTCTCTGATTCATCAGAACTGAATACTATTTCTGGCACCGGTAACTCCTCCACATCTTCCTCGGTGAAGACAAAAGCAAAGAATTTATTTAATCTCTTCGCTATGGCCTTGTCTTTTCTGAAAGCCCCTTTTATCCCTCAGTTGTATAGAAGTTTAACAGATTCTTTTCCTGGCTTCTTGCTTTTAATATACCTAAAAAAGTTTTTACTGTGTGTTTTTGCTATATGAACTGTTTTAACAAATCGTTGAAAAATAATCTGTCTTTTTGCAATTCCTACGCTTGAGAAGAATCTCCTCTGATTATACTGATTTCAATCAGCAAACTGTAAGTTTGGCCGATAGCTTCTGTTGCTAAACCTATCCCATGATGTATGTTAGAGAAGGCTTATTAGAGGACCTAACAATGTAATAAAGAAGATCCCATACAGGAAAGAAGAAAACCACCGGATATATGTACTTTAAGATTTTACTACTATTATTGCTTATCATTTCTATAACCCTGTTAGACATAAGCGACGCTGTACATTAAACATGTAAGAGACAGTCCCTGCTCAGTATAGCTTACAATTTAATTGATGGATAAACATGCCAAGTAGAGGGTTAGGGAGTTTCTCAGGCAGACGTGTGCTTTACCAGCTAGTGGAGTCAAGAGATAAATCAAACTCAAAGAAGAGGGCGTTTAGCCTAGATTTGAATACTGCCAGGGCCTACGCTTGATGTAATGACTCGGGCAGGTTGTTCCAGGCGTGTGGTGCAAGAGAAAAGGAACGCAGTCCGAAGTTGGCAGTACAGGAGAAGAGTATAGATAAGAGGGGCTTGCCCGATGAACAGAATTCGCATGTAGGATGTAAGAAGAGATATTCACGGTAACATAAGGAACCATTGGCACATTCTGGAGAGCAACTAATGTTTTAGGCATAAACAACTGGTGGTGACATACTCCAGAGAAAAAAAAGCCTTCAGCTTTGCCCAAGTTAAAACCAATTTCTGATTCCAGTTTATATGAGGGCCATAAACATTGTGAAAGGTACAGCATCTGACCACACTCAATGTGTGTTTCAGCATTTGTACATTCTCAGATATAAAAAGTCTTTCACCTTTGACATTTCTCCAACTGTAACACTTTGATGCTTCCAGTATCATATTAATTTGTCCCCATATTGATTTCCAGAAATTGAGTATCAAGGGACAATCTGTGGTCATCTGTGGGACATTGTTGAAAGCTAAACCTCCATTAGATAGATATAAAAGCAGACTCTTTATCATTATGACAGGGATTGCCATGCAAATGATTACCAAAAATTGGAAAAACTGGGACAGGCTTAATTTTTCCTTTTGGTGGGAAACCTTATATCTATGTTATAAAATGAATTCAGAAATATTGGGTCATAATAAACTAT